>NC_087212.1:57618777-57721277 GCF_015104395.2 Macrobrachium nipponense | reverse complement strand
CAGGCAACTCAGGGCTCTTTTTGCTGATTCAATGGGTTGGACAGGGAAAAGCTGTTCGTCTCTCGGGCTAAGTCAGTGTCAGCCATCTTGGGATTCTTGAATACCAGTGTTTTAAAATGTTAAGGAGAAAAGTTTAATTTTTGACATATTAAAGTGTTTCACAAGTGTGGTAAATAGTTCATGCATATTTGAGGTGCGTATACAAATTCGGTTTCCAGTCATATGAAGATGAGAGTGTATTTTCAAGTTTTCTTTCTTAATTTCTTCTTTTTATCTTTTATATTTTTTTTTTACTTTTTTTTTGTTTATATTCCTTTTGTTTGTTTGTGGTGAATTTGCTCGAGCGAAGTTTTTTGTTGCGAGTCACGCCTTGAGAGATAGAGAGAGAGAGAGAGAGAGAGAGAGAGAGAGAGAGAGAGAGAGGCGAGAGCTGGTGTGTGAGACGGTCACCGGGGTGTAGCGCTTAGTAAGCGATTTACATTTTTTTTTATTTTTCCTTTTCTATCCCCTCCCTATTTTTTTTTTTTTTTTTGCTTTCATGGGATAATATCCTGGGCGTTGGGCGCGTTTGCCTTTTGTTATCCATTATTGGGGAAAAATTGTTATTTAATTTTTCTGGATTGGGTTTTGTGTTATATATAAATTACATTGATGTTATTGAGAATCGGGGAAATCTTATAGAACAAAATAGCTTTCGGAAACAGAGAAAGATGGCGGATACTAAGAGTACCACAACGCTACTACATCACGTAACGAACGTGAGTGCGGGCATGAGTCCATTCAGAGGGATGGTAGATGGCACTCTAGCACAACCTGTCCAAATTTTTATTGAAGGAGTGAATAATTATTTAGCGGGAAAGAATATATCGGACGATATAGAGGCATTTAGAGAGGCGAAAGCTTTGCTAGATTTCAATAGGGGAGACCTCTCCCACTGTTGCCGGAGTTTCCAATTTACAAAATGTCGTACCTGGACGGACTTGCAAGCATTTTTGAAAACAGCTTATGGCTCAAAGGAACATGGAGATATGGTGAGGGACCTCCGGGGTCTTTGTAAATTACAGAAGGGCACTAATAGCCTCGTAGAACATAGTTCAAAACTTTTTGACGCATTTGCGGATTGGGTAGGAAAATTGAGAACATCTAAATGGGCTACAGGGAGTATTGTCTCTCTTGATAACATTCATAAACTGATCTATTTTTCCCTGCTCTTGCACGATGTACCGGATGTGATAGTGAATAGCTTTGATGAAAAGATTGAACCTTCTTCAGACAAAGAATTATTTTATGCCCAGATTGAGAAACATATGTCTAAATGTCCCACTGTAGATAGCACAATTTTTAATGGGACAGGCCCAAGGGATAGAGTACAAAGAGACACAGAATTTTCTCCTCCCCGATCGATCAAAAGCAACAGCAGTTGTGCTGTTTCAACTGCAATAAACCAGGGCATCCAAAGAAATTGTCTAGGGTTAAATATTGTGGAATGTGTAAGAGTACTGATCATTGTTGGCAGTCTTGTCTGTCTCAGATACGGAGAGATGTGAGGCCTACACCTCAAGGTTCTGGTAATTATAATGTGAGAACTTCCCAGGCAGGTCAAACCAGAGGGCAAAGGGATCGGCGAAATTTTTGGAAGCCCGATCAACAAAAAGAGTACAGGTGATTGGTAAATGCCATTGTGGTCTCGTGGGGGACACCCCAGAGCCCAGGCCTATAGTCTATGGAACAGTAGGGGATGTGGATATCCCGATATTTATAGACTCGGGGGCATCAATAAATCTAATGGACTATAATTTGTATCAAGCCATGTTTTCCAATTACCCTTTACAACCCTCAACAGAGACGGTGTGTGATGTGCAAGCCCATAGATTAAATACCCTGGGTTGTGTTCAAATACAGTTTACTCTCGGTGACAGAGTGTTAACAGAACCATTTTTGGTAATGAAAGGAATTGCGTTGGGCAACAGACTTTTGCTGGGTCATCCTGCTTTAGAAGACACAAGATTTCGATCCATGCGGGTGTTAATGGGATAACAGTCGGGATACCGGGTGTTTTTCTGCCTTATGAGGACGTGAATAGAACGGAGGACATGGAGGTTATTGAAAGAGGAGATGTGCTCGGTGATATTAATGCCGGTGATACGAGTGTTATGGAGAAAGGTAATATTAAAACCCACGTTGTTGATATGGGAAATGATTACGGGGGTTCTATCAGAGTTCACAGTGATAACAATGGTGGTGATGATACTTTGGATGGTGGGTGATGTTGATACTAATATTGATGTTATTTCTGATACCAACAATGCTGGGGATGATACTGAGGGTGGTAATGTGTATGGGGCGGTGGAAAGGGGAGGTACTAACCACAAATATAAAGGTGTTTTATCCGAAGATATTATGTTACTACCTGGTTCGAAGACTATGGTAAAAGTTAAATTGAAGGAAATGAGAAAACCCACAGATGTGTGAGTTATTGAAAATAGCGAAAAGCTTAGAGGGGTTGTTAGCACGGCATCGGTGAACAGTGTATCCAAGGATGGGATTACGTGGTTAGAGTTGCTAAACTGTAATGATACAGTTAGGAGATACCAGAAGAATGCATACATATTGGATTTCCAAGATTAGAGTTGTGATAGTGGTTCAGTGGCTATCGTAGAGGGGGAAACCTGAGTTTTTGGAGGCAGAAATGCAATCAAGGAAACGAATATGTAGAGAACATTTAGTTAATGCGGATTATAGCGAACATGTTGAAGTGATAAGCGGGCTCTTGGCAGAATTTGGGGATACGGTAGCCTTACAAGGTGATAAATTGGGGTTGACTAATGTGTTAGAGCATAAGGTAAATTTGGAGAGTGGCACAAAACCTATTTATATTCCTACATATCGCATACCTTTCAAAATCAGAGAACAGGTAGACAAAGAGGTTAATAGATGGGAAGAAGAAGGAATCATTAGACCTAGCGTGTCTCCTTACAACTTTCCATTGTTAGTGGTGCCTGAGAAAGACGGTTCTGTCTGTATATGCGTCGATTTTAGACGTTTAAATGAGAAGACGATCCATGACTCCTACCCAGTCGCGTGCATACCAGATCATTTTGTTGAAATTGGGGGACATAATATTTATAGCTCAATTGATTTGGCGCAGGGTTTCTTACAGGTCCCTCTAGTGAGAGTAGCAAGGAATATACCGCTTGTTCAGTGCCCAAGGGACACTATGAATTTACGCGAATGCCTTTCGGTTTATCGGGCAGTCCGATGACCTTTACCAGGTTGGTGAACACAGTTTTGCATGGGTTATTGGGCAAAAATGTTTTTGTGTATATGGATGACATCCTGGTCGCAACGGACACGATCACGCAACACCTGGAAGTGCTTACAGAAGTGCTTAGGAGGCTTAGATTAGCGGGGTTGAATATTAAGCTAGCCAAGTGCTCGTTCTTGAAAAAGCAGATCACATATCTAGGCCACGTCATATCTAAGGATGGGGTTAGAGTAAATGACGATAAAGTCAAAGCAATAGCGAATTTTCGCACCCCCAGATCAAAGAAAGAGATTAAGTCATTCCTGGGTATCGCCGGTTTCTTCAGGAGGTTTGTGAAAGGGTTCTCTAATATAGAAGCTCCCCTAACTGATGTATTGCGGGAAGACTTTCAATTTCAATGGAAGGAACCCCAGGCGGAGTTTTCAAAGGCTCAAGGACGCACTAATGAATTCCCCTATTTTGAAGTTTCCAGATTTTAGCGAACCTTTCACATTAGTGACTGATGCAAGCCAGGAAGGTATAGGTGCTTGCCTTATGCAAGAGTTCGATGGAAAATTTCATCCTATAGCTTTTCATAGCAGGAAGTTCAGGACAAAGGGCAGCAACGAGAAGTCCATGGCCACCATAGATAAAGAAGCCTTTGCAATAGTGTCGAGCTTGGTTCATTTTAAAATGTTACTGATGGGGAATAAAGTAGAAGTTCTTACAGACCACAAGCCATTACTAAATCTTTTTAATAAACCCGATTTGTCGCCAAAAAGAGCTCGATGGTTTTTAACTATCAGAGGTTTTGATGCAAAGCTCAAATATATATAGAGGGCAAATTTATCGTGGTTGCTGATGCTCTCAGCAGGAGTTTTCACGACATGGAAGGTTTCCAAGTCGCACAAGTCACTAGCGAGGCCATACAATGGGATATACCTCTCATAGAGCAAAGGCAAGATGAAGACGAGATTTTAGCAGATGCAAAAGCGTTTCTAAGGGGGGAATTAGTTAGGAAACGTTATAAGTTGCCTTTTTCGGGTTTGGAGTTAGAAGGTAATCTATTGGTAAGGAAAATTAAATATAAGTTGAGAACCAGTGAAAGTAAAGGAGATACGACACAGATCGTAATTCCGAAGGTCCTAATTCCAGTGGTTTTGGATATAGTTGACTGCAGGTTCGGTAGTTCACACTTGGGAATAGAAAAAACGTATGATGAGGTTTGTGCTAAATACATTTGGAAAAACATGGGGAAAGATGTGGAAAATTTCGTAAGGAATTGTACGGTGTGCAACGCATGTAAGCCTGCAAGGACAACTTCATGCAAATTAGGATCGTATCCTATACCAAGTACACCTTTTCAGAGAGTACATATGGATATCTTCTGGAATTTTTGTGAGTCTAGATATGCGAACAAGTATTTGTTAGTGATAATAGATGAACTTACAAGGATAGTAGAAATTTTCCCACTTAAGCATAAAACGGCCGAAGAAGTAGCCATAGCGTTTTTCAATGTTATCATTTGCAGATATGGCTTACCCAAAGTTCATTAACCGACAATGGGAGGGAATTTGTGAACAAACCCTTGGAATGTTTAGCGGAAGTCATGGGGATACAGAAAGTAACAATTATTCCATACAGACCCGAGGCTAATGGGTTGTGCGAACGAGCAAACAGGAAAGTGCTCGAGGCTCTCAGGAAAACTGTAGGTGGTAATGATAAGAATTGGGACAGATATGTTAATGTTGTTAGACATAGTATTAACACTATGGTTAGTGATTCCATTAAAATGTCCCCATTTGAAGCTTTGTTTGGTTGTCCAGCACGAGGCACATTTGATTTGCTAACTATGCCTCATCATGGGGAGGATACGGTCGAGGCGTTGGTATCCACAGCGAGAGAGAGAGACATGCTTGTCTCAGCCATAATCTCGAATCCACAACCAGAGATATGGTACAGAAGAGTAATAGTAAAACATCTGATCCCAAGATCAATGTCTGAGACAAGGAATTTTTAAAACTTAACGTGAGAAATGAACTAAATTTCAAATTAGGCCCGAATTTTGAAGGTCCTTCTAAAGTCATTGAAGAGAAAATTGGAAACAGATTTGTAGTCTTAGAGGAAAAAACAGGTCGGTCAAGGTTAACACATATCTCGAAATTGAAAAGAATTGGTTGTGGTGATTAATATATTGTCGCGCAATTGCATTTTTTGTTCGTGTTTTTCTGCTGTTTTGGTTTTTTGCAACTTGGTGGCGGAATGCTTTCACCTTTTTTTTTTCTCACTTTTATTTCCTTCTACAGTTTTTTTCTTATTATGCGCAAATCTGCGGCGTTTTGGCGTAAGATTTCGGGGTTAATATTTTACGTGGGAATGTGTTGTAATATGGCAAATTTTTGTTTTGGCTGAGAAACGTGATAATAAACATGTGATTATTCCTGTGTGTATGATATTTGGGGCTGAATTTTTGGGGTTTCACGAGCCGAATAGATGACATTGGGGTTTATATAATTTGGGTAATATCGTAGGGAGTTATGATTTAATGACAATTTTTTGAGGGGGGATGATTTTTTTGTTTGTGTGGGGTCATTAATTAAATGGAGGAAATATTTTTATCACTGGAGTGGTGTTATTATTAAGATGGTGATTTATATATATATAAGGAGATGGCACTAATCCTTGGGGGTGACTCCTTTTTTTTTGGTGGTATATAATTATGGATTTGTGAGTTTACCTAAGTTTTTTATCCCAAATAAGTGATAATTTTTTATATAATTGGGCAGTATCGTTTGAGAGATTATGTCTTCGAGATAATTTCAGAACACCTTGGTCATATCCTGGAGATAGTTTTGTGAAATGCGCTGATATGGTTTCAGTATAGAACAATTTTTTTGAGAATCATGAGTTTCTGAAGTTATGAGTCTGACTATGCTGCAGTTCGAAGCACCTGAGGTGTTCACAGGTGGATTTTTTGCTAATGATGCTGTAATGAATCCGGTTGCAGATCTTTCCCTTTGGAGTTGATTACTCGGAGATTTGCACTATTCTTGTAGATGTTGATTATGGCATTCCACGGGTATGTATCATGTAAGGGGATTCTTTTCCGGTCGTTTCTGGTTGATGGGATTGCTGCGGTAGCAAATTCCGTAACTGTACACATTTCGTTTTGGGAAAGATATTGAATTATATATGTTTCTTTTTCTCTTATGTGCGCTGTGTAATGGGGGAAAGTTCACTTATGATTGTTGTTATTATCTTATTTGTTGTCTTCTTTTCTTTTCTTTCTTTTCTTACGAGAGATGTTGTAATGAGGGTTAAGCTCTAAATAGCATATTTATCTTAGATCTGAGATATAATTTGTCAGGGTATGTGAATTAGATAGAAGGGGTGTTCGGCATTATATTTTATGGAGGTTATTTATATAAACCATAAAAGGGGTCTTTGCTGTTAGACTTTATGGGTTCTCTTTTGATAGCGTGTTTGTCATATATGGGATTATTTGTGAGGATTCAGTGGGTAAAGATTATATTTTGTTCAGCGAGGAATTTTTAATATTTGACTAGTAGATTGAGTATATTAATTAATGACGGATTTGTGGGGTAAAGCAAGACTTTAGTTATTTTATGACCATGTAGACCTTTTAAATACGGACACACAATGACTTTAGAGAATTCCCAACTCTATGTGATGATGGTGATGGAAACGACTCCGTTCTACAGTACCAGAGGTCAAGTCAAGTCTACACACGAATGGCGTTTCTATGGACTGCCTTTGCGAGGGATGACAAGTCTTTGATATGTCGTCTCAGGATACGTTTCTGGGATAAATCAGGAGTCTACAATCTTCGATGAGGCGGGTGCAAGTAGCACTTGCATAGAAGTCACAGGATATTTCCTTGACAACGGGGTGGTGGCCACGTTTCCTTCCGTAGAAAACGTCGAATCTATAGTGTCGCGACGAGAGGGTGTTGGATACACTCATTGAGGGTCGCAGACGCTAAATAATGGTGCATGCTGAGTTGTTTCGGGTTGGTTTACGCACTCGACCTGCGTCTACAACTATTCGTCGAGTTCTGCTTATCTTAGTGACGAGGATGAGCCTTTCGTTAGTTCACATTACACTATACCAATATTAATGATCATGTTAGGTGCTATACTGATCACAATTTGTGCGCTAGGAGTTCTTAAACTTTTGTGCATTCGACGAAGCACAAGGGCTCCAGCAACGGAGGTAGCCCTAAGTCATTGTGCATTAGTTGCTGATGTAGTGTGCGACAGGAGTGCACAGAGGACATAGGTGGCCAAGCCATCTTACAAGTGTGTAATGTTAGTGAATCACATATCATGTCTTGCTTGGAGACAGTCTGTAAGGGCAGCTTACTTGAGTGAAGGAATTTGGGTACGTAAGCGTTTAACCGAGAGATCACTTGTCTTGGCATCAAGCATGTACATTCGTTTGTACGGATGTTACAGGTCTAATAGACCAAGGCACTTGCAAAAGCCACATTCCTTTTGGTGAGATCAAAGAGGTTGGTTGGAACACGTCAGGTGTCGGGAGAGAAACTCCTATCATAAAGGTATGACACATATTTTGTAAGACTTAGAAAACCGTTACCTTAGAAAAGAGAGAGGTGTGAAATACTTTCTTTACTTGAATTACTTTAAAAAGAGTGATGTGTGAAGTGTATCTTTTATCCATTGTTATCTTTATTACAGATGGGTCTTATTTCATGGTACTAGGGACGGGAATCTCTAACCTGACTAATATAATGAACTTATTGACATTTTGGGTCTGGTAGTGAATTCTTAGTCAGGAGGGTAGAATGTTAACTTACTAGTTTTCTTTATGGGCAGATTTGGGTTTTTTGTCACTACGACTTGTTAATCATTTTGTTCTATTCTATATTCAACTGCTTTGGGTAATAAATAGTATATTTTTATACTTACGAGATCTTAATAGCCTAACGACATGGTTGCAAACAGAGGGCACCATTGACAACAGGTAAGGGTTTCCAATTTGTGCACTTTTAATGAAAGGGGGTGGGGTAAAGTATATATATACAGTGGCGGACTGGCCAGGTTGCCAGCTTGCCCGATGGCAAGTGGGCCCTTTACACATAAAACCATGGAAAATTTCATTACTGAATAAATTCCCTTCTAAATGTAAGATTACTTATGATTTATCTTGCCTGGACTCTATAAAGTTTAAAACAATTGGTGAGAAAGGTCTTGAAGATGAAGCCACTGGCGGATCTAGAAATCTTTCATGGGGGGCGGGTCAGTTAGGATATATATATATATATATATATATATATATATATATATATATATATATATATATATATATATATATATATATATATATATATATATATATATATAGATAAAAGATGATAGATAGATATAGATATAAATATAGATAGATAGATATGAAAGTTGTACGGTCTATATATATCAATATTTTACATTATGTATGCTCACGCACATATATGTACACACAGTAGTAGTAGTTGTTGCTGTGTTGTTGAATAATCATTGACTATGCAAATGTTTGATACTAATAACGATTTACTGAAAGAAAACAATTCTCTATTATTCATATCGGCGTGGGGAGGGGCATGTGACCATGCTCTCTCACATTAAATCCGCCACTGGATGAAGCATTGAGAGGAATTATCAACTTGTTCACACAAATCATCAAAGATCGAGTGAATTGGAACAGTTTTCGTTTGCTTCAAGCTTTGATGTTTTAAAGTTATTTAATGTTGGTGAAAATGTGGGCAGCAGTTGCACCAAATGTAAAATATGCACTACTTGACCATCTTGTATAGTGAAAATTCTAGCTTCCAGCAGACTTCATGACCAAACAAAAGATATCCAACCTTTATGAACTATATAAAACGATTGGCACACTCTGTTACCCAAGTAGGTACAGTGCGATATGGCATTTTCAACTCTGATTATAAAGATAAGGTTAAAAAATTAGATGGCAGAGAAAAACTTGGAATCTTACATGTTACTATCCATTGAAAAGGAAATGATAGATTAACTGGACACTAAAGTAATTATTAACAAATGCGCACAATCCTCCAGTGAACTTGAGCGATTACTGCTAATTGAGCGAGCTGCATGTAATTAGATTTTTGCAGTTTTTAGCTGTCTATATGCAACTTGTGCAGTGCTTCAAGTATACTTAGATATATCCAAATATCATTTCGAATTCTAAATAAATTGGTATGTGTATTTTATACTTCTGTATTGAAAGTATACTTTTATTTGTGCATTTCACAAGGGTCTCGTGAAAAATTATGAAAGTAAGTAATCAGAACCATATAAATCTAGCCTTTAGGTGGGCTAGCCTAAATAGTGGGAGTTGATGAAATCTGACATATGATTAGTGATGACTGCTATAAATGCTTAAATCATTTGAAAGAAAACTTCTTTGTTAGTAGAAGACTTATATAGAATTCAGGCTATATGTAGCTTCCTAATATTTCATTGAAGATATTTGATTTTCTTTACAGGTTTATTGGATTACATTTTCAGTTAGCAAACATTTCAGAATAGCACTACTCCACATGTCAATAAACTGATTAGAAATTCAACTAAGCAATTGTGTATCTATATTTTGGTATTACTTTACACTATCAATCATATATTTAGGAGATTTACACTTCTTATTGAAAAATAAACGTTCCAATAATTTCTTTCTGTGTTTCCACTTATGCATTTTCAAATATTTTATGCATTTGCAATGTAAACTCTACCATAGTATTGAGACTGAGGGTTGGAGTGGGCCCTATTTTGCCACATGGCAACCACATTTTTCAGACCCAGTCCGCCACTGTATATATATATATATATATATATATATATATATATATATATATATATATATATATGAGAAGTATTATTTTTTCCTTTCTTATTTGTCCCAGATATATTTACAGATAAGTTTGTAATGAGCATAACAGCATTTATGTATCAGTATATAACTCATTAAATCATATAAGAAATAATTTTATAATATATTAACAGATTGATGTACATTAATCATATCACCGTCATATTCTGATAAGGTCTTATCTTTTATAATATTGTATTTGAATGAGAAATTGTTTAAAAGTAAAAAATATTGCAATTTGTATATGATAAATTTACATGAATGCGCCATGAAGAAATTGCTGCTGAAAATGCAGATGTGGAATCCGCATCGGGATACAAAGTTGGATAGCTGCCCCGTAGACTTTATAATCCGCATAGCAGACGAAAATTCCGCACTTCGGCAACACTGACCATGTAGTGGCTCATTCGGACCTTCATATCATTGGCCGATTCGGACCTAATATGCAGTGGCGGCTCCTGGCTATCATTCATAGGGCTGCTGTTACATAATTTTTTTTTTCAATTCCTTGATATTAACTGCATAAATACATATATATATATATATATATATATAATAAATATATATATATATATATATATATATACATATATATATATATATATATATATATATATATAGATATATATATATATATATATATACAAATATATATATATCATATATATATATATATATATATATATATATATATATATATATATATATATATATATATATTATATATATAATATATATATATGGCATTATAAACCCTGCCGAAAACTTAATTTCTTCAAGTTCTGTTTTTCTTGGGTTATGATTACTAATGGATGATTACCCGAATCAAATTTGAAACTGTAAACAAAACTGAAAAAGTATTAAAATACTAAAATTCAAAGCAGCAGAGAGACTGGCGGACGGACTGACGGAAAATTGAGAATATATGAGGTTACATAAAAATATTAATTTTTTGTAAACTAAGCGTAGCAAAATAAAAATCATTAAACCATTAAAAAGAATAAAAACTCGAAAACAAAAACATTAAGATAGTATAAAACTGAGCATGATAGTAAAATAAAACAAAAGGACTAAAGAACACCCACTTAAAACACAGACTACACATTCTCTCTCTCTCTCTCTCTCTCTCTCTCTCTCTCTCTCTGAGGAAGGCAGCAGAATCGCTGCCGAAACCTATTTTGAATTTTAGTATCATTGACATTATTGTGGTTATAATTTTTTCCCATTTATTGCAACTCACCGCTAAGTTGATTATTCTGCATTACATTACATATCATTAGTATCGTCACTGATTTGATCACTATCGTTAATAGTACCTATTGATTAGGCTATTGACGAATTTAAAATCAAACCTTCGCCCGCCAACAGCTAGGCTAATACTGCTCGAGAGGGCAGTGTTCCCATCACCCATACGTGCGAGCTGGCTACATTATCACCCTACTATAGCAAAATAAGAACTGCTGAGCACCAGCAGTTCCACATATTGTTTCAATTACTATTTTTTTTTTTTTTTTTTTTTTACAAAAACAAGAGAATGGTAATCATTTTTAAAGGATTATTGATAATCTATACTTAATTTCTCATATTCATGTATATATTCATAATTTTGTGCATATATATTATGAAATCTATAGCGGGTGCTGCAGTTCCACAGTGCCTATACTGACGAGCGGCCACTGCTAATATGTATTTACATATGTAACATATGTGACATTGTTTTGTAATATTGTTTCAATGTTTGTAATCCATAATCATTCCAAAGTCTGTTATGAAAATATATTGGGGAAGCAATGGAAATCCACTCCTCTCACGTTTCTAAGACCATTTATTTTGTACAGTTACACATTACTCTAATTTTTAAAATAGTTCATGTAAAAATAGAGCTAAAAATAAAGCCCAAATTCACTCAAATTCACCCGAAATAGCTCCTTTATTTACATTGGCGAATAGTATATATGTGCACATTTCTTCAGTAGCTGACCAGTTGTTATTTTCCTTTCATTATAGTCCTCTCACGGTTTCATGACACGCCTTTGTAGTTCTTTGACCTGCTTTCTCTGATGTCTCTTTAATTTGCCCTCTTTAACGAACTTAATTCACTTGATTCGGTATTTCCTTTGCCTCTAAGTATATTAAAGATATAAGTGAATAAGATGCGAGGTTACGTTTTTGGCTATTTTGTTCAGCTTACGATCCCACCCCTCCACATGGTTGTTTGACCTAATAATGCTCCCAAACACTGACCAGTTCTCCATTTTCCACACCTGACTCTACAACCACGTTAGGTCAACATAATCCATAAACACACTAACTGGCCCAATAACACCCACCTTGCCTGAAAGTTCATCAAAGGTTTCCCTAATATCATTGTTGTAATATAAAATTATTAGGTTGTATGGGTCCAAATCACCCAAAACCAAGGTCCGAAACAGGCGAGCAAATGGTCCGAATTAGCCTAAACAATTGCCCAAATCAGCCTAGTAAATGGTCCGAATCAGCCAAGGTCCGAATAAGCCTGCATCCATTTTACCGCCTCAGGGCTCGGGCATATCAGTAATAACCGTATAATAATACACCAGTTCTTCCTGAAAAACAGATTTTTTCAGGTTTCAACAAGCTGAAAAAGGCAATAGACGTCTACGAAGAGTCAAACTTCCAGAAATTGTATATCCGTAGGTCACGAACGATCGAATCGGCCCTGAAAGAGCTCCGAAGAGGAGATTCAAATATTTGAAGCTTAGCTAGGTAGTGCAGCAGTCAGTAGTGCGTCCAATATGGTTAAGATGCTGTTAATATAGACCTGATTTGGATGATTACTTACGATTGATTAGGCCGTTTACCAGACGATCGATTTTGGTAGTTTTCCTTTCTACCATAAATACAGCAAAGCACGATTTCTGTGCACTTCAAGTCTTCTTTGAATCTCCTCTAAGGAGCTCTTTTTAGGACCGAAATGATCGTTCGTGACCTACGGATATACAATTTCTGGAAGTTTGACTTTTCGTAAACGTCTATGGCTTTTTTCATCTCGTTGAAATCTGAAAACATCTGTTTTTCGGTGAAAACTGATGTATTATTACATGGTTCAGAGGAGATTCAAAGAAGATTTGAAGTACACAGATAGATTAGTTTAGTTTTAATTTTCATGTATATAGTCAAAATCTAAGTATGTTTAAGTATTATTTTTATATTTTCATTAATTGTCAAAATGTTTTGTGCTTTGGTGTTGACAGTATGGTGCTTCACTTTGACATTTTGAATTGAACATGTTCAACGAAACAATTCAGTTCGACTATTATTACTACTGTCGCTGATCTTCTAGCGCCGCACCTATAGCTCTTAGCAACAGTGTACGGCAACTGCTGCATAATTAGCAAACTGCCGTACCTGCAGCTGCAGCAAGTCAATACGGTACCACTGACAGACTCTGACGTACCCCCACTACACTATGTTATTTGTACGGCAGGAAGTCTGAAACTGACGCATGCACAATTCACTGCCGTACCAATATCTATCACAATCATGGACACGGCTGCCGTACCAATATCCTGTATCTTTACGGAAAGGTCAAGTAGGTTGGGATGCCCTATCCAGCCATTACAAGGTACCTCCTAGTCCATACAACTACTAGCAAGTAAGTTCCTAGGAAGAGCTCTGATTTGCTACTAATAAAATTTTCTGACTAAATAACTATAGGAAAGGCTGCATAGGGTAGGTAATGTAGTAGAATTGACTGATCAAAGAAACAGGTATAGGATAGGTACCATAGGCCTACCTAGGCTACTACTGTGCATTTCAGGGCTGTGTCTAATCAATTTTCGCCGATAAAATCTTACCAAATTATCTGGTATGAATTGTATTTTGGAATAGCTGTTTGAAACCATGGCCTAATTGACAAAATATGCAGGAATGTCTAATATGAATAATTAAGGCACTTATTAGAGTAAATCATTTAAATGTAAGGGGAAAACTTTGCTAAATTTAGTAGGCACCCAGAGAGAGGTTAGTTGTGACATAAACTATGACATCAGACATAATAGCAGGGTTCCCAGTTGTGTGAATCACAAATATTTAACCGTCTCTTAGAATACATATTAAAGGAAAGGCTAGGCAAATCACTGTTGAGAATGATGATAATATTACGGTTTCCATTGGTGATACCACGGTAATGAATAAGAATTTGGTACATTCGACAAGAAAACTGAAGATACAGTTTTCATTAGCTTTCGTTCATCCAATTTCCCATTTGTTTGTACTGAAAAGACATAATATCGCTAAATTTACTCTAGAATATGAAAATACACTGCAAATTATATCATATAAGTCAAAACTGTAAAACAAAACGGTTCAGATACTTAAAAACACGATATATGTCCGAAGTAATTGGAATTTCTCAGATGGATGCGTTCATAGAGATCTGGTGGATAGAATGTGAATTTCTTATTTTAGTACTATGTATCAAAACCTCAAATATTTACTCGTTTTGCTTCATGAACGGGGATATATTGCATTATCGTAAGTGGTGAATGCAATTATTTTAGTTTCTACAAACTTATGTTAGCATTTCAAAGCGATTAAAAGTTAGTTGACGTCAATAGCACTCAATGTTGCGACGGCTAAGGTAGGTTGAACAAATCTAGTTGCATCCTCAAGAGCGTTTTCTATGATGTGAGCGGGAAAGCACAAGTCACTGGATACTGGCTAACGTGACGGATTTCACACTTTGATAACAGGTGTGGCATTATTGAACAATAGCTATATGTCCGAAGGTTTAAAATAAAACTGTATCTTAAGTTTCCTTGCCGAGTGTACACTAGGGCAAAATATCGTACCAACCACCTCTAAATGATCGTATTTCCGTTTCAATATGCATCATGATTGTATTTCATCAATTCCAAAAGTCTTGTATAGCTGATGGTCAAAAGGTAAATAGAAATTTTGTTATAACTTATGTATTCCTATAGTCAACATAAAACTGTACAATAGAAATAGTGATATTGCAAAATGTATATTTACCAAATCCCCTTGCTATAATATTTTCATATGTACATATGTAATCTTGCATAATAGTAAACACTGCCGACAACAGGACGAGGGCAGTCGATCGTCATTGGTTAAGGCCAGGGTATACGTGACTGCTGCTTCACCTATGACAAGCCTCGCAAATTGTCCTCGTAGCTTCAAGACTGGTTTCGTGTTGTGTGTCTTCTGCAGTATGCAACAAAGAAAGAATCCTATGCGTCATATGCTAATTATTAACGGGTAAGTGGTTAATAAGGCGATATACAAACACTAAATGATTTAGACAAGAGGACAAAGGTAATCTTTATAGGATCATACTATAATAACGAGTATGAAAAAGAGAGATGTACAAATTTTTATGTCTGTCAAGGCCTTTCTAACTTTTCAGACCAAGAATAACCAATGGCTGAATTAGATTGACTAATAAATTATCTCACTGATAAGTAATGATCATTTTTAACAACTTGCCTATTCTACTGACCTTACACACACACACACACACACACACACACACACACATATATATATATATATATATATATATATATATATATATATATATATATTATAACAAAAATAATGATATCTGTGTAATGAATATTAATGTAATTATTATCATTATGATTAATAATATCATTATCAACACTATGTTGCCGTGTGCATAGGAAAAACAAACTACCGGTATGTTAAATAATGCATTTTTATTCATTGGCTAAATACTGGTCTTTATCCACATAGACCCTAAGATCGTTTGGCAAATTTCGCGGGTATCAGAACGATACTTACGTATCCTTGAAACTGCAGTGTAACAATGGTTTTCAGAGAGTGTTTGTAAGACGGTGCATATTTCAAATCAACAGAAGCGTGTAATGTCCCAGGGAACTGTATTACTAAATTAATATTCTTATTTGATACCAATTCCTTAATTGTACTCTACTTGGGAGTTTGAATGTGTGAAACAACATGAGAATTCCATATATTACTGTTACTACTACTAGCAACATCTGAGTCCTCATTCATAAAGTAGGCTATCTGTATGGGTGAGGTACTATCTAGTAACGTACGTCACTATACTCTGTTTTTTTTCCATCTGTCCATTCGCCTGTGGTGTTTTTGTATGGTAACACTGCTTCCCGGGCTTTAAGTAGTTATGATATGTGTAAGTTTTAGGTAAATAAAAGGATATCTGGGTGTACATTTGCAACTGAAAAGTATTTTAATAATTTACTGTATGCGAAGTACACCGTTAATATTCGAAATAGGTTATTATTATTATTGTTGAATGTAAGCTAAATGTAACTATCTAAAGCCCTGGACGCAGTGTTACCATACGGAAACGCCACAGGCGGATGGACAGATGGAAAAAAAAACAGTATACCTAGAGAATCAGTGAGTGGTACGGGCGTTAATAATGATGTTATACTAACCTCTATGTACATTTAGCTAAATTTCCCATTAAATTCTTTTATTTATCTTTGATAAGCGCCTAACTATCAAAACAAGATTTCATTGCATATTTTTGCCAATTAGGCTGCGGCTTCAAATAGCTATTTCCAAAATACGATCCATATCCAATGTTTTGGTGAGGTTTTATTGACGAAAATCAATTGGACATGGCCCTGAAATGCACAGTAGTAGGTATATCCTAGGCTAGTATGGTTTTTTCAAGTAGTTTTAGGCTAGTTGAGATTCTGACTAAAAGTTTTTGGTGTAACAGTTAATTGCATTCTGGAGCAAGATACTAGCTAGGTTGTATAGTATTTTCATTTTTTTTTTTTTCGACATTCATTGGTGGCAAAATACCTAGTGTTGTAGTTTAAGAACTGAACCCCCTGTGGTAGGTTACTATATCCTACGATTAGCCAATGGGGACTGTGTTAGGAGAAAGGTTTAAATAAATAAGTGTGTGAAACCCAACATAGGATACTGACAGTCCATACTTGGCTAGATGATTCGCCTTTCCTGGACTGCCCCCTCCACCTAACCTAACTTAGGGTACTAGCCTATAGGCTAATTTAAAACAAATAGGATTGTGGGTAAATTTTTATTCTTGATTGCATGACCTCTCGCATGAGAGCCTTGTCTTAGTACCAGTCCTTTGGGGATGAGTTAAAATTAAAACGGATTCAACCAGTCACCGTTTAATATTTATGATTTTGTGTATCATTGCCTAGATTAAGTCTTAATAGTTTTTTTCTCTTTTTATCCCGTGGATGCTGGTGCCAAATACAGCATCCGTTTTCCACATAAATTGATGTTTACTGAACCAAAGGGACTGTTTTACCTTCAGTTTTACCCAGCAAAAGACTGTATCTCAGTAACAATAAATTTGTAATTGGTATTTGCATTATTTTGTAATAAGTACATTAACTTGTAATAAGCATATTAACCCTTAATGGACGGATACCCTCACATGAGTAGCCTAGCAGTAACAGGTCTTCCGTGGTGGATGGATCCACTCATGGTGAGCATCAATAGGTATTACACACCATTGGTTTGGGGTAATTAGACAGGAAAGAGATTCCATTTCTTCTAAGCCCATAAATTCACTAATGAAAACTTTTAGACTTGGCTCAGATTAACAAATTTGGCTGTTAGCTCATGAAATAGTTGCGATCTTGACTTCAAGGGGGGCATGTTGTGGTTTTCTTCCTCCCATGACATCTGTGTATTTATTTGTTCATAAATATACCCAGGGGTTGCTGTTGGTTTTAATTCTTATCTTTTATGATAGTTTGTCAGTTATACTTGTAATTTTGCTAAGAAGTATTAGAAAAAAACATGTCCAATCCAAAATTGTTACTGCATCTTTCAATCTTGGTCAATTTACATTAATATTTTACGACAAATATACTCAGAATTTGTCACTGATTTTAGTTCATATCTGTGTTGATATTGTCTGAGCTATAATTATAATTTGTTTCCTACATAATATACAAACCCTTGGTCCTTTACTTTAGGAATTACTTTATGGTGAAGCTGGAACACAGCCGTTATATTCTTGAACAAAGTGGTTAAGCAGTAATTACCATCTGGTAGGTTCTTGTAGGTGGGTAGACCCACCTTCCTTAATGTAGACAAACCTCTGAAATTCCCCTTAGTAATTTCCAAAGTGTAAGCGTAAATTTCAATTTGTTCATGCCACTTACCTGACAGATATATAGGCTATATAGCTGTATTTTCTGAAGTCTGACAGAATTTCAAAACTCGCGGCACACGCAGTGGGCGGCCAGGTGGTAGTACCCATTCCTGCTGCTGGGAGGCAGATATCAGGAACCATTCCCATTTTCTATTCATATTATTTTCTGTAGCTGGTCGGTAAACTACTGTTGTTCCGACACGGCATACAAACCTTCGTCCTTTTACAATAGGAAGGTACTAGCGGCAGCTGGATAGGTCGTAAAGTTCTTTCGAACAATGCAGGGGTTCGGTAGTTAACTGCTTGTCCGACAGGCGTGCGTGCAAGCGCGCGACTGGTAGGTAAACATATCACTTTTGCTTTCGGCCTGCTGCGTTGACGTGGTATCATCGCTCCTCTGCCCGCTTAAGGTTCATCGTCGTTGCTGTTCGCATGATTGTGTTTTCTTTTTCTATTTATCTAGTGAACTGAATGAAGTACAAATCATTTCATTGATTCCAATTGTGATTAAGGATCTTGGTTTTCACCACGCCCTCCGTATCCCGAGTGCCGGACTGAAGGGCCGTAAGTGCGGGAATTCATTTTCCCAACAAAAAAAAAAAGGAAAAAAAAAGAACAAACTGGGGGAATTTGTTTTTTCCCTCGTATTGTTTGTGCGGGGGCCGAAGAGCGGGATGCGCCGCTCCGACGTATATTTGTTGGAAATGTTGTAGATGAAAATCGAAGAGTGCTCTTTTCATTTATATTTTTTTGACCTGTTATGCCCTTTGCCGAACGAATGCGCTGCGCTACGGAAACTTATTCAGTATGGAAGTGGGAATCGCATACAGTCTTCTTTTTCATTTCATATATTATTTTGATTGTAGCATACTCATTTGGATCCGTTTCCGAGCTTACCCGAAATTGATCCTTCCTCCTTTTTAGTTTTGAATGAATGAAATCGCAATGGCAGTTCTTTTCATTTTTTCATTTTTTATTGAGATTGCATTGTTTACTGGGATCAATGTTTTCCGCTATTCCCTGGAATTGATTCCTCCTCCCCTTTTTTAATTGTATGAGTGAAATCGCAACGCATGTAGTCTTTCATTTTCATATATTTTTTGGATTCTCATTCATTATGGATCAGGTTTCAGAAACCTTGATCATAAAGGTAAGGAATGGATTCTTTCATTCAACCCTTGCGCTCGGATCAACCGAGGCGCAAATGCGCTCGATCCGCCTTAGTCTTGTGAAGTGAACGTATGCAAGATGCATTTTCATTTTATTTCCTTATTAATTGATTCCATCAATATTTATTTGGTTCAGTTCCGCTCATTCAAGGAATTGATCCTTATATGCCCTTGCATTCCGGGCCGATGGCACGATTGCTTCTCGGGCTCTTATAATTGTTGGTGGTACATGGGTACTGTGCGGGGGTGGGGAACGAGAACCCCCCCGCTCAGCTCCCACAGATGGCCCTTCCCCTTGGGGGGGGGGAGGTATCAGGCGTCTTCGCCTCCGCCCGATCCCGTCGAGCGCGGGGGAGGGCGCTTCGGTGCCCGAATGTAACAAATTGTATTTTAGGGGTCTTCCACTCGTTCGGATAGGGCTCACCCCCCCGCGCGAGGGACTTCCCCCCCACTAATCGCTACTACTGTTATTTCCGCAGGTGCTCTGCCACTGAGGGTGAACGTGGTGAGGGATTGGCGTCCTTCCGATTGCAGGGCTTTGCTAGTGGCCAGGGGCTGCGGTTCTAGTCTGGCCCACTGTGGCGTCACCCATGGAGTGTTGACCACGGCAAACAGGTGACGACTCCTCCTCACCTGTGTACTCGCCTCACGTGGTAACAGTCTTGCCTACAGCCGCTTGAAGTGGCTTCGCCGACCGATATGGGGCGTGCCGCCGCCGCTCGTGGTTGCCGCGCTGGCAGCGCCCACACTTCCGCTGCCCTATAAGCGCGCCCCTGGACGCTGCCGCGGTACCAGGATTTGCTGGCTGCTGTCTCCACTTTCCTGTGTTTCATGCTGCCTGCCGTACCTGCCGTTCTGGGCGGGACGTTCCAGGCAGTTGCTGGCGCGACGGTCCCTGCCGTTGCTGCGCTGGCTGTTCCCTGCCGTTGCTGCTCTGGCTGTCCTACGATGCTGTGCTGGCTGTGCTGCTGTTCCGGAGAGTGCCCCTACCTGCTGATTTCGTTCCCTGTTCGTGGTGGTACTACCCAGACTTGGTCTGTCTGTACAGGTGCGTCCGGGGCCCTGTGGCTTCGGCTACAGCAGCCCCGCTCCGCCCTGATGCAGGACTTACGTCTGTCCTGAGGAAGCTGACGAAAAGAGGAGGAAGGGTCTCGTCGTCGTCTTCATTTCTTCATCGTCGTCCGGCCGCCGCCTCTTCCCTCTTCGACTTCTAAGGCTTCACAGCCGAGGAAGAAAAGGTTGCCTCCTCCCTCCTAAGAAGTCTCCCTCGGGAGCTTTCTCGGGACCCGTCTCACCTCGGTGGGACGGAGGTTTCCTTCCTCTGGTCCTCCTGCTCCTTCGGAGCGGGGCCCTTCTCTTCTTCCAGCAAGAAGGAAGACTACTGGGACCAGAGGGGTTAACCGGCTAACACCGGTACTTTTCCTCGCCTGTGTCAGTGGTTCTGCCACTGCATCAGGGTCCGGTCTCGCCTCTCGGTCGCGGTAGGTACCGATGTACGGTCGCCTACCAGCGACCGTGCCAGCCAGAACCAGACCTCTGAGTCCGCTCCAGCGTCAGTTTCAACGGCACGGGGCCGGAAGACTGGTGACATCCGCTCATTGGCGACTCTCCCGAGACCAGCTACTCAACTCTCGCTCGCGGCGAACAGCTGGCCTACCCTGACGTGACGGTCCCACCGACCACGGGCCTGAGGCTTGGAAGAGGTCCTCCCGTTCGCCGGTGCCATCCACGGCTGGAACCAGCGACGTGACGTGCCGTGAGGACAAGCAACCCGTCTCATGTGACAGGGATCCTGCAGGTCGCCTACCGTCGCTCTCACAGAAAGCGACGGGTATCGGGCAAATCCAGCACCAGCTCTTCTGACACTCGAAGCGGGCCGCTTGTGCTCAGGTTCCACAGACGTTTCTCCACAGCGAGACGGTTCGACCAGCCTGGCGCTCGATCGCCACCGCGGTTGACGATCGGCCTGCAGCCCTCCAGGCTGCTGGTTCTGCCAAGCGAGCTAACGAGGGAGCGTCAGGTCTGGCCTCTCTCCGTACCGTTCAACCTCCTCGTGTTCAACGGGAGGAGTGAAGGTATTGAGGAGTGATCGTGAGGGGTGCGCCCCTCATGATCCACCACGACGCCCTACGTGCCAGGGCAACGGTTTTTCTTTGGACGGCCGGACGTATCGCAAGTGGATGGGGAAGACCGGAGGGTTCGCTGTTCCCCCTTCTTAGGAGCAGGTTCTCGTGGAATATGCTCTGTTCGAAGGGCTTAACCGGTCCCACTCTGCAAGATGCTGTGACTTCCGATATCCGAAAGGAACTTTGCCGAGGTTACGGCTCTGATTCGTCAGCACAATAGCCTCGGGGAAGGATCGCCGCTCCCACCAGCAAGCCACGTCCCCTCGAGTCTTTGGTGCCCGAGAGGGAACCTCAAATCGACGGTGGGTCCTGCGCCGCGATCGGAGCTTGCCGACTGTGTTTGAAACCAGGTAGTCTCTCGTCTCCGGACAGAATGCTCTCTCAGTTCTGGACGGTCGAACAAGCTAACTTCACCTCCTCTAAATGCGACAGAGGCGTTTCTACGTGTCTTCGTACCCGTATTTAAATACCCCTTCGGTCCCTCCTGAGTTTCGACTCACGAGGACTGATGAGTGCGGAGAGCGGTATCGGCTCTCTCCTGTCAGGTTCGATCCCCCACCCAGACGACGTTCACGAGTGGCGGCTATACCGTTGAACCTTACAGTAATGAGTGTCGTAACCCTCCTCGGGAAAACGTTTTCTCCCTGACGATACGTTTTCCCAGGCTCGAGAGGCATCGCCGTAAGGCGATGGCCTGCTCCTTTTCTTCTCCGACTGCTAAATCCGCTGGGAAGGCGACCAGTATCCAATTCCTCCCCCATTCCCGCTCTCCTTACGGCTAACGGGGAAGGGAGGATCCTACAGAGATTTCTCTGTAAGATCCACGTTTAGGGGCTGCGCTACCGGGGGGACCTTCGGGTCCTACACTTACGTAAGCCCTGGTCATTGGAGGGATCCTGCCCTTTCCCATCGATTTCTAAACGGAATCGAGAGGACCACCAGCCGAATATCGTCTGACTAATTCCGGTGGGGGTTTCGCAGATTGCTTAGTATTCTACTGATTTCTAGCGCACTCAGAGTTTTCGAGTTTTTTTTACGATCTCCAAATCACTTAGGCGAGACCACTTTCCCAAAGTGAAGCGAGAATCCCCGATAATTGTTACAAACATAATCGGGAACTCGCTTATGCTCGAATTCCGGTTAATTTCTAGCATTTGGAAGAAGAACGCTGCTGAAAGAAGAGTATCTCACATATGCGCTTAACCTGGAATAGAGAAGAACGACGGAACTTCCAGTTTGGGCTTTGAACATTCGTTTCGGTATTCTGTTCACCATTGAAGCTTTCCTTTTGGGAAAGACTTCTCCTCGCTTCTCTTGACTGAGAACGAAGGCGGTCTATCTCCAATCCTTATTCTCATTCCTCGAGGGGAGAAAGAATTTAGGATGAGTCGGGTACAGAACCTACAATATACTACGTATATTACCCGTCGCGACATGGTTCTTTTAACAGTTGAAGTGTCCGGGGGTAGGGCGCATACCGTAGTTCACTCTACGGTTGTTGTGACCGAGACAATTGTATCTTAGATTAACTGCAACTCGGTTTCCTGCAACCTCCCCGCAATTAATCATTTTTCGATTTTTAGATACTTGGTTATTGTCATGAACAACACCAAATCAGCTTTTGTATTTACCGAATCCGTTTCGGTTTAAATTATAATTGCTCGAGCGTATTATTTTATGCCGATTGGTTTCTAGCCGAACGCATTCCTTCGTGGAATAATGGATTACGCTGGCAACTCAGGATGACGGTCACCGAGAGCTTACTGCGTATTGAACTTGCCTGATAGCGGCTCAGTATCAGCTAGGTCTCGGAGTATGCACGGTCGGTTTCCGCGGTCTCTCTCTCCCCTGGTTGGATTACTCCACTACTCGAACCGTCTCTCCTGCCCAACAATCATGGACTTGGTCTCTGATTACGGGATTCTCGCAATAATGAAGGAACCGGATCTCTACTGTGTGACGCCTTCGATTTCATCGCCTTCGACGTTGCGAGAATTTTCACAGAGATAATCTCGTGGACTCTTTCATCTTTCTGTTTACTCGCACGTAAACAGGAAGTCTGTACTGTCAACCGCTGCAGTCGCACTGAGATAATGCGAATAGTTCTTTGCAGACTCTGAGTTTGGCTTCAAAATATCTCTATTCCGTAGGTGTGTGCTAATTTTCATTGACTCGGCCCCGAATTAAACAGATAGTCAGAAGACATCGCCTACTCGCCGACTGACAGCTCTAGCTTCCAAATGTTCAGCCCGATGAAGCGTTCTTAAGCAGTAGTTTCCCTGTCTTCATTACTGGAAGCGCTCGCTTTATTGCAACTACGATCCCTCACCGGACAGCAATCAAGAAGCGGTTAGCGTTCTCAGTCTTGAAGCACAGGTTCAGAATCTTGAGAATCTTCTCTCGTTCAGCTGTGAAGACGTAGTTGCATTTTCCCTGTACACCTTCGTCTTCAACGTCACATAGTGTTGTTTTTCTCCTTACCCCGAGACATCAACTATACTATGAGAGAGTTTGCCATCAAGGACCTCGTCTCTAGAAAGGCAATTGACTTCGCCTGTTGGGCACATGCCTTAAGAGAGTCGTTCACCTTGCCTTCTGGCAATCGTGACGAACAAATTATTTGTTTAGTCTCTTGGCATAACCCTGTTAAGGCGAAGGTCACGTGACTTGCTCGGGTGCTTGGACCAACGTGCCTCCTACCGAACGCAGTCATGGGCAAGCGGTCAGAGCGCCAAGTTGTTACGAACTCGCTGTGGACTTAGTTTCGGTTGTTTTCCATAACATCTTTCTTCGTCCTATACGGCTTTGTCACAGTACCTATAATTACCATACCATCGACACCCACCATTTGAGTGTCGTGTACTATCCACTACCGATAACACAACTTCGGCCTGCAGACGGATAGACCAGTAATGGTACAGGACATCACCGAAGTCGAGAAGAGGGATAGGTCATCCGACAATTCCCCTTCTTTCTCCTTTGAGGTATTGCATGAACTTTGTCCTGCGAAGTCAAGCATGCCAGGGATGGATTCGTGACGCTGCGATTTCGTACCGAATTCGTCGCGAAGACGCTGTAACCTTCGGTTCCTGACGATCGTTAAGGTCCTCACAATCCACTCCCTAATGGACTTCAACCGCCCTTCGAATGCGAAGGAAGATGCTGCTTTGTCCTGTGAAATGCGCGAAACCCACGCTCTTTCTGAAGAAACTCCGACATCCAGGCTGAGTGTTGAAGACTCTTCGCGTCAAGCACCCAGATGAAACCTAGAGTACACTCCCTCGAGTTACACAAGAACTTCTCCGTGGCGCAGGTACTGAGGGCAGGGGTCGGGTACAACCCGACCACTGGCAACCTCCTTCTACCTTTTTGGATA
The DNA here is from genome assembly GCF_015104395.2 of Macrobrachium nipponense. NCBI lineage: Eukaryota > Metazoa > Arthropoda > Malacostraca > Decapoda > Palaemonidae > Macrobrachium > Macrobrachium nipponense. The sequence goes on along the minus strand of NC_087212.1, from coordinate 57,696,295 downwards.
TTGCCCACAGTTTCCTTGGAGCGTTTTCCTTAGGACCCTGTGGCTGCTCACACGTTGTCTAGCTACCCGACCCTAGCAGGCTGAACCGCATCGAGTCCTGTGTGACTGTAAATAATCGATCAGTGAATGAGAGAGTGGACTGGCTTCTCTTCCTATCTTTTTCTACCCTCTACCTGTGTGTAGAGGGATACGGTCATCACCTTGCTGATAAGGACGAGATCTCGGTGAGATCTACTCGCAGAGCCCATCCTATCCCTTTCACTAGGGAGGGGAGCGGATATCCACCACTTCCTCATACCAGGGGGGAAGTGGGATGCCACCAAAACAAACCAGAACGTTGTGCCCTCTTGTCAAATAGGAACCTTGTTTCGCTTGTTTGCTGGTCGAAGCGATACGCTTGCCTCTCTCTAGTACGTGGTCCATAGGTCTGACCATTGTCCTGCGGTGACACCCCGATCAATCGGACAGAGGCTTGGATCCCTCCCTCCTCTCTTACGACCAGGAGGCTTCCAAGGTTGGCGAACACCAGTCTGTTCACAAAAGAACTCAGATGCCACCCACCAAGAGTGAGGTCTTTCCTATTTTAAAAGGACCGAAGGCTTGTATGCGGTCGGAAACCATGACAATTTGTTCAACTCATTGCTTTTTCCTAACTATACAAACCTAAGGTCCTTTTACCATAGCCCCACCTCAGCCACCCCCTCCTCTGCAGTTTTTGCTTGGGGGCTAAAAGCAAAAGTGATTTGTTTACCTACCAGTCGCGCGCCTGGCGCGCCTGTCGGACAAGCCGTTAACTACCGAACCCCTTGTTTCGAAAGCTTACGACCTATCCAGCTGCCGCTAGTACACCTTCTATTGTAAAAGGACCTGCAGGTTTGTATAGTTAGGAAAAAATGCATTTTGGACAAATGTCATTTTACAGACCTCGCCTAGGATTTTGGATTTTGACTCGCATTTAAGTACTGATTGATTGGTTATTGATTTGGATTGTTGGAGTTGGCATACGCGAATATTGGAACCGTTTTTGACTTTTGGGTTGGGTCTTTTCTGTAAATGTGATGTCTGGATCAAGTGCATTGAGTTTCGGTGTGTGTGTTGAGGAGTGATTGTAAGGTGAGGCTACCGAAATCATCGGTAGACCCAACCCAGTATGTTATAGTTGTATGTGCATGTTTTGTTTGGTGGATGATCGGTGCAATGACTGTGATGGATTGACCGATGATGGATTGAAGGTTATGATTCCTATCGGCTAAATTGAATGGCGATAGGATCAGGAAGGTCTTCCTCCAGAGTGGTTCTACCAAAGGTAGGGACTAATATTTCTCCTGCTCTAACCCTGTATATTTTGCATCTCCTAAAACCTGTGTTGCCTTCGGCCCCTGAATCTGTTCTGGAGAAGTATGCCCTTTTTCTCTCATTTTGGAGTCGTCTTCGTACTCTGGAGCAAAGTGGAAAGCCTTGGAAACTGGCTCTGTGCAAGTGTTGTTGATCGTGCCCCTATTGTTGTGGAGTGGGCTCAAGATCGGCCCCATAATGCCTCTAGGCCTAGACCGCTATCGGACTCCAGGAATCAGGAGGGATATGTCCGAAAGCGCAAGAGGTTCGGGCTCTCCCCACCGATCTGGCGTCCCTTCGTGCAGGCCTTGTTGCAAAGTCCCAGGCTTGCCAAGGAGCGCGCACAGGCGCGTCATCCTTAAGGACTGCTTTTTCGTCCTCCGAAGCGTCCTTTCCTGCCAAGGGGTGGAGCGCTCGGAGAGACTCTCGTCCTCTGAAAAGGACGTTTTTCGTTGTTGAGTGCCGCTTCACGCCTGTATCGCAGTTTCGTTGCGCTCTTCTTCCGGTGCGTATGACGCTTTTCCAGCCTCAGAGAGAGGTAGGAATCTCATCCGGCGAGGACGCTGAGAGGCGCTACAGTCACTCCTCTGGATAAGCAGGTAGCTGTCCCTGTGAGAAGGAAGAGGCGTCCCCCCTTGCCCTCGTCTTCTCGCAGGATCATCCCTGCCCCCTCTGTTCGTTCTTCTCCACGAAGAAATTCTTTTGTCCCCTTCAGACCAGTTTCTGCGCTTATGGCTCAGAAGACTCGCCAGCAGCAGTCGATCTTAAGCGTAGGAAGTACCTTAGGCTGCCCAGTCAAAGGGCGAAGCAGGCTCCTCTCCCTCTCCTCGTTCGTTCTCTTTCGCGTTTGCGTCTCCTTCGCGATTCGCGATCTCGTTCGCCCCGCTAAGAGAACGGGGTCGTCAGGCGACGTTCGTTCCCTCCTCAACGTCATGGGCAGGCTGCTTGCCGGGTCTCGAGAGGACGCTCAGGACGCTTTTGAGTGCGCTCAGGACGCTTTTGAGGACGCAGTGGCGGCACGGACGCTTCCGGAGGACGCCGAGCAAGAAGCGCGTGCACATCAGATGCCTCGGATGGACGACTCGTCGTAATTTCTCCTTTTTAAGGAATAGCAGCCATCAAGTCCTACTACCTTTCGTATTAAGAGCGTAAGACGCTTCTCTTGAAGTAAGGCGTCCTCTGTGTTCCGTCGTCAAGGACGCTCATCGCCGTCATGCACGCTCTGCCTCCTTCGAGCTGTAAGGTTCGCCGCAAGAAGACAGCCTAGATAAGGCTTCTGCTATTAAGCAACGTGGGGTCCTTGAAAAGTCCGGACCCGATCGACGTACGCCCTCTCCGGATTGGCGTCCTCCTCTTCGATAGGGAAGAAGGAAGATTGGGTGTAGTCCTAGTCTGACTCTGTTGAAGAGGAACCTCTGCTGCCTCTTCAATCTCAGACTACAAAGTTTCTTGTCGGCTGTTGCGCTCGTCCCTTCGGGAAATTCCCAGCCTGCAGCTCCCAGTCTCCTCCTTCTCAGTTTTCATCTTCGAAGACATGTAAGACCCCGGAGTTTGTCGAAATGAAGACTTCGCTCATCCCACTAAGAAGGCCTTCAATAAACTCCAAGACTGGATGGAACGAAGGGGGATCATGGCGTATAACTTTTTCGGGCTGCGCTTCCCTTCCCTCTAGACTCAGCGGTAAAGGAGGTATGTGGTATGAGACCAAAGGAGACCGTGGGTGTGAGAATCCCTTTCTTCAGCCAAGGGATTCTCCAGCTTGGTGGACTCTCAGAGGAGGTGCCTCTTATCCACTGCCAAAGTTGACCTGGCCCCCTACGGAGACAGAACAATCAATTTGAGTGGCTGCTACGGAACTCTTGAAGTCTTCAACTTCTTGTACTGGTGTTTGGGAGTTCTAGATCTGCAATCTAAAGCCCATAGTCTCTCATTTTGGGGGAGCTTCCAGCGTGCTACGTGCATGGACAAAGTCAGTCAGGGATGTTTCCGAGGAGCTTGTTCTCTCATTTTTGGGTGGGGGGGGGACTGCCTTCCTGAAGAGAGAGCTTTGCTGTTTAAACTTCACAGCTAGACTCTGTTTACTCCAGCTCGAAAGCGGAGCTGCTCTTTTCTCCTTTACAGCCATCTCTTCCCCCAGACCTTTGGTTAAGACCTGCAAGCAGTTTGCAAAAAAAAGCAACGCAGGACCTCTTAGCCAGTTCCGCGAGACGTCCGGCATTCCTTCCCCTTCTTCATCTTTTTGTGCGAAGCCGCCGAAGAGGTTAACCCTTTCGTGAGGCCCTCCTCCCTCGAAGAGCAGCACCTCGATGAGAGGGCTTGCCCAAGATGGAAGAGCTTCCTCCTTCAACCCAATCATCCAGTGAAACGCATGTCCTTCAGACACCAGTCGGAGCCAGACTTAAGGTCCTTTTCGGGAAGCTGGTAGAGAGAGATACGGACCCTTGGTCCATCAAGAATCGTGGAGCAGGGGTACAAGACCCCTTTTTAGATCCTCCTCCTCTTTCCATGACTCCCAGAGACCTTTCTCATATATCATGTAAAGAAAAGGAGACAAGTGTTGTTCGAGTCTTTTACAACAGCTGATCGGAAAGAGCGGTGGCACAGGTCGCGGACCTGGGGTCTCCAGGTTTTTAACAACAGGATTTTCCTAGTACCAAAGCAGGTCGTCGGGTTGGCGTCCATCCTAGATTAGCATGCTCAATCTTTTTGTGGGAAAAGACCAAATTCACGATGGGAGACGCCTCAGTCTGTGTCTGGAGCATTGAGACCGGCGACTGGATGGTGGTCCTTAGACCTGCGGACGCGTACTTGCACATCCCGATCCACCCTCGTTCACAGAAGTACCTAAGATTCGTCGTAGCAAAAAAGTGTGGCAGTTCAGAGCCCTTTTTTCGGCCTGACCACGGCTCCGATGGTGTTCACCGTCCGTCAATGAAGATGTGGCGAGGTGGCTACACTCTTCAGAATAAGTTTCCCTTTACCTCGACGACTGCTTATCAGAGCGTCGTCGAGAGAAAAGTTTCTGAAGGAACCCTGCAGTTAACGTTAGCCTACGAATTCCCTGGTACTTCTTGTCAACCTCGAAAAGTAGCTTCTGAACCCACACAGTCCATCGGTGTAGTCTGGTATTCAATGGATTCAGTGGGCTTTTCGGCTTTTCCGTCCCAGGGGCTTCAGCGGCTAGGATTAGAGAAGATCTCAGCTTCTTGGTGAAGAGAAACTTGCTGCGGTGGGGAGAGGGAATGGATGAGTCCTGCTGGGCACCATTTCCTCCTCGCTGGAAAGGTTTGTTTTCCTTGGAAGACTGCACCGCAGGGCCTCTCCATTTTTCCTTGCGGACAATGGATGGCCAAGGACGATCTCAATGCGATCTTGAGGATCTCAGAGTACAAGAGCCATCTAAATGGTGGTTCGATCCGCAGAGGCTATAACAAGAGGGCTTGTCCTAAGTCTTCTGCTGAGACCCCGACCTAGTGTTGTTCTCAGACCGCTTCCTCGAGGCTGGGGAGCAACCACTAGAGGGGAAGGAAGTGTCAGGCTCCTGAGAGGGAACAGGCATCCTGGCCATCAATGTCCATAGAACTAGCAGCGTCTTTCTGTCCTCTCAGTTTCTTCGAAGGAATATTGACGACACAAAAATCGTTCAAGTCAACTCGGACAATACCACAGACCCCTCCGCCTAATTTGAAGAATCAGGAGGAACACACTCCAAGGAGTTTGTTTCACCTAGCGAAGGAGATTCTGCCTTGTGGCGGAGGAAAGAAGTTCGATGCTGACAAGATCATTGCAGGAGTGCAAAACGTCAGGGCGGACCATCTCCTCTGTCAGGACAAATCCCCGACGGAATGGACTTACACAAAAGACGTGTGTCCAGATCTTTTGAAATTGTGTGGACGTCCTTCTGGTCGACTTATTCGCGACGTCGAGGACGAAGGCTTCCTCTGTATTGCTCCCCGGCTCCCTAGATCCAGAAGCAATCGCTGTGGACGCGTTGCTATGAGTTTGGACGGACCTAGACCTGTATGCCTTACCGCCATTCAGATATGGGGGAAGTCCGTGAGGAAGTTTTGCGGCTTCAAAGGGACCGAGGTTGACCCTGATTCCGCCCCGAATGTGGCCGACGATAGAATGTTCACAGAGTCCATTTCTTTTCCTTGTGGACTTTCCCAAGGACGTTGCCCTGGAGGAAAGATCTACTCAAACCAGCCCCCTCACTTCGAAAGGTATCACCAAAACCTCTCCGCTCTGGTCTGACTTGCGTTCAGACTATCGACAATTTTGGCCAAGCGAAGGTTTTTTCGAAAGCAGCTGCGAGAGAAAATCGCAAATGCAAGACGAGGAGCCTCTACAAAGCTGTATACCATCAAGTGTGCTTCCTTCAGTGCATGGTGTAAAAAGGAGGGATTTTCCCTCTTCCACGAACCTCCTGTGAACCGATACCGATTTTCTGCTCTTTCTAGGAATGTGCAGAAGTTAGCATCCTACCATTAAGGGATATAAAGCATTGTTTGTCAGCGTTTTTTAGCACAGAGGCCGGACCTTTCTTACAACAGGATCTTCATGATCTCTTGAAAATCTTTGTGAGACTCGAAGATTCTCAAGCGAGACCCGCCTTCATTGAACCCTTGACGTATTTCTTGGTTCTTAATGTTCAATTCCTTTTGAAACTCTTAAAGAAGCAGCGTCTCTCGAAACTTGACAAGGAAGGCTCTTTTCCTAACTTCTCTTGCGACGGCGAAGAGAGTTGTGAAATCCCAGCTTTTAGTCATCGAGTGGGATTCAAAGGAGACAACGCTGTCTGCTCTTTGAGCCCAACTTTCTTGGCAAAAGAATTAAATACTTCTAACCCTTGGCCGCAAAGCTTCGAGATCAAGGTATGTCAAGTCTGGTGGGCCAAGACCATAGAGAGCCCTGTGCCCTTCGGGCTCTCAAGTTGCTATTCTATGTTCTAGAACTAAAGAGGTAAGAGGTCCCTCAGGTAATCTCTGGTGCGTCTGTGAAAGAGACCGGAATTACTTTTATCTAAGAATGCTGGTGGCTTTCTTTCTGAGGGACGTCGTTTAAAGAGGCTCATTCATCTTGCCAGAAAGACTGATTTGAGCCTCTTCGAGTGAAAGCCACGAGTTAGAGCTGTCGCTACTCTCTTGCCTTCCAAACTAACATGTCAATCAAGACATTCTTGATGGCACCTTTTGGTGAGCAATTCTTGTCTTCGCCCTCACATTACCTCAAGGGATTGAGAAACGATTTATGACGACTATTCTCTTGGGCCATACGTTTCTGCGACACAGTCTTGGGGGCTTGAGGTAGCTCTTTCCCTAGCCCTTAGTGTGGGTTTGGTTATTTTTTAATTGGTTGTGTTTTTTGGTTTTGTGGTGAGTCTTGTGTGAAGATCTTCCCATCTCTTATTTAGTGTTCAGGGGGGTTTCTTTGGCTAGTTGGTCAGGTGGTGGTCAGTTTTGCTTCGTAGCCCTCATATGTAATGGCTCGATGGTCTAAGTCCGTTGAGTCACTGTCCCGGTTGACAGATGCATCATAAGCGAACCAGCACTACAGGTCTCCACCCGGCTGGCACTCTGATTAAGCAAACAAGCTTGAGTGAACAGTACTCACAGAGTCTACGTTTGGCTACAGGTGAGGAAACCAAGGTGTACAATCATCTACTTACTGGAAGTTTCTACAATCTAGTCTGTCTCTTCTCTTTCCCACCATCCCGAAGGTGGGATTCAGCTATATATATATCTGTCAGGTAGTGGCAGTGAACAAAATGTTATGTTATAATACAATTGAGTTTGGTCATACTTACCTGGCAGATATATATAATTAGAGTGCCCAACCCTCCTCCCCTTCGAGGAGAACGTGGCATTATTAAAATAAGAATAGAAAATGGGAATGGTTCCTGATAGCCGGGCTCCCAGCGGCGGGAATGGGTACTACCACCGTGGCCGCCACTCTGCGTTGTGCCGCGGTTTTTGAAATTCCTGTCGGACTTCATGAAATACAGCTATATGTATATCTGCCAGGTAAGTATGAACAAACTTAATTGTATTATAACAATAACATATTAATACACAGTCTCACCCTGATGTTTAAGGGCGAAAATTTAACAGCTGTGTTCCAGCTTCACCGTAATGTAGTAATTAACAGTGTGCAAGGACCTCAGATTTGTATAGTTAGGGAAAATATAATTTACTTTAAAAAATTGTGATTTTGCAAAAAATATAATTATTTATTAGAAAAACATGTACAATTTAAAAAAATGTACTATTGTCTTGTAAAAGACAAGGGCCTGTAAATAGTCTTTATCAACTTCTCATGGAAGGTTTGCATATCTTCCTCTTTCTATTTATGTGTTATGGCTGATGACCCCAAAGTTTCCCAGGCCTGGGGTGCAAATGTTTTTTTTTTTTCCAGCCTGGCCCTCAAGGGTTAAGGAGACTGTAGAGCACAACACAGAAACTTCAGTAGTGGGTTGTGGTTTTAAAGTAGTAAAATGATACCAGGTTGTGACCCCCAAACTCTGCCTAATGTAAGTTAACTGTGGTTCGGGGGACTTTGCCTGGTTAGGGGCTTCATCCTGGACTACCCACCTAACCTAGTGTTTAGGACTGTAGAAATGAAATTTAATAGGGTTCAAACTGAACTTTACCTAACCTAGGATGTGGGGTCCTTACAGTCAGCCAGAATAATCAAAGAAACAAGTTTTACTCTTCAGCACCAAAGGAGCTTAGACCAAGAACTGTGGCCAGTTTTTTTACAAGTAATGTCTGAATTCCCAAATTGGTAAATTATTTTAGATAAAGCATTCTAGAGTTTGATATTTTTTATGAATAGTTCTTAATGAGTAAATGTAAAGGAGACGGCCATGCAATATAAAAAAGGGTGTTTTATAATGCAGTAAGGTGAGATAATCAAATTTACACAGACTGAGGAATTTGCCATCTTTTGTTTGTTTGTATGTTCACACCCCAAGGGGCTGGTAGTAATCATGTTTACAAAGTGCCACTCAAGATAAAAGTATCTTATGACCTTACTTGCAAGGGAGGCACCTCTGTTAGGTATGTTATGGCACCATAACTATAGGTAGTGCCTAAGTGGTGTGGTTGGAATGGTCTTTTCCTGCCACCTCGGTGGCCGCTTGTTTGATTCTCAGGCATTCCATTGAGGGTCAGAGATGTGTATTTCTTGTGATTTTTAGTGATATTAGTTCACTCACGATGTGGCTCGGAAGTCACGTAAAGCCGTTTGTCCCATTCCTGAATAACCACTGGTTCCATGCAACATAAAAACACCATACAAACAAACAAACATAACTATAGGTGCTGGTAACTGAAACTTTGCCCACTATGGCGTCATAAATCGCTGTTTTTATGGAGTTAGATAAGCACCAGAACCGGATCACCATTAACCGAGTCTGCAGATAACCAGGGACTGCCTGTATAGTTATTAGCAGTGTGAACACTGTTTTCTCAGCTTTAGCTACAACTGCAGCTTAAATTTAGTAGTATATTTCCTTGCCAATATTTTCTCCAAAGCGAATAAAGGTATGTATAATGTAAAACTATATCAGTCCTATTATACTTGTCATTTGTAATATAACTATGGTAATTCAATCGGAACAGTGTTGTTATCTGATTCAGTTCAGTAGTTCTTAGCAAAAAAAATTTTTGTTCAGTTGTGTATGGCTGTACTTGTTTAAGCAACGCATAACTAAGGATACTTTAATTATTCTCTCTTTTTTTTAATGTATTTAATGTGAAGATAGGATAAAGAATGAGATGGTGGAAAAGTGGTTAGAAAGTGCCAATAAGAAGAGGAAGATGATATCAACGGAGATGAAAATTGACCTCGTTAAGTGTTCTGAAAAAGGTTACTTTTTATTGTAGTGTCTTACCGAACAATTATACAGCGTTAGTTTTCCACGAGCAAAAATACAGGGACTATATTCAAATTTAGCGCGTAGCCCCCCCAGTCGCCTAGCACTGGGTGGTGCTGACGTCAATCTCCCTCCACTCGCGGGAGAACCCATGTACAACTGCCCAGGTGAATCCATTCTTTTCTGCCGGCGTTCGGTTAACATCGGTGGTCCGTGCGGTTGATTGACTTTGCTTCGCTTTGTTCTAGTGGATTGAATCTTCGGAATTGGTGAAGTACTCTTTTGTGGCGTTGTTGTTATTTTGCATGATTATTTAAGGCTTTTGCCGGATTCGGATACTAGTCCCGTCGGGGAGTTAGGTTTTTGCATCTCGTGATGTAAAACTAGATTATCCAAGTTTAGAGTATGATTCTCACACTAAGATGTTTAAGTGTAGGGACAGGTTTGTTTCAGCCAGAATCAACATGTAACGGTTGTAGGGAGTGGACTGATTCTCAATGGAATTTTTTAGTTCATACTCGGAGAAATTAGCGAAAGACGATGAGGAAAGCACGCTTTAGGGGAAAGTAAGCTTAGCTCTGCTTCTTCTTGCGATGCTCTGTTTTCTTCTGTTTCTCCTCAAATTGTTATGTCTCCTTTAAACTACACCTCCTATTCCTCCTACTAATCCCACTTCTCCGGCTTCCCGTGTAGTTTCTTCCGACACCATTGCCATCTGGAATCGGAGGTTCGATCAGAAATTTTTCGGTACTAGCGAATACGGTTTATGCAACGGTTGGTAATTCGGTTAAGACGTTTTTTTGGAGAAAGCGGCTTCAGGTAAGAGTGTAGTTGAGGGTGCGTCTGTCTGTCCTGACACGTCTCCTAGACAAAGGTCACTGTCCAGCTCTCCCCCGCACCGGGAGAGACATACCGGAAGTCCAAGGGAGTCGATCGGGATTTGCCCACAGACAGGCACCTCTCTTGTTGAACCTGTTGCGCCTCAACAGGGCTCGGTTAAGCGTTGGAAAGGTGTTGCGGTTAGACGCCTTTTGAATGATTCAAGCGATTCGTCTCCGGTCGCGCGGCGCTCTTGACGAGATTCGCCCGTTTCGTGTCCCTTAAAGAGGGGTTCAGGCGCTGATTCTTCGCCTCCTCCAGTCAAGCGGTATAAGGAGCCTGAGAGTAGGGTTGCGCCTCGGCCGTTAGCGGCTCGTTCGTCGCCTCAATCTGTTCCTTTTTCGGCTCCATCTACTAGTAGAGAATGTGGTTTTAGCGCTGTAGCTAGCAGTTCTAAGGGTGTTTCTTTAGGCGCTTTCTCGTCTGTTACGCCTGATGCGCCTGTTTCGCCTCGAATTTTGGCGGCTCCGAGCGAGGCGCAAGTAGTCTTATTCCCCGATCCGCTGAACATTTAGGCTCTTCCAAGCCTCCGTTAACCTTTTTTGATTCGTCTCTGGCTCCTTTGCGCAAGCAGTTAGAGATGTTAACCAACTGGATGAATGAGTCCAAGGGTGGTTCGAAGCCTTCAGATCCGGTTGTAGTCCCGTCTACTTCTTCGGCGGTATCGGAGAATGAGGAAGAGGTAGAGGAGGAGGATTCACATCACCTTTCGTGTTATTCACGTCTCCTTAGGTTTCTTCTGGTATCTTATCCAGATTATTTTGAGAAAGCGGCTCCGCGCTCCCCAACTTCGACTTTTTTGATGAGGAGGAAAACTTCAGACCCTCTCCTCCCAAAACTTGTTCTTTCTAAATAAAGCGGTTAGACATTCGTTGAAAGAGACGGAGAAATGGATGTCTATGAAAAGAGACTTAGGGAAGGCGCTGTTTGCTTACCCTCCCTCTAAGTTGCTTCGTAAGAGGTATAGGTTTTATGTAACTGGGGAAGCTCCTTCTCTAGGAGTTTCTGCCTCCTCCCAGGGAGACTTCTCCAGTTTAATCGAACTCCTCTAGAAGAAGATCTGCTTTCGCCGCCAGTTGAAAAGTTTTCTTGTTACAGCGCACCTTGAGTTTGGACCACGTGTAAAGAAACCAATTTAAAACTTTTTGGAAGTTCTTTAGCTTCCTTGGATTGGACTATTGGCGCTTTAGCGGATCCAAGATCTGAAGAACTGTCCTTTCTACTTTCACAGGATTTAGCGGAGGATTGGATTGGTGTTCTGTCCTGTGCGGACAAATCCATTAGGGATGGATGTGATGAGTTAGCTTCGCTCATTGCCTTTGGTACCCTTAAGAAAAGGCAACTTTGGTGCTCCTTTGCTTCTAAAAGGGTTACTTCCTAACAGAAGTCTGCTCTCTTGTTTGCTCGCTGAAAGATAACCTCTTTCCAGACGATGTAGTGTTGTCAATTTCGTCGGCGCTAGATAAGAAATCTACTTCGGATTACTGGCACAGTCTAACGAGACCTAAAGCTCCTTTGGAGACTGTTTCCTTCGGTTTCCCCTCTGGCCAAGCGCCTTTTCGAGGGAGAAAACCCAGCAAGCACTTCTTTCGGCCGAAGTCGAATTTGCGACCTCAGTCAAAGACCTCGGCCAAGGTTAACAAACCTTCCAAATGAAAGCTCGGTTCTTTCATGCACCAGTGGGAGCCAGGCTGGCTCTGATTTTGGGAGGAATGGGAAAACAGAGGAGCAGAAGCCCTGGGTAGTGCAAGTACTCAAGTTCGGCTACCGTATTCCTCTCGTTTCACCTCCCTCGATCTCACCTGTGCCAATTCCATTCCAGGCATACTCTCCGGGCTCAGACAAATTTCTGGCGCTAGCCGCGGAAGTGGAAGCGCTTATTCTCAAAGAAGCTATAGAACAGATAGAAGGGGATTTTTCTCCAGGCTTTTACAATCGCCTTTTTGTAGTTCCCAAGTCATCAGGGGGCTGGAGGCCGTTTTGGATGTGAGCGCCCTGAAACTTGCATGTCCAGAAAAACAAAATTTCATATGGAGACAACTGGTCGGTTCTGGAGTCCATCAGACGGGGGATTGGATGGTTTCTCTGGACATGCAAGACGCTTATTTTCACATTCCGATACATCGCGAATCTCGGAAGTACCTGAGGTTCATGTTCGAAGGCAAGGTGTTTCAGTTTCGGGCGCTTTGCTTCGGACTGGCGACCGCTCCTCAAGTTTTCACCAGGGTTCTATCCCCGACAGGAAGCTGGCTGCACATATTAGGAGTAAGAATCTCCCTCTATCTGGACGATTGGCTTCTCCGGTCGGAATCAGAGAGTCGGTGCATGAAGGACCTTGGAACAACTCTGGATCTTGCCAGAAAGTTAGGAATTCTGGTCAACAAACAGAAGTCCCAGTTGGTTCCATCTCAGAGCATCCTTTATTTGGGGATGACTCTGAATGCTCAAGCTTTTCGGATTTTTCTGTCCCCGAAGAGGGTCCAAGGCTGTCTGGAGACAGTTCAGGAGTTCTTGGACAAAAAGGTAAGTTCTGCCAATCAGTGGATGAGGCTCCTGGGCAAATTGACGTCAGTGGAGAAATTTGTGCGTTGGGAAGGAAACTGCACATGAGACCTCTGCAGTTTTTCTGAGAGCCTCTTGGTGCAGGAAGACGCAACCAGACTCGATTACCTTTCCTGTCACAGACCAAATAAAAGAGGACCTAAGGTGGTGGCTGTCTCGGGCAAGGTTGGAAGAAGGGTTAGATTTACGACCCATCCTCCCGAACCTACAGTTCTTTTCTGACGCATCGAACACAGGATGGGGAGCCCTGCTGGGAAATCAACGTGCTTCAGGAGCTTGGTCGGAGAAGGAGAAGTTCCACATAAATGTAAAGGAACTTTTAGCAATTTTCCTGGGACTCAGACAGTTTCGGAGCTTAGTAGAAGGTCAGGTAGTGGCAGTGCATTCCGACAACTCCACGGCTCTCTCGTACGTGCGGAAACAGGGGGGGGACTCAGTCTTTCTCTCTGTACAAAGTAGCCAAGGATCTCCTCCTGTGGTCAAACAAAGCGAATGTTCAGCTAGTCCCGAGATTTGTTCCGGGAAAGATGAACGTCCTGGCGGACGAGCTAAGCCGTCAACAGCAAGTGTTACCTTTGGAGTGGACTTTGGACGACAAGATTTGTCAGAAACTTTGGCGCCTTTGGGGACGACCGTCCATAGACCTGTTCGCGACATCAAGGAACAACCGTCTTCCTCTCTTTTGTTCTCCAGTTCCAGATCCTCTAGCTTGGTCGGTGGACGCAATGCTGTTGGATTGGTCGGGTCTGGAAGCTTATGCATTCCCTCCGTTCGGTCTAATAAGAGAGGTGCTGAACAAGTTTTCATGTCGCACAGCAATGTAACACTGACGTTAATCGCTCCCTTTTGGCCCAGGAAAGAGTGGTTCACGGACCTTCTCCAGTTGTTAGAAGACTTCCCCAGACTTCTTCCTCCAGAGAAGTGGCTTCTCAAACACCTCACTTCAAGAGGTTCCAACTACCAAAACCTGTCCCGCCACTTCTAGCTCTGACAGGGTTCAGACTGTCCGGAATCTTGTCAGAGCGAAAGGGTTTTCAAGAAGAGCTGCAGAAGCTATCGCTCGTTGTAGGAGAGAGTCTTCTAACAAACTCTATCAAGGGAAGTGGAGAATCTTCAGAGAGTGGTGTAGAGGTGCTAAAGTCTCTACTTCTGCGACCTCTTTAACGGAAATAGCAGATTTTCTTCTATTTCTTAGGGAGTCTAAGAAACTGGCTCCTTCTACGATCAGAGGATATAGAGCCATGCTTTCTTCGGTTTTTCGACATCGGGGTTTGGATATTTCTTCCAATCCAGATCTGTCGGACCTCATTAGGTCTTTCGAAACCACTAAGCTCCCGCAGGATACAGTGGCTTGGAACTTAGATGTGGTGCTTAAGTTCCTCATGGGGCCACCGTTTGAGCCTTTGAAGTCGGCTTCACTCAGGAACTTGACTAAGAAGACACTTTTTCTTATTGCACTAGCTTCTGCAAAGCATGTCAGCGAATTGCACGCTATAGACAAAAGAGTCGGTTTCTCTCAAGGCAATGCTGTGTTTTCGGTATCTTTAACTTTTCTAGCCAAAAACGAGAATCCGTGTAGTCCTTGGCCGAGGAGTTTTGTGGTTAGGAACTTATCTGATTTGGTTGGACATGAGGAGGAAGAAAGGCTCTTATGTCCAGTCAGGGCAATTAAGTAGTATCTTCTTGCCATTAAGGATGTTAGAGGCCAATCTTCTAAGCTCTGGACCTCGGTTCAAAATCCCTCTCGTCCTCTCTCTAAGAATGCTATATCGTTCTTTATTAGAGAGCTTATCAGGGAAGCTCACTCGCAGTCCGAGAACGACAATCTTTCCGTTCTGAGAGTTAAAGCTCACGAGGTTAGAGCAGTGGCAACTTCTTTAGCATTTAGAAAGAATTTATCTTTAGCTTCGATTCTTCAGAGCACGTTCTGGAGATCAAATTCGGTTTTTGCGAGCCATTAACTCAAAGAGATAGAAACGGTTTTCGAGAATTGTAGAACGTTAGGTCCGGTGGCGGTTTCTGGCATGGTGTTGGGAGAAACGGCACAGGGGTCGTCACCTCTATGCTAACTTTTCACCTTTGAAATAGGTTGTCGAGTTCAAGGGAAGCTGGGGGTACTGAGTACCTGGGATACTCACCAGTCTGTTAGGTCAGATTTTATAATGGTTGGGTATATATGTTTTTAAATCTGGTGTTGGTGACAAATGTTTTGTATGATTGAATTGCTGGTCTTAGCCCAGGGCAAGGGCAATCTTTGTTGTTACTATCCTCCGTCAGTCAGCCTTGACTCGCTTGAACTACGGAAGGATTCCACTCCTGTAGAGGCTAACTTTGGTCAAATTCCAATTCCTCTACAATAGTAAGAAGAACACCGACCAGAGGCAGTAACAGTCTGCTGTAGCTCTCTTACAAGGTAAGGTACAACAGACACCTCGAGTGTTTACTGGTATTGTAATAAATGTAACCATTTAGAAATACTAGTGGTCCACTGAATCCCACCTTCCCATAAATGTGTAATCAGCTGTATAATTGTTCGGTAAGACACTACAATAAAAATGAAATTTTCATTATTAAAATGAAGTTTTATTGTATACTTACCGAACAATTCTGATTATACCCACCCTCCTCCCCTTAGGTGGACGGACGGGCAGAAAGAATTGGATTCACCTGGGCAGTTGTACCTGGTTCTCCCGCGAGTGGAGGGAGATGACGTCGTCACCACCAGTGTTGGCGACGCCTACGCGCTAAATTTGAATTTAGTCTCCTGCCGCTCGTGGAAATCACGGCTGTATAATTGTTCGGTAAGTATACAATAAAACTTCATTTTAATAATGAAAATTTCATTTTGTTCATGCAACTTACCTGTCAGATATATATATAGCTGATAATTTCCGACACCGACAGAATTTAAAACTTACGACACACGTAGTGGGAGTCAGGTGGTTAGTACCCATTCCCGCCGCTGGGAGGCGGGTATCAGGAATCATTCCCATTTTCTATTCATAATTTTTCTGTCGCCGGTGTTGTGAACATCTGTTTACAGCACCTCCGTCTGGATTTGGAAACTTATTGCTACTTGAGTATCCCTTTTGGTTCTTTTTTTTGGATTAATTGATTGGATCGGTGGCTAGGCACACGTTATTAGTGGATTGATTTGATTTTGGTTTGGATTTTTCTTGGAATAATATGTCAGGGTCTAGTACAGCTAGCGCTAGGTTCTGCTCTAGAACTGATTGTAGAGGTAGGCTACTGAAAGCTTCAGTAGACCCACATACGGTATGTAAGAGTTGCAGGGAGCATGAATGTGTGTATGAAAGCCGTTGCAAGGAGTGCGAAAGACTAACAGATTCTGAGTGGAAGGCGTATGAGACCTATCGTAGGAAACTTGAAAAGGATAGGTTAAGGAGGTCTTCCTCCAGGAGTGTTTCAGGCGTTCAAGATATTAATGTTTCTCCTGTTAACCCTCCTTCTGTTAATGCTCCTAACCCTGTAGTTTTGCCTCCGGGCCCTGAAACAGTGTCTGTAGAGAGTAATACTTTATCCTTAATATTGGAGTCGATTCGTAATCTAGAATCAAAAGTGTTGGCTCTTGAGAGCAAAAGTGACGTGCAAAAGTGCAGTGATACCCCTTGTGTAGTGGAGGGTGCGTCAGATCGGCCTCGTTTCGCCTCTAGGCCTGGACCTCTGCTTGACTCCCAGGACCTGGGGAGGGAGCATGTCGAAAGCCGAAGGAGGGTTACAAGGAACCCCCACCGATCTGACGTGCCTTCGGCAGTTACTGATGAAAATCCCCAGACTGCCAGGGAGCGTGCGCTAGCACGCCTCCTCAAGGAGTGTTTTTCGTCATCGGAGGCTTCATCCCCACGTAAAGGGTGGAGTTCTCAAGGTGCTTCACGTCCGCTGAAAAGGACGGCGCGTAATGTTGACGCTTCACGTCCTAGTTCGCCGCTTTTGCGATCTTCGCCTGCAGTGCGTTCGCTGCTTTTCCGCCGCAGAAAAGGCGTAGAGAGTCTTCGGACTTGGATTCAGTTAGCTCGTGTGAGCGATACGGTCGCTCCAGAGCTCGGGAAGAGGCCGTACCTGGGAGGAGGAGGGGGCGTCCCCTCGCCGCTCTCCTGCTCACAGGATCAGTCCCTCCCCAGAGCAGGAAGATTCGCCTAACAGAGATGATTCAGTCACTGCAGCAGCAAACTTCAGGACGCTCTTGCTGCTAGAGAGGCTCTTCCGCGTCGTAGGAAGGATGAGAAGCTTCCTGTGAAGAAGTCAAGACCCGCTCTTTCTCCTCGCTCGCCTCTCTCTTCGTTCGAGTCTCCCTCTAGAGTTCGTTCTGCTCCCCAGCAGCTCTCTAGAGGAGGTGAGAAGTTCGCTTCTCGCTCTCAGGATGATATATCTCCCGCTCGCAAGTCTTCGCATGTTCGCAAGCGAGTGATCGACGCTGAGCGCGCTTCTGTGCAAGTGGAGCGCGCTTCAGTGCCGCCAGACGCGCACCTGTTGTGGATAAACGTGCCCAGTGAGCGGCAGCCGCTCGCTGACGGACGCTCGGCGCGCTCCAGTGGAAGCCAAGCGTGCACTAGTTGGACGCTCGGTGCGCGCCAGTGGACGCCAACTGTGTTGGTAGAAGTCGAGCGCGCACCTGTCGGCGCCAAACGTGCGGATTCGGACGCCAAGCGCGCGCTGGTAGACACCAGTCCCTCACCGATGCAAGTTCAGGTGGATGAAGGAACCCTTCATGGTCGTCAGTTTTCTTCAGAGTTTCCTCCTACTTCTCCAGTTTCTGAGGAAGGAGTTAGCGACGATTTAGTAGAAGCAGAGGAAGAACAACAACAACTACGGTCTCATCGGGACTATAAAGTTTTGATGCGTCTGCTACAGTCGGAGTTCGGAGAAACTTTTCAACCGGAAGCCCCTCGTACTCCTCCTTCTCAATTTTCTTCTTTTAAGGCAACGAAGGCATCGGGGTTCATTAAAATGAAGAAGTCGCTTCCACGAAGCAAGCGTTTCCGGAAAGTCAATGAAGTTGGATGGAGAAGAGGAAAGCGTCAGGAAAGTCCTCTTTTTTTTTGTTTAGCTTTAACCGCCTTCAAGACTCTGCGGTAAAGGAGGCATGTGGTACGAGACAGGAGAGGACATAGGAGTTAAACTACCAGCCTCTGCTCAAGGTG
The DNA here is from genome assembly GCF_015104395.2 of Macrobrachium nipponense. Taxonomy (NCBI): domain Eukaryota; kingdom Metazoa; phylum Arthropoda; class Malacostraca; order Decapoda; family Palaemonidae; genus Macrobrachium; species Macrobrachium nipponense. The sequence continues at coordinate 57,678,481 of NC_087212.1, read as the reverse complement.
ACTTTGGGAGCATCGTAGACGCCTCCAGAAGAGCCCTTCTGTCTTCATCAAAAGTCACGTGGACCATAACGAGTTCGACTTTCACCTAAAAGGCCTCTTCAGGACTCTAGAGGTCTTCACTTTCTTGACTGGTGTCTTGGAGTTTTAGATGCAAGGTCAAGGAGTTCTGATACTATTAGTCTGGGGGAGCTGTCCAGCGTACTTTCTTGTATGGACAAGGCCGTCAGGGATGGTTCTGAGGAGTTGGCTACGCACTTTAGCTCGGGGATTCTTAAGAAGAGAGCGCTCTTTTTGTAACTTCACGCCAAATCCGTCTCTCCAACGCAAAAGGCGGACTTGCTCTTCGCTCTTTCTCGACCATCTCTTTCCCCAGGCTATGGTTAAGGACATAGCTCAAGCCTTCAGGAAAAGGCAACGCAAGATCTTCTGGCTCAGTCTTCTAGGAGGCCAGCAGCTGCTTCATCTTCTGGAGCTTCGTTTTGCCAAGAAATCGAAGCCCTTTCGTGGCTGGACTTTCCTCGAAAGCAGCCTCCCGAGGAAGAGGCTTTCCCAGAGGAAAAACCCCTGCTCCGTCAAAGAGTAGGAAGTGAGGTCGGAAGTCCTTCAGACGCCGGTAGGAGCCAGGCTTCTTCGATTCGCGAGAGCCTGGGAAGAGAGAGATGCCGACCCTTGGTCGCTGGATGTCGTGAGGAAAGGGTACAGGATCCCGTTCTTGAAGTCGCCCCCGCTATCCTCAACACCAAAGGATTTGTCCTCCCTCTTATCGAGGAGAGAAGCAGAAAGTGCTTTTCGATCTGCTGGAACAAATGATCGAGAAGCAAGCGGTAGAAACAGGTCTTCGACCTGGAATCACCAGGGTTTTACAACCGCCTGTTCCTGGTGCCGCAAACATTCGGGGGGGTGGGGGGGTGGCGACCCGTCCTCGATGTCAGCAGTCTAAATCTCTTTGTGAGAAAGAAGAAATTCAAGATGGAGACGACTCAATCGGTGCTGTCAGCTTTGAGACCGGGGGGATTGGATGGTCTCACTGGACCTCCAAGACGCGTATTTTCACGTCCCCATCCATCCCCAATCAAGGAAATACCTGCGATTTGTCCTGAAGGGGAAGGTATTCCAATTCAGGGCACTTTGCTTCGGTCTGACCACAGCGCCGATGGTTTTCACCATTCTAATGAAGAACGTGGCAAGGCGCTTCATTTGGAGAATATACGGATCTCTCTCTAACCTAGACGACTGGCTTATTCGAGCCTCATCGCGCGAACGGTGTTCCTGGAGGACCTGCACGACCATGACGTTAGCACAGTCCCTGGGGCTCTGGTAAACTCGAAAAGTCGCATTTGACGCCCGTCTCAATCTTTAGTCTATCTGGGGATTCAGATGGACTCAGTGGCTTTTCGGGCTTTTCCGTCCCAGGGGCGACAACTTCAATGCTTGGAGAAAGTGGCGACCTTTCTGGGGAAGGAAACATGCTCGGTGAGGGAATGGATGAGTTTGCTGGGGACCATTTCCTCACTGGAGAAGTTTTGTTTCTCTGGGAAGGCTCCACCTCAGACTCTTCAATTCTTCCTAGCCAACAGTTGGAAGAACAAGCAAGATCTGGAGGGCGATCTTGTGCTTAACAAGAGAGGTGAAGGATCACCTAAGTTTGGTGGTCAGATCCTCGGAAGCTCGCAGAAGGGCTCTCCCTCAAACTTCGGAACCCCGACCTAGTGTTGTTTTTTTTTCCGACGCGCTCGTCCACGGGTTGGGGAGCAACACTAGGAGGGAAAGAAGTGTCGGGCACCTGAGAGGGAACAGGTGTCCTGGCACATCAATCTGAAAGAGCTGTCAGCCATTTATCTGGCTCTCAGGTTTTTCCAGGAAGAAGTATCCGGCAAAGTCGTTCAGATCAATGCGGACAACACCACAGCGCTGGCATACCTAAGAATCAAGGGGAACTCACTCGCCTTCTCTGTTTGCCATCGCAAGGAACTCCTGTTTGTGGGCAAAAGCGCAAGAAGTCACGATCCTGACAAGGTTCGTGTCAGGAGTACAGAATGTTCGGGCGGACCTTCTCAGTCGACGAGGACAGCTGTTGCCGACAGAGTGGACCCTTCATCAGGAGGTTTGCCAGTCGCTGTGGAACCTGTGGGGCTGTCCACAGGTGGATGTCTTCGCAACGTCCAGGGACGAGAAGACTTCAACTCTATTTGCTCCCCAGTTCTGGACCCGGGAGCAGTCGCAGTAGACGCCCTACTTTGGAGTTGGTCGGGCCTAGATATACGCTTTTCCCCGCTCAAGATCCTCGGGGAAGTGATGAGGAAGTTTGCGGCATCGGAAGGAGCGAGGATGACTCTCATCGCCCCCTTCTGGCCGGCAGCCGACTGGTTCACAGAGGTGATGTCCTTCCTGGTAGACTTTCCGAGGACTCTACCCCTTAACGGAAAGATCTACTCAGACAGCCCCACTTCGAGAGGTACCACAAAAACCTCCCCGCTCTGAGTCTGACTGCGTTCAGACTATCAAGAAGTTGGCCAGAGCGAGGGGTTTTTCAAGACCTGTGGCGAAGGCGATTGCCACCGCAAGGAGGCCCTCCTCGATCGCTATGTACAATCGAAGTGGGCCGTCTTCAGATCCTGGTGCAGGAAGAAGGGCATTTCCTCCACCACAACCTCTGTGAGCCAGATAGCTGACTTCCTTCTTCATCTGAGAGAAGAAGTGAAGTTGGCTGTTCCAACTATTAAAGGCTACAGGAGCGTGCTTTCTGTAGTCTTTAGACACAGAGGACTCGATTTGTCTAATAATAGGGACATTCACGATCTCATTAGATCGTTCGAAACTAGGAAGGTAGTCCAGCCTAAAGTACCCTCGTGGAACTTGGACGTGGTACTCAAATATTTGATGTCGAGTAACTTCGAACCGCTTCATTCAGTTTCTATCAGGAATCTGACGAACGACAAACGATCTTCTTGACCTAAGGAGCCGCTCTGGGGCGACGGCGAGAGAGGGTTAGCGAAATTCAGGCCATTAGCAAGCATATCGGCTTTTCAGAAAGTAGTGCGGTGTGTTCTTTAAGTCCCATGTTCTTAGCAAAGAACGAGAATCCTTCCAACCGTGGCCGAGGTCCTTCGAAATCAAAGGGTTGGCAGATATAGTTGGGAACGAACGTGAGAGATTCCTGTGTCCTGTCAGGGCTCTAAAGTTCTATCTGCAGAGAACTAAGGCTTGCAGAGGTTCATCGGACAATTTGTGGTGTTCAGTGAGGAAACCTGATCTTCCTATGTCGAAAAACGCACTGGCGTTCTTCATCAGGAATACGATTCAAGAAGCGCATAATAAGTGTAGTGACAGTGATTTTAAAGCTTCTGAAAGTAAAAGCTCACGAAGTGAGAGCTATTGCTACTTCGGTAGCCTTTCACAAAATATGGCTCTCAAAGATATTTTGAATGCCACATTTTGGAGAAGCAATTCGGTGTTCGCTTCACACCTACCTGCGGGAGGTGAAAGTGACATACGAAAATTGCTTCTCCTCGGACCATACATTGCTGCAGACACTGTTTTGGGGGCAGGAGGTAACACTCATCCTATCCTTTAGGGATTAGGGGGTTTTTTAATTTGTGTTTATGGTTGTGGGGTGACCGCCTGGGGCGGGTCTCCCTTCCATTAGCTTAGTTAAGTGGGATACCTTTGGTAAACTAAGCCAGGTGGTGGTATTTTTGTCTCGTTGCCCTCATTACTATGGTCCATGGTCTAGTCACGTCGTGGTCTCGCCCCTGTTGACAGATCATCTGGAGTGCACCAGCTATATAGGTCTCTACCTCGCTGGCAACTCTAGTAGCACAAGCAGACTTACGTGGCAGTAATCACGAAGCCAGCTATGCTAACAGGTAAGGAATCAAGATATCAATTATCTGCACATATGTGTTTCCTAAATCCTCTATTCTGTCTCTCCCACCACCAAAGGTGGGATTCAGCTATATATATATCTGACAGGTAAGTTGCATGAACAAAATGATATTGTAATGATACAATTAAGTTTGTTCATACTTACCTGGCAGATATATATAATTAAGTACCCGCCCACCTCCCCTCAGGAGACAGTGGAAATAAAAATTATGAATAGAAAATGGGAATGATTCCTGATACCCGCCTCCCAGCGGCGGGAATGGGTACTAACCACCTGACTCCCACTACGTGTGTCGTAAGTTTTAAATTCTGTCGGTGTCGGAAATTATCAGCTATATATATATCTGCCAGGTAAGTATGAACAAACTTAATTGTATCATTACAATATCATATTTTCTCTCAAGTCAAGGTTTACCTGTATGTTCATTGAATCTGACATTAAAAATTTGTAGAACTACCATGCAGAATATGTATATATAGTAAAATATTAGGCAAATGAAATTCCACATTTTTATTAGAGATTACATATTAGGGTGAAATATCTGGCAGTGACACTTAAGGTGTCGTTAACCAGTCTAGGGCACCATAAGGTGGATTTTTGTGTCGGTAGACTTGGGTTTTGGTTATTGGCAATTTTCAGTTACCATCAAACCCCCAGGAATGGAACTGCCAATAAGGGGGGGGGGGGGGGATGGGACTACCTGTACTGTATTCCTAATGCCACTATTGGAAAAATCAGTCTGGCTTAAATCTAGAATGAATTGGGATTGTATTGTTGAATATTGTTGGGCACTCAGTATTTTAGATTGAACATGGGATCCATACCCCAAGACGTGATTAAGGGGGCCGGCTGCTTTTGATGAGGAAAAGGCTAATTGGAGGGGTTGCTGTGGTAGTGTTTAACACTCGCCCCAGTTTTATACCGACACCTTTTATATAGGTGAGGGAGACAGAGGCTTCTGACATGTCCAATTTAGCAGTTCTCTGGTATTATAGCAATATTTTACTAGAAATAGTGCTAAAGAAGACACATTTCACGGAGCGACACAGCTTCCTCGCCCAGAAATAGATTTTTCCTACGTCAAAATCCCTTTTTTGGACATCAAACCGCATATGATTTTCGCCTCTGACCTTCGGTTTTGGGACGCCAGGGCAATTTATCCTGAAAATAACCATTTTTCAAATTCTATCTCCTCCCTTGATACTCAATATTAAGACCTGGGATTACTACCATATATAGAACTAATGTAGACCTCCAATCAAGTCCTTTTTTGCTAGATGTGAATTTTTTCATTATGGTAAAAAAATAAACCCTCTAAATCAGGAAAAATAATTTTAGAAAAAAAAAAAAAATTGGAAAAAACAGCTTCATTTGAGTGTTCTATACTGTCTTTCTAAGTTTTATACCAAATGTCAATGGTATAGCTTCAAAACTAAGAGAGAAAATAGAGTTTGAAGGTCAATAAGTATACAGTGGTCCCCCTGTATTTGCGGGGGATGTGTACCAAAACCCCCCCTGAATAGTTAGAACCTGCAAATAGCTGGAACCCCTATAAAAATGCTTAAAACCTCCTATTTTGGCAGTTAAAACTCAAGAAAAACCCACTAAAAATTTTTATACCTGGTTTTTTTTAATAGTTTTATCACAAAGTGCATTTTATGATGAAATTAATAAAAAAAAAAAAAACAAAAACAGGAATTTGTGAATATTTCTCATAGAAAAATACCACGAATAGGCAAATTTTCCGCGAATAATGAGGGGAAACGTTCCAGAGAGAAATCCACAAATCCGGGGGATCCACTGTAGTTTTGAGATCTGGGCGTTCAAAGTTTTTCTTTGTAATTTTACAAAAACAATGTTAATAGATCATGATTATTATGAATTTTATATTTGTATTTAGGTATTAACAAACCAAAACTATGTTATTTATCATAATTTAATCATAAATCAAGATCCCTTTGCTCATAGATCGTAGCCTAGGGCACTGCGTCAAGTGAGACTGGGCACTCTTTCTTACGCAACTCTCTCCCTCTCCTTCACTAACTCGGCTTATTAGAGTGAATTTTCTTCTTTATGTTAGTGAGATGTTTTGCTTGTCTTTTCCTCTTTGGCATGATGAGATTCTTGCCGAAACAAAGATAAACAGACATAAAAGCAAGAGAATGTCAGAGGTGAAACTCGAACTTGTAATCTCATTTTACAAAGACATTGTAATAAATCATGATAATTATAAATTTCATATTCCTTTTTGGGTATTATTAAACCAAAACTGTTATTTATCATAAATGAAGATCCCTTTGCTCAAAGACCGTAGCCTGGGGCACTGCGCGACGTGTGCGCCAAAGCCAGACGTACTGCACACCCCTTCCTCTCTCTGTTCATTAACTATGCTAATATCGTGGATATTATGATATTCTGAACTCATATTAGAGCAAATTTTCTTCTTCTGTATGTTAGCGAGATGCTTTTCTTGTCTTTTCCTTTTTGGCATGATGAAACTCTTGTCGAAACGAAGATAAACATACGTAAAAGCAAGTGAATGTCAGAGGTGAAACTCAAAAGTGTACCCTCTATCATGTTTCTGCTCGCACTGAAGGGTGGTAAGCTGAGAACCTTCCCTCCTGCGACTCATGGAACCTCTACAAATGCCATTGCTCACAATCTGTTTGACAAATATCAAAATTTAAGATAACAAGAAATATTGCATTTTCTTGTATGGATCAATGATTTTGGCTTTTTGAGTTACGATTACTAATTACCCTGTAACTACGAAAGTAAGAGGATTTTTGACGAAATATTACGTATACGCATTCTCCATTGCCATATGATGGTCCTTGAATTTTATCATAACTTTGCATTTTTTGCCCTATACCCCCATATATAGGGGTACCGGCCAGCCCCTTTAAATGAAATGCTGATGGCTATATTAATGAGGTCTGTCACTACAGTAGTTATCAAATTCAGGGCAAATGACCTGCTATGGTTTGATGATAGTACATGTAGGCAAGCATATGGCAAGTAGAGCAAATTCAACACGTAGAGATGAAATCATTCAAATGAAAATAATTGTTCCTATACGAACGGTACTCCGTACACCTTCACCTATAGGAGATTCCCATTGCATTTCTCATGCCTTAGCTAAATGTAGACTCATTCTGCTGAAATGTACAAGCTTCCTGTTTGCTCCAGCTTGCCCTGGTCTGATCCTACCACTCATAGTTAATTGCTTTCCAGCTGAGTATGTGGTAAGGCATACTCGGACTTTTTCTGCGCCGCGTAGTCTCGCATTAACTCGTGCATTTTTCATGGGATCTGTTCTTTCCCCCTTACTACTGAACTAATATTTTGTCCATCTTGATGAAGTTTTGTCTATAGCTATCAGTTTATTTGTCCATCATGATCGCGTGACTTTGTCTGTATTCTTTATGAAATAGTACTATGAAGTTTATTTGTCTATCATGATTGCGTGACTGTTTGTTTTCTTATATGAAATACTATGAAGTATAGTGTTGAAAAGTTCCCAACTTTGTTGGTAATAGTGTGTAGCTTTACGAATTATTTTGAAGTGGTTTCAAATTTCTGCTTCACTATGGAAGGAAACGGGAAGCATGAATTAAGTCGATACACAGGCAAAGACAAACAATGCTGGAAGTTCATGTTGTTTGCGTTAGTCGACCCTCATTCAGTTTGTATTCCATGTAGGTGTCTTGATTGTTCCCAGGAGGCCGCTTGTAGTGATTATGAAAAGTGGCCGTCTTCTTAGTGGGAGAAATATGGGAAAAGGTGTAGAAAGAAGCCTACGCCAGTGTCCAGAGAATCTTTCCCTTACATTACCTGCATTCCTTCCTTGAGGTAGGAACGACAAGAAGAGAAGAGCCATCTCTCTTGTCAGTGGTCTGAAAATTACACTGCGAATAGAACTTACCTTACAGCTGAGAGAAATTACAATACCAATAACTTTAAGAGGAAACTTGAAGGAATAACTCTGCCTCATCTGTGGTAGACCAAATTGGCATTGTCTATCTTTGGGTTAAGGTCATCTTCCATTCCACCACTACTAACAGATGATGGTAGATTGGTTATTTGCCTCAGGGAAAAGGCTGAACTGCTTCGCCGAGCTTTTGAAGCTAAGCAATCAGCTGAGGATGTCCCTCTCTTTCATACTTGTCATCCCTTATTCGTACGAAATTTGCATTTTGTTGTAGGGATATTAACACAATTCTTGATAACTGGGTTGAAGAGGATCCTGTTGGTTTCTTTTCTGTTTGTAAAAAGGTTTCTAGTGTGTTGACTCCCAAGATACCATAAATTTTTAGGTCATGGTATCATTGCAGACGAGCTCAAGCTAAGTATAATACCATGCCTGTTCCAGAGTGGCATAGCGAGACTTTTCTCCCTGTGCTTTCCAAAGTTGCAGAACTTACATGTTCCTACACAATACACTAGACCCTCCTAGTTGTGGGGGATGTGTACCAGACCCCCCAACACGAATAGTTAGTTGCAAATACTTAGAAACCCCCCCCCCCCCCCTCCAAAAAAAAAAAAATGCTTATAACTGCCTATCTGTCCCGGGTGTTCAGGAGAAGTTTTTCAGTGATACAGGTTTCATTATCAATAACACTGAAAGCAGGTGTGTGGCACTAGGATCATCACCCCACAAGTCCTTGAGTATGTTAGAACCAGTGATGGATGCACAACACTTTGTCTACTCAACAGTTTCCATTTAGTTACAAAGGCATCTCACCTAAGGTTTACAGAGAAAGTTATTAGATGTATGGTGAGTGATTGGTTGCTTTTCTGCTGTCTTCTTCCAACAACTATGCCAGGTGCAGGTTAGTTACCCAACAGTTATCCATCTTTGACGGAAATTAGTTGGTAATGTGACCTCCTGTGCTCCTATCAAGAGGGGGAAAAAAGAGAGTGAGGAGGAAGAAGACATGATTTTGAGATAGAATTATTTCTAGAACTCAGTATAAAAGATGAAGGGTTGCATCTTGTGGGCACACATGGTCAAAATTATTAAATAATTTGCATTTTCCCTAGATATACAGCCTGAGTCTTATGTTATAATCCCACCTCTACCACCCCACAATCATTCTACTGCCAGGGATTAACTAATGCTATGCATACTGTTTGTGCAGGTGGTTACACCACAACCCTGCACAAGGGAAACTACCAGGGTTGAGACTTAAGTTTCCAAACTTCAACCTGTCCCAGCTTTGCAGAGGGAGATTCCTTATGAACCAAGACATGGGTTTGTGCATTTATCTTAAAAATTGCTGCTTTGATCAGTATCTTGAGAATGTTTCTTAAAAATTACTACTTTGATCAATATCTTGAGAATGTTGATAGTAAGTTTTTAAATTTTTAGGTCTGCAGTATTTGTAGATAAAACCAGAAAATTTAAAATTTTTTTATTTAAATAATTAAATTGGACATTTACAATATTATACAAAGGTACTGGATAAAATAACATGATTTAACATATCAGGTTTACCCTAATATAACAATAATAAAATATACAAGCTGTATATAAGTTGACATGGTCCCACAAACCTTAGGGTATACAATCTGACTTCATTTTATATTGCAAAGTATGTATAATTCAGAAACCAGGTTGATAAGTGACCTTGATGTACTATTTGTTGGTATTAATGTTATTTTTTTAACTTCAATTAACTGTAAAAATGATATGATTTAAAATTGGAAAATGATGGAATGTATGGAAGAGACCAAGAAGGTTTTGAAAATATGGAAAGTGCATCCTTGAAATAATGTACTTAGTAACTCTTACTGAAAATTAATTCAATATTTCATGTTACAGATTATTTCCTGAGATATAATACACTACACATCACTGACATCTTAGACCACTGACTGCCCCATCATACAAAGATGGCAGTGAAAATATTGGAATATTTTAAAAAGGCACTGATATTTCCAATAAGGGTTTGGATGGACTTTTATCACAGAGGAATTGTTACATTGAACTCATACTAGTTACAGCTCGTGTATTGGTAGGGAAAGGTAAGTACACTCTGTGTATTAGTGAGATTCAAATAGCTCTAAAGCTAACTGGATAATTTTAATTTACATAAGTAGTTTCTGACCTATTTGGTGCAAAGTAATGTGGCAATTCTGCTATTTCTTGTGTCAAGTGAATGTTGGTACACAAAAGGTTAAGTGACAATGAAATTGGTAGTACAATCATTTTTGTGTTGACCTTACCTTTCACAGATTTCACTTAACATTTTATCATCAAAAGTATGTACACAAGAAACCTGGGAAGAAACACTGCAAAAATATGTCAAGCACCTTCAATCATTTCTGTAAATTTTCTTCAGAGTAATAAAACATCTACTGTAAAGGTCTCTTCATTAGTACAACACAACTGACCTCTCCAAAGATGGATGCAGTTGAAACTTTCCCAAACATTTTGTTGCCCCATAGTTAAGCTAAAACATCCAATTTGAGTTATTGAGCTTACTTTTTTAATGCCTGCATTACACTTAGAAACAACTCGGTTTATGAAAGAAATAAAATATCCTATCTGTAAAACAACTTATCTACAAAGTTTTTATATTTACAAAATCATTTACACTTTTGCACATCCACACGTTACAGTTAGGTCAACTGTTTCAATTCATAACTTCAGAATAAAAATCCCTCTTCTATGCAATGCAAAATACTGCACTTGTTAGTTATGCTGTATTTGAAATCTGAATCTTACTCCACTCTTTCATGTAATATAACTCACCACAGCACTGCTTTAGTTTTAACTCTAGCCTCTTATTTTTATCGGTGGATAAATATTAGTTTGATACCCAAGTTGCTTATCACAAATAAGCTACTTAACCAGTTAATACAGTATTCTTGGAAGACATTTTTTTCAATACTTTGAAAGTATAGGTATGGGTATATGTATTCCAACATTATGAATGTATAATTAGAATATATACCCTAAACTGGTTCTTCTCCCCAGTTTTTTGCTGTTGTCTTTATTGTAAGAATTGCTTTTTGTATAAATACAGTATTAACAAACTTTTACTGACTGGTGATGTGATGCAGTATCTGCAAAACCCTATGCCATTCTCTTCATTGCATTGACTCGTGAGAACAGTAGGGGATTTTTAGTTCAGCTTTAATGAGCAATTTACCAATGACTTTGGCGTTGAGCTGCTGCTCATATGAGACGTTCTTCAGGTGGTGGCTTCATTATGTTCCCCATCTCAACTCTGGGACTGTAGAATTCCTGTTGGAAAGAATTTAAAGATGCATGTAGCTGTCAAATTATATGTTTTAATAGTAATTGCATTTTGTATGTTTGTATAATACTTTGTTTTAATTATGTGTCGCCAGGTATATAAATATACATTAAAAATATTTGTTGTCTAGTATAAAATATACATGTTAAAAATAAATTTAGGCCAAAATTACATCAGTTCATTCAATGTTTTTTACCAAGATGACAAAATACTACTGTATGATCTACTCCTAAACTCATATTAGTACAGTTTCTACTTGTGGATATAACATTGACTGCAAAATAGACTAATAAGGGTTCTCCATGCTACAACTGAAGTTAGCTTTACCAACTAGTAAACATTTCTGTTTAGTTTTAAATGTTTGAAATAACATGTAGATAAGAAAGGAAAAGAGCTAGGATCTCCTAGCGGCTCAACCGTCATGGTTTAATATTTTGTAGGAGGCTACCAATGACACATATTGTATATATATGCAAGGTACTGTTTTTTTTTTTTTTTTTTTTTTGCCAGCTTGCCAAGTTGAAAAAATGCAACTCATTACTTATGGTGAAAAGACCTTCAGCAACCACCTGCTTCAGGAGTGCTGCAGTTGAGGGGTATAGCTGCCCATCTTCAGTTAGGAGAATTTCATACTTAGGACTTCAGTGGACTTCAGTTTTTTGCCATAATATTGGAGTAGGCATTAAGATAGTTGTTTTGTGTGACATCACCATTGTTAAAATTTTTTTGGAACTGTATAGCTATTTCAAGGGTAAGAGACTTTACTTGTAACAGGACTATTGTTGGTACAAGCCTCATAACTGCTGGGAGTCTGCAGTATGGAAGTGGTACTTAAATCCTTGACCCGTTTTCCATTATACTAATCCTTGTCTATTTCACTATGTGCAACAGAAAATAATAGCCTACACAAGTTTGACTGCTTTAGTCTGGTACAGAGTTTATCAATGCGTCGCAGTCTTTTCATCTTCCGACACCTTAAACTTGTGAGGTCCTCCTCGGTCACCAGGATCATCAGGGCATCCTTCCTTCAAAACAAAAATCTACCCGACACACCGAGTACTACTCTCAAGAAATACATCCAGCGCTCCTGATTCAAACAGTCTTTTACAGTTTTCAGAAGCTACTTCATGACATTTTTAGAATTGTAATTACTAATGCATGTCAGACATTGCAAGCTTTCCAACCATGTGTATTGAACTCTAATTTGTATATAGAATTGTCAACCATTTTTCAGGTGTGAGAACACACATTGGCTGTTTATAGATATTTGTTTCTCAGTAATGTCAAATGTTACTGTTACGCTCACAAGAGTTCTTGACCTATCAGAGATTTTGTGTCATTACCTCGACTCTGCCTCTTACTCAACAGCCTATCCAGCGACACTGCCACAGCAGCAGCAAGCCTCCACCTGCCACCCTTCACAACCCACAACCCAAAGGCCTTGTTCTTCAGAAACCATCTTCAGGTCCAAGATGATCTTCACATCCCATAAAGCCGATGCTGTTCTTGAGTTCCTGCCGGACAACATCTGTGAACGTACCACAGAATGGCTTGCCAACCTAAAGATCACCATCACCTACGAAGCACTGAAGGACCAACTAAGGTCGTCTTTCAGCATGCCACTTGCCCTCAAAGCAAAAAAGTTCCTAGACAATGTGGGATCAGTAATGTGAGCAGTTACCATCGCACGTCTCCTAGCAACTGCAGTGGCTAGTTACAGTTCCCACCACAGATGGCTGCCCAGAGACTACATTTGACCTTGCAAGAGAGATTCTACTCACAAAATTACCCTGCCAAACAGTCGCTGCCATTCCCAACGCATCAACCATTGACCTCGATAACCTTCTGAACAAAATTACCCTGCCAAACAATCACTGCCATTCCCAACGCATCAACCATTGGCCTCGATGAGTTTCTGGAGATGGTCAACACTGTCCACTAGGCCCACAAGTCAACTGAGCTTACACAACCACCTGTAGAAAAAGCCACAGCAACAGCCTGACGCAGAGATAGACAGCAATCCAGAGGGCCCCGCCACCCCCATACACCACTGCCAGAGCTTCAGGTGGAAAAACAAAATCATGTACAAGCCTAAAACAGAAGAACATCCCAGGGGCATTTGTTTCTACCACTGGAGGTTTGGAAATGAAGGCCAAAAATAAAAAAAATACTACCGCTGTCAAAAACATGCAAAAGAGTCGCAGCAACGACGCAACAAACTAAACATCAGTGGTGAGCAGATTGGTTGCCTTGAATGAAAACACTTTTGCTTTCCGCTGTGTTTCTTCCAGGTACTAGCAAAAAGACTCTATGTTTTATATCTCGGATGAAAGATCAAATACGTACGGAGTTACACTGGACCCCCCGTATTCGCGTTCTCCGGATTCACAGACTCACAGGTTCGTGGATTTCTCTCGAGAACGTTTCCCCGCATTATTCGCGAAAAATTCGCACATTCGCGGTATTTTTCTATGAGAAATATCCACAAAATCCTGGTTTTTGTATCAATTTCATCATAAAATGCACTTTTTGTGATAAAATTATTAAAAAAACCAAGTATGAACATATTTAGTGGGTTTTTCTTGAGTTTTAACTAACAAAATAGGCTGTTTTTAGTGTTTTTATAGGGGTTCCAAACATTCGCAGGTTCTAACTATTCACGAGAGGGTCTGGTACGCATCCCCCGCGAATACGGCACATGCAAGTTGTTCGTGCCCAACCCACTTGAACGCCTCAATCCAACCTCCAACACTGCAGGTGTCCACTGCCAGCAAAGCCCACTGAAAATATATATCGGAAACAGACCATGAATTTATTGTTTGGCAGGAAGCAGTACAACTGGACATTCATCGGAGTAGATGTAACAACAGTTTGGAAGAGCAGACTTCCTAAAAGCCCACCACATGCTGGTGGATGTAGGGAAATGGCAGCTTGTCACACAATCCATCCCCATAGCCCCAATCACTCCAACTCCAGTACTACCAAATATAAGTCACTTCCTAAAGGAGTTCCCGGAGGTATTTAAGGATGACCTGCAGCCCGATCTGACCAAACCCTCAAATCACCACAAAGTCACTGAAGGTCCCCAGAGCACTACTGTTTCAAACAATATATTGGGCCCCAAAAAACTCCCAACGCATGGAACAAGCAGGAATATGCCAAAACGCTTCCAGCCTCTGGGCCTCTCCCCTTCACATGGTACTAAAACCTGATGGGACATGGCATCCCTGCGGCGACTACCTGACAGGTACCCACTGCTGAAGATCGCCAACATAACAAACCGGATGGAGGGCACCAAAATATTTACAAAGATCAACCAGAAGAAGGGATACTTCCAAGTCCCGGTTGCAAAGTATGACAGAGAAAAAACGGCCATTATCACCCCCTTCGGCAATTTCACCATCAACTACAGCTGCTTTGGTGGTCTTCATGGTTGTGTATGAATATGGCCATAAAAGGTGGCATGTCAGTGTGGGTCCTTCCTGGGAAAGCATGAACAGAGTACCTCTGGAATGGTCAAGTCTATCAGCATGGATGTGTGAGCTAGAGTGAGACACATTACCTCCTGGCAGGAAATTTGAACAAGTAGATCACCGTAGAGACAATGGCCAATGTTGAATATGCTTACGTGTAGAACCTCTCGCATCCATCGTAGAACTGTGTGACCCCAAAGCTAACAGCTGATCTTCAGAAAACTTCTCCACCTAGAATTTCTTAATAGGGGTTCCATCATCCTTCTTATGAAGATTAACTGGGGGATCAGGAGACCCACATAAAGTTCAGAAGGTGATGGAGAAGTGACAAAGTCCTTAATCCTCCGTCTAACAGGGGAATAACAGACAGAAGACGACGACTGTGACGGAGACCTGTGTCGCTGCTTCTTCCCAACGCATTTGTACTTGGATAATAATGTCAACTCTGTTGACCATTGCTTAAACAAGCGTATGAGAAGACAGATCAGGAGTAGATGTTGCCACTGTGGGAGAAGCCC
Organism: Macrobrachium nipponense; assembly: GCF_015104395.2. NCBI lineage: Eukaryota > Metazoa > Arthropoda > Malacostraca > Decapoda > Palaemonidae > Macrobrachium > Macrobrachium nipponense. The sequence continues at coordinate 57,663,339 of NC_087212.1, read as the reverse complement.
GAAACTGAGACGAGAGCACTGCTGACAGACGAGAAGACACAGGAGTCATTACTACAGATGCCAACTAAAAACACTGGGCAAAGTACACTGATGACTGATGTGGCAGCACAGGAACCAAAGCTCCGGGCACCGTAAAGGTGATAGCAGAAGGCTGGTAACTGTTATCAGAAACATGAGACGACAGGAAATGAGACAAAAGGCCATTCAAGTTTGGTACTCCTGGTAGACCTTAGAGAAGCCCAGATGTCAGCCATCTTCTAAGCTGCCAAACCTGAAACAGTAGAACAAGATGGTGCTGCCTCCTCCCTCTCAGGGAGGAAAAAATCACCCAACTTCCTCTCCCTAAACTTCCAGATGCAGGTATGGAGGAATAGGAAGGAGTGAAATCTTCCAAGAAAGTGAAGCAACTGGAGGAAGATCGGGTAAGGAAGAGGAACAAGGAGTCTGAGAAGCAGTTGTTGAAGGAGGAGAAAATCCTCTACTGCTCAGGAGGCCAACAACATCATTCAAAACAGTATTGGTTGAAACTCCTAAAGAACATTGAGAATTCTCAGGATGAAGAGATGTTCATGCCCTTCAGGCACAGGACCAACCCCAAGACAGCCCTGTAGCCTTTGTCAGCAGAAACGGAAAGACTTTTCTTGTTTCTGAGAAAAATTAGAAAATCTATCCGCTGAACAGAAGTTCCATGCCGAGAGAAACCCTGTTGATGACCCCAATCACAGTAGATGGCTCACTTACCTTGGTAAACTGCTGACGAAGACCTGAGATAGTTGGACATTGGCTTGCTGCTTTGCAAGAAAACCTCTTGCTTGCAGTAGATACCTGACAATCTCCAGCCGTGAAGCCATAGAGACCTTACCGACTGGTGGAACCTTTCCACATGAGGCTGGCAAAGAGGTTGTGCCATGGATGGAGGAATTTCTCTTGGAACTGGTGACAGGAGACTCTGGGAACCACTCTGTCTGTGGCCTCAGACGCCCCAACAAGGTCATCCTGAGATTCCTGGAACTTGTTACTCTGTTCAGGACCTAATGGATCAGGCAGAAAGGAGGGAAAGCGTACACCTCAAAATTGTCGTAAGGATGCTGTAGAGCGCCCTCCGCTAGAGTAAGAAGATTCTGGACCACCAAGAAGGCTTAAAGGTGAACGAAGGATGCGGAATGGCTGGCCTTTTCGACTTTGCCCAACCTAAGTGGTTGAGTGCTTAGCTAGTTGATCCTGCCTTAACCATCTTAGCCTAGTTAGTCAAACATGCCTTAACCATCTTAGCCTAGCCCAGGTGGTTGAGTTCTAAGCCTAGGAAGTAGTTGAGTTCTTATCTTAGCAAATGGTCAAGTTCTTATCCTGGCCTACCCTAGCTACTTGAACGTGTCTTATTAACCATCTTAGCATAGCCTAGTTAGTTTAAACCTTCCTTTCCATCTTAGCTTAGCCTAATTGGTTGAATTCTTGTGTAGCAAGCGTAAGGGGATAAGTTCTTAGGCTAGTTCAAACCTTCCTTTACCGACTTAAGCCTCTGTTGGGTTCAGTTCCCAGCGGCCCATCTGAGCTTTGTGATACATTGCTCAGGAACATTGTCATGGTGATTCCTTATTCTTGGAGGGGGGGAGGGGCGGTTTTCCTATCATCATAGGATGTCTCCTCTGATGAGTAGCATACTGATCATATGTCATTATAAGGGATCACCTCATAAGATCTCTCCTCTGTTGGAGATACATGTTTCCTTGGCAGCTCAAGGACTTCTCCCCCGTCTACAGTGCAATTACTTTGACAGTGCACAAGTTGACTGTAGGATATTTAGAACGTATCTGTGCTGAGCATTTTGTCATAGGACATCCCCTTGGGGTATCCTATTATCTTTTTTGTCTACAGGCAGTCCCCGGGTTACGACGTTCCGAGGTTAAGGCGCTTCTCAATTATATTCATCGGACATTATTTCCAGGGTTACAATGCATGTTCCAGGGTTACGACGCCTACAACGCTCATCTGGCAGATGAAATATGACACCAGTAATGCAAAATAGTCAATATTTGAAGTTTTTTTTGATGAAAAATGCAAAATAATCAATATTTGAAGGTTTTTTTATGAAAAATGCAATAATGCAGTTTACACAGTTTTCAATGCACCCAAAGCATTAAAAGTAAGGTTTTCTTAGGATTTTTTACGATGTTCTGGCTTACGACGCGTCTCAAGAATGGAACCCCCGTCGTAACCCGGGGACTGCCTGTATTTGGAAAGATCTATGTTAGACCTCTTCTCTTCGACAGAAGCTAGAGGCCTTCTATTCACGGTCCCAGAATTGTTTGTTGGAGAAGACGACTCTTTTCTGTCGCCAGCTCCACTCGTTGACAGTTGAAATGCACCAGTGGGCGATCAATAACTCGGTGGAGCTCATGGTCACATACATTCCAGGGAGGAAGAATGTGGTGGCCGACAAGGTAAGTCATCGGAATAAAATCCTAGGTACGGAGTGCTCTCTGCATCAGGACACAGCAGACAGGCCATTTCACCTTTGGGGAAGAACCTTGTCAGACCTCTTTGCCACTCAGTTCAGCGCTTCAACAGAAAGCTGGAGGTTGTCTTCTTGGTGGCCCCGGATCCTCTTGCTCTGGCGGAGGACATTCTACAGCATCTTTAGAACAGTTTCAATGTGTACGCCTTCCCTGAACAGAGTAATGAGTTCCAGGAATCTCAGAATGACCTTGTTAGTGCCTCTGTGGCCTTAGTCCATCCTTCTAGCAAAGCATCATGGCACTCTTGGGTTAAGGGAGGTCAGTTAATGCCTTCTCTCTCATCCAATTGGCCAATACCTTGTTCTACAATTTTTTATGTTTTTTACTGGTTTCCAGCTGGCACTAGAAAATTTATTCCCAAGTTAAGACTATAGTTTTGTAAGCTATGAAAAATACAAATTAATTTAAAAATTTGTCATAGTGGTATGAAAAAATAAAGCCTTCATCCAAGCCAAAAAACCAATAACCTCTGTTGCCACACTTAATCTTTCCTTTACCCTATAGGTCCCTCTCCCTAATGATGGACACTTGTAGCACAGCAATGGGTACAATACTCAAAAGACAGATAGATGGTGGTCGTTGCCCACTGGCATTTTTCAGCAAATAGTTATCACCAGTAGAACAAAAGTACTCCACATTCGACCAAGAGTTACTGGCAGTCCACAGAGCCCCCACCGACACAAGCCAGAAGGATGACAATTTGTGGTGCAAACAGACCACCAACTGTTGGTACACACCTTCACTAAAAGTGGAGGTAGTAGGTAGTCAGCAAGACAGCAGCATTACCTATTGTCGATAGGCAAACACTCCTACACCATCAGATACTTAAAGGGCTCTCCCAACAACATGGCTGACGCCCTTTCCCAAAACTCCATCAACACTGTCCAGATCTGGATATCATATCCCGAAATAGCATCAGCTCAGAAGGATGGCAAGGACCAACAGCAGCTTCAGTAGGAGAACCCTGCTCTTACATGGAGTGACCTACCCCTCAACAATGGAGAGACAACCATCACCTACAAGACGAGTACCGGGCGCCCTCACCCATACCTTCTGTTAAGGTTGAGAAAGAAAGCCTTCAACCTTGCCCACAACCTGTCCCACCCATTAGGCAGATCAAGTAGTACATCATGTAGGGAATGAAGGCAGACATCGAACAGTGGGCAAGAAAATGCCTCCCATGCCAAACCTCAAAAGTAATGTGGCACACAGAAATGGGAATAGACCAGTTCCAGACAACATACAAATGACTGGCCCACATCCACTTCAACATCATGGGACCCCTGACCCCCTTCCAAGGGGTACCAGTATCTCTTCACAATTATTGACCGGAATACCATAGTTGTGTGAGAGCATCAATAGGCTGGGTCAGCAGGCATGTTGTACATAATGAGCAACAGAAGAGCCAACTTCACTTCCGTCTTATAGAATTACCTCGCCACCAGCCTCAGGACAAAACTCTTTCACACAACAGCATACAACCCAGAAGTGAAAAAATCATGCTGGCGGATACCATAGAACGTAGCAAGGAAAGAATACGTCTCCAGTGACCTCAAATAAGAACATAGATGCATGCATACAAGCCCCCCCCCCCCCCCCCCCCCCCGCCCCCCCCCCCCCCCCCCCCCTCTCCCCCTGCCTACTTAGGACCACATCGCATATTGCAAGAAAAAGAAAAAAGTACCAGCTGACAGTGGATGGCAGGATCACTTGCGTCTCCCTATCAGATTAAAATCAATCTATGTCCCAAACTGTGACCCACTCCCCTAGGCCTACTTTTGGGGGGAGGGGAGTATTGTGAGGTCCAGTTCGTTTGCAGGTACCTTCAGGGTATCCTTGCTTCAAACCAAAAATCTATGCAATGCACTGAGTACTCTCAAGAAACATAGATCCAGCGTAAAAGTGATCTTTTACGCATTTTTCAGAAGCAACTTTATGACATTGTTATTATACTGTAATTATTAACGCATGTTAGACATTGCAAACTTTTCAACCATATATATTGAACACTTTTTAATATGTGTTATTATACTGTAATTATTAACGCATCTTAGACATTGCAAGCTTTTCAATCATATATATGGAGCACTTTCTCACATGCATATAGAATTGTTAACCATTTTTCATGTGAGAGAAAACACATCTGGCTTCTCCTTAATGTCAAATGCTACTGTTAAGCTTGCAAGAGTTCTTAACCTGTCAGGGATTTTGTGTCAATAAATCCAAATATACCTTGAGTCTGCCACTTACTCGCCGCCTCATTAACTCAACTGGTATGTGGTTATCACAGGCCTTCAGAAAGATTCTTTTTTATTTTTTTATTCCTTAATTCCATTATATTGTCTAGGTTGCTATTCAACTTACCTGTCAGATATATACTTAGCTATAGACTCCGTCGTCCCCGACAGAAATTCGAATTTCGCGGCACACGCTACAGGTAGGTCAGGTGATCTACTGGCCTGCCGCTGGGTGGCAGGAATAGGAACTATTACCTTCTAAGGACAGATTTTCTCTGTCGCTGGGAATGTAAACAATATGTTTGCTTTCCCTCCTGATTTGATTTTCGTGTTTCTTCGCCATTGATCTTCTGGGCTAACTTTTACAGGGAAGTAATGGATCTTTGGTTCGGCATACGCTTTTGTTGACTTTTAGTAATTTTTTTATAAAATTAACTTCGAAAATTTCGAAGATTACATTACGTGTAACTACCGAAGTTTTCGGTAGACACTCAACACTTTCAAGAAAGGGAATTACTTATATTTATTCATTAATACAAATAAGTGTTAGAAATTGATTGAGGAAATGTATATCTTTCTTCCTAGTTGGGGAAGTCAGAGAAGTAACTATATACGCTTCCTTTAGAAGCTTTATTAGCTCTTGTGTTAACGAGCAATTAGAGTATTAACAGTACTAGTAGTTGTTGCATCCTCATCACCTTCTTACTTCATAGAATCTACAATTTCATATTTGCAAATTGAAGATAAATGGATGTAGCTCAAATGCGAGCTCTTAAAAGGTAAGAAGTGAATATAGTGTTCCCCATTGCAATAGAGGGTGCGTCTGATCGGCTCTGTCTCGCTCCCAGGTCTAGACCTCTTCCAAGCTCACAGGCCCAGAGGAGAAGGAATGTCGAAAGCCTTACGGAGGTTATGGAGAATCCCCACTGATCAGGCGTCCCCTCGGCAGGTTCTGTAGAACGTCCCAGACTGCCAGGGATAGCCATTGGAAAGGCATCCTAATTCAATGTGTTCCCCTTATTATCGTCTCGACGAATAAGGAGAAGAAAGATTCAACAGCGTAGATTAAATGAAGATGCAAGATAATCTCGTCATGGGTATCAGAACCTCAAAAAAGACTGCTAAAATATGATATCATTCGATAGCAGTGGTGGTAGAGGCATTGCCCTATCCTGTTTTCGTCCCCCGTACAACAAGACGGGGGCTCTATCCCATGGGGGTTTGAAATTATTATTTTTTTTTTTCTACAAATTCCTCATCAGTACATTTATATGAAAAAATATCTATTCAGGGAAGAACGAATTAGATATTAAAGAATATTTGTTGATCAAATGATTATCAATCTCGTTTAGTGATTAAACATATATAATAACTTTTAAGCTTCTAGCTTATTCGGAGCACCAGGAGTATTTCGAGCAACGATACTCCTCCTTGGTGCCAGGAGTATTCGGAACGAGATACTCCTGCCAGGCGCCAGGAGTATTCCGAGCACGATACTCCTTCTAGGCGCAAGGAGTATTCGGAACGCGATACTCCGGCCAAGCGCCAGGAGTATTTCGAGCAAGATTTTTACTCCTAGGCGCCAGGAGTATTCGGAACGCGATACTCCTGCCAGGATCCAGGAGTATTCTGTGTACGATACTCCTCCTAGGCCCCAGGAGTATTCTGAGCTCAATACTCCTCCCAGGCGCCAAGAGTATTCTGAGCACGATACTCCTCCCAGGCGCCAGGAGTATTCGGAAGGCAATACTCCTCCCAGGCGCCAGGAGTATTCAGAACGCAATACTCCTGCCAGGCACCAGGAGTATTCCGAGCACGATTCTCCTTCCAGGCGCCAGGAGTATTCTAGGCAAGATACTCCTGCTTAGAGCCAGGCACTTTCTCCTACAATAAGAGCCTGACAACCACCAAGAGTCCTCCAGGCGAAAGGTGAAAGACATTCGAGGCTTCTGATAGGGACGGGAGTTGTCGCACAGGTGGCCGTCGCCCTTGTCAGGATAGTCTTAATGCAATAAAGGCAAGAGCAAGTTCGGCCTTTTCCTGGCAGGGACTCAAGATGTAGCACAGGCGGCCATAGCCCTTGTCAGGTTAGAGTCGGTACTGCTAAAAGCTCTTCTCCTTACGAAAGCAGGCGCTCTCCTCCGGTTGCTCATTCTTCTCCCAACTTGATAGACAGGAATTGGAAGCCAATAAGGGGGCAGGTCTCTCAGTTTATAAGACCTTAGCGACCTTTTTTTATTGGAAAAAATTAGTTCATTACTAATAAGACGATATTAAAATCTTCCCCCTTCTAAAATAATGCAACCAACCATTTACAGAAAATGCGGCAATCGTTTGCAAATTGAACAAGATTCGTACAAGCTCTCATTCATTGTTTAGAGGCTCTTCCAGATAATAGAGGCGTAGAATACGGCCTTATATCTAAGAGATTAAAAATTTGAGGGATTCTCTTCGATCCTAGGGTTTTCATTGCGATCTCTTTCGACTAATACTAATTCGTGTTTATTGACGAAAAGAACGAAGAGGGCAAGATTTCCATTCTCTCTCTGCATCGGAGAGGAAAGAATGTAGTAAGAAACGACTACTGAATGACAAGTCATATACGCATACCATAGTTGCCTTTGTGGTTCGCTACGGAATTATCTATATCCTTACAGGATTTTCCTGGTAAGGACTTCGCTTAAAAGGTTTATTACGACAATACCTACTCAGCTTCGGTATTTAACAAAGGTTGTTTGGCTTAAATTTACATTATTGAGAGCTTCCTTAGGCTCGAGAATAATTTTATTATATTCCTTCATTGAATGAAGTAACTGGCAGCTCATGATGAATGCAGCCAGGCAGCGAACGAGTCGGCCGGGCTGTCATCCAGTTCTCTCCAACGGGATCGAATGGGTAACCGTATATTCCCCCTACAATCATGGACTTAATTTCGAATGGAGGGGATAGTTAAGTTAACCCTCTTACGCCGGAGCGGTAAATAAAAAATTGTCTCCCGTGTGCCGGAGGGGTTTCGGAGTGAGCGCGGAAGCGGAAAAAATAATTTTTTTCAAAAAATCACAGCACGCTTAGTTTTCAAGATTAAGAGTTCATTTATGGCTCCTTTTTTTGTCATTGCCTGAAGTTTAGTATGCAACCATCAGAAATGAAAAAAATTATCATTATCATATATAAATAATGCGATATATGATAGCGCAAAAACGAAATTTCATATATAATTGTATTCAAATCGCGCTGAGCGCAAAACGGTTAAAGGTAACAAGTTACTTTTTTTTTTTTTGCAATTTACACTAAATTGCGATCATTTTGGTATATAACACATTGTAAAACGATAAAAGCAACACAGAGAAAATATTATCACAAAATAATGCATGAATTCGTAACGAGCGGACGTAAACAAATATTTTTTTCAAAAATTCACCATAAATCTAAATATTGTCCTAGAGACTTCCAATTTCTTTCAAAATTAAGAAAAATATTGAATATTACTATACTGTAAGAGTATTAGCTTACAATTGCAGTTTTCGACCATATCTGACGAGTTAAAGTTGACCAAATGTCGAATTTTTTTATATATATATTTTTTATATGCAATTATTTCGGAAATAAGAAAAGCTACAACCTTCAAATATTTTTCGTTTTATTCTACATGAAATTGCGCACATTTTCATATATAAAACTCTATGAAATGCCTAATATGAAACGGAGCAAATATTCCGAGAATGGGACGTACGTATTTCGGAGATTTGTGGCGGAGAATCCGCGCACGGAGGGAAGGAAAGATTTTTTTTAAATTCACCATAAATCTAAATATTTTGCTAGAGACTTCGAATTTGTTTCAAGATGAAGATAAATGACTGAATATTACTAGACTGTAAGAGTTTTAGCTTACAATTGCGTTTTTCGACCATTTCGGTAGAGTCAAAGTTGACCGAACGTGGTTTTTTTTTCTATTTATCGTGATTTATATGCAAATATTTCAAAAATGAGAAAAGCTACAACCTTCAATTATTTTTTGTTATATTCTACATGAAATTGCACACATTTTCATATATAAAACTTTATGTAACGGCTAATTTAAAATGGTGCAAACATTACCACAATCGCACGTATGATTTTTTCGGAAGAGTTACCGCTCGGACGTAAAGAAAATGTTATTTTTTTCATAAATTCACCATAAATCGAATTATTGTGCTAGAGACTTCCAATTTGTTGCAAAATAAAGGTAAATGCTTGAATATTACTAGAATATAAGCGTTTTAGCTTACAATTGCGTTTTTCGACCATTTTGGTAGAGTCAAAGTTGACCGAAGGTTGAAATTTTGGCAATTATCGTTATTTATATGAAAATATCTCAAAACTGATAAAAGCTACAACCATGGGTTGTTTTTAGTTGTATTGTGCATGAAATTGCGCACATTTCCATATATAAAACTTTATGTAACGGCTAATTTTAAAATGGTGCAAACAATTACCACAATCGCATGTATTATTTTTTTCGGAAGAGTTACCGCGCAGACGTAAGGAAAACGTTTTTTCATAGATTCACCATAAATCGAAATATTGTGCTAGAGACTTCCAATTAGTTGCAAAATTAAGGTAAATGATTGAATATTACTAGAATAAAAGCGTTTTAGCTTAAAATTGCGTTTTTCGACCATTTCGGTAGAGTCAAAGTTGACCGAAGGTTGAAATTTTGGCAATTATCGTTATTTATATGAAAATATCTCAAAACTGATAAAAACTACAATCATGAGTATTTTATTGTTGTATTCTACATAAAAATGCGCACATTTTCATATATAATACTTCATGTAACGGCTAATTTACAATTGTACAAAAATTATGTCAAAGTGACGAAATAATTTCCGAGATGTGTCACAGATACTTTTTAGTGCGGCAAGAAAGAAATTCGCGCTTGCGCGCCTGCGTAACGATTGTAAACAAAACAACACCTTGATCCGTGAACTCCCAGCATCCCCCAAGGCGCGTGATTCAAAAGTTTTAGGCTGGTAGACCTATAAGTATTTTTCCGCAAATTTTAAAAAAAACTTTTGTAAGTCGACGTAAAATACATCCAGTCGGCACACGGGAGACAAAAAATGTCGACGTAAAATACGTCCAGTCGGCGTAAGAGGGTTAACATAAATAAAATATTGTCTGCCTTTTGCTAAGAAGCTTTCAATAAGAAAGATATTATAACCTTTCAATGCTGGTTACTGTAGGTAACATTATTAAAGGATTCCAACGCAGTAGAACATTATATTATATAATGCTCTCATGCTTACAAAAGCATGGCTTATTAGAATACATGCTTAGTGAGAAGATGGATGTAGTAGAGAATTCACTTTAAGACTACGATATGGTCAAGTCTTTCAAGAAACGCACACAACCTTTTTAGAATCGGATATTGCTCAAGAGAAGATGGATGAGTGGGATGGGAAACATTCTCTTCGTGGCAGAAATGGTTTCCCTGAATGGACTATACTACGTATATAAGAGTTTTTTCCTACTAAGAACGGAATTAACATGTAACGGAATTAACATGTAATTAACATGTAATTCTCTTTATGTTCTGGCACATAACATAAAGAGAATTAGAAGAAAGCGCCAGAAGCGCCAACCTGGCGCAATGTGCCAGAAGCGCTAGCCTGGCGCAGCGCCAGCCTGGCGCAATTGCGCCAGAAGCACCAACCAAGATAATTTCTCGTTTAGCGAGTTATTAACCTAAGAGTCCAGTAGCCTTTCAGACAGCAGGCTCGGTAACGGCAAAATTCATTCCTGATTTCGTTACCCGTCTAATTGGAAAAGGGTCGCTTTCAGGAAACGATAAAATGATGGATTTTAATCATTTAGGCCAATTCCACGACTCTCTCATATCGCAAGAAGCATCGAGAATCTCTTTTTTCGCCCCTGTTCGCGTTAACAAAAGAGAAACTATTGGAAACAGGCACGGAACGTAACGATCCTTACCAGGTTCGATGCAAGATTTTGCATGTCCGTGAGAACCTTCTCGATCGACGATAATAACTGTTAACGTATGTTTAACATTTATTGGAAAGAGTTGTGAGAACCTGCGGAAAGTATTCACAGATCTCTTCGCAAGGTAGAAGACGAACGAGCTTCCTATAGACTGCTTCCTTTTCCTCGAAACAAGAGGGGTAGCAAGATACGCCATCTTTAATTTAAATAGGGGAATAAACTTTAGTCTTTTTTCCCCTAGTTATATATATTCTTAACAGATATTAAGATAAATGGGCGTCAAAGGAAGAAGATGAATGCCTCATTTTGGCCATAGAGAGGTTGGATTCACAGAGGTCACGTTCTTCTCTCAGCATGTGTCGGAAGGCTTTTCTAAGAGAGTAGAGATTTTATCGGAATCTATTATAAATAATGGACCTGAAAAACCTTTCCACTCTGAGTCTGTCTGCGTGCAGACTGACCAGAAGTAAACATGAATGAGAGGATTTTTCAAGAGAAGTTTGATAACTCCTTCAAATATGCTAAAGACATAGAGTTGCTGCAGATCGTGCTAGAGGGAAGGGGGAAACTGTCCTCTTCCGATACCTCTGTGAACCACATAGTGGTTTTCTTCCCTTTCAGAGGGAAGAATCACCTTGGTATTTTCTGCTATCAATGAACACAGTAAAAGGATATACTCGGTCTCGACAAAGAGTATTAGAGATAGCAGAGAATTAAGATCTTCGGGATCTTATACAATACCTCGATACGACAAGAGTAGGAGATCTTATACTTAGAATGGGATCCTATTTTGGGCCTCAGATTCCGTGTTCTGATAAGATGGAACTGATCCTCATCAAATGTTTCTCTTGGTCCTAAACGACCAAAAGGACAAGTAAAATTTTGGGCTTTGGAATCTGGAATCAAATTCTATAAAGACTCGGCAATGGGTTCTTGCCAGCATAGTATGTTTGGCAAAAGAACTAAAGCCTTTTATTCCTGAATCAACGCTTTCAGATAGAGGATTCGTTGTCCAGGCAATGTATTTACGTTTTCATCTACAGAGGAAGAAAAGGTTTAAACGTTTGCTGACAGAGTCTTTGGAATGTGATGAGGGCTCAAACTACTTCCCAGAAGGTTCAGAGAGATACATTAAAGAGCTAGAAATCAGGAAGCCTCCCAATTTCAGCTCAGTCTCTCCTTAAACTTCCAGGCTTCTTCCCTTCCTTCGGGCAAGGATAGGGAAGAATCTGCAACGAGAAAACTCATCAACATGTAGGAAGAGAGCTCGTTAGCAACGGAAGTATTCAAGAAGGATCCTCCTCGGAGGAAGACTTGTCTCTAGGACTGTTAGATATCCTATCGTCTACTGGATGTAGCTGACTAAAATCATCTCCCCTTGCCGGAGAGACTAAAAGCTCAAAGTGAAAGAATTTCTTCCACCCTTCTCCAGTCTCCTGATAAACGATTGTGGATGTTCAGGACTTTCGGACAATGTAGCACCAATATACCAGAACAGGCGTAAAGACGCCAGAGGAAGACAGTCCAAATACTGTCATTGTCTGATGAGGAGAAGGAGCGGGCCTCCAACCTGGCGCAGATGCGCTAGAGGCAAACAAATCGGAAAAAGTGTCCGATGTGGACATCGCCAGTTTTCCTCGAGACTCTTAACAAGCTCGAAGCTCCAGCAAGTGGGGAGAAGTCAGCCAGGCTCCAGGCAGGTGCAATACAGGAAAGCCTATGCAGGTGATGGTCAAGTAGCCTCTGCAGCTGTAAACTGTCTTCTGCTTCTGCAAGTCTAACTCTAAATGGTGTATAACCAGTCCCACAGCTCAATCCCACAGCTCTTAGGAGTAGACGTAATCTTGCAAGATCTTCAACCTTCAGGTTCTTCCTCAGTCATTTAGTATAAAACGAGCTGCTGCTGGTTTTTAATCCTGTACACTCTGGTCTTCAGAGTATTCCTGACCAGTGAAAAATAATCTTCCTCAGAATTCAGAGATGTAACATAGGAAGAGACCTTTGGGACAACTGCACTTCTACTTCTGTCTTGACATTCAATGTAGAAGCAAGCTAGCATTTTGCATCTTTACCTTGGCTTGCTCACAACAGTAAGCTATTGATGTCTATAATCTTCCAGGTTTCAAGTGAGAGACTTGAGCTGTGCCTTGTCTTAAATCTCTACAGACATGAATTTATGGTCTTCAGTTCCTGTGGTTGGTCATCTGGTCTGTGCATTATTGTTGTTGGAAACGTTTGGCTTGGCACCCATGATCCTAATCATGATCATCCTTAAGACTGAAGGTTTGTTAGCTATGAAAAATACAAACTGATTAAAAAGTTGTCATATTGCATCCAGTACACTTCTACTCTTCCCCTGGTCAGTTCTGTTACACATCCAATGACTGGACTATGCAGGAACTAGTACAACTGGTGATGCAAAACCTGGCACTGTTTGGTCACTGACATTAGATTTCTTGAGTGAGAACAGCTGCTGCTCTTCCGGTTGCTGTAAGGTTAGTCTTGACCTTAGTCTTTGTCTTGGTCACACACTGTCACTTGAAGACTGGTGGTGGGTATGGCTGTATTAGTGTTTGGTCTGTTAAGTGAAGACGAACAATGATGGTTTGGATATAAGTATCTTGGTTACAGTAAGAGTTGTAAAATGAAGAAAATAAATGCTTCTTTAGCCAGGAAATGTTCCCTGGCCAAACAACTAGCCTGATGGTAAGCTGGGACCTGGCCAGTTAACTTCCTGCTGCTGCTGTTGCTGCTGCTTAGCTTTAATCCCTAGTTGGGGTTCCTTGCTGACAACATCATGAAGTTGGGTTGGCTTGTAACGCCCACCCCCCCCCCCCCCCCCCCCCCCCCCCCCCCAAGAAAAAAAAAAGTTCTGTCCTGTTTACTACAATGTAAATCAATTTCAACACAATCAGTATGCAATAGAAAAAATCTACCTTTAGCTAAAAAAAAACTAGGTAGGTAATACAAGGGGGAAGATTTAAGAATACAAGGGTGAAGATATAAGAAATCTCTAACTTTTATACTCTGTGCATCATTGAACACCCTAAATAAACAGTAGAGACCTGGACTTCGATCGTATTAGAACTCTAAATAATTGGATTTCAATGGAAAATTTTGAGTAAATGTTGCATCTGAGCTCAAACCGACCCAAGGAATCATATGATTTTTGTAAACAAAAGTGGTTCGTGATTCGGCTAGTCGCCACTAATATGCGTTGTTACCATGCTCATTTGGTGAGGAAAACGGTAGAAAACACAACTGAACTTAAGTTTATTGAAAAATATAATGTAAGAGGCATTCTGTGACAACCTTAAAATCTTGTGAGATTTTTAATGATAGGCTAACCCTTGAAGTGTCAATAGTTGTATCAATATTTGGCTACAGTTACAACTACTATTGACACTGTAAACAAAACTTATGTAACTTAATAATGGTAAAAACCATAGGTTATTCAAGTGAATTACTAGTGATACAACTTTTGATGCTATAAACAAAACAACTTATTACAGCAATTCCCGTGGATAATTATCATTAGATGTTAGGGTGAGCGAATTCTCACTTTGTTACAGGAGTAGGATCTCTATCTGTAATTCTAAAAACCAAAAAGGTCTATAAACTTAAACATAAATATTTTCTGGAGAAAATTATAATTTGAAAAAGTTAAACGTATTTGTACAGAATATAAGCATTGTCATCGTAAGCCATTTGCATTCAAGATTGTTTACATTCTCAAAATTTTGGCTGATTGAGCTATTGATATTTTCATTGCCATTACACTTAGCTAGTAGATGATATGTAATTTAGATAATTTCTTGTAAATTAACAAAGTTGGGTTTAAAAGTGGCACAATACTTGATTGTATAAGCGTTAAGTTTGATTTCAGTAGTTTTGAACATCAGTTTCACCTGCGCCTTTTTTTATATAGTGACGGTAAATGACGTCGGCAATCAGCCGTTTCTCGATTTGGTTGCTTATGTCTGTACTACAGGTTTACAATTGCTTCATATGCAATTTAAAACACACACACACACACACAGACTGTTGCCTGGGTTAGGTTGTTACAGACATATTCATTAGCAAAAGTCAAAAATATTTGTGCATTGAGAATAATGATCATTTTAATAAAACCCTTGTTTTACTGTATCTAATCATATTCTATGTATTATTACTATATTATCGAAATATAATACGAACAGTGATCTGCCATTTCCATTTTGGTTTTGTTTGCGTTCTTAAAATCTCAGCTGATTTCATTTTACCGACAAGATCATTGTCTTTAGATGCCGAATGGAACTTAATTTATGAAAGAAAACTGGGTTTAAGAATTGCAGCTACTTTATTTATAAACGTAGTATATTAAAAAAAAGTGCTACATGTGTTTTTGTCAGTTTCAGACAGTGCTTTTGCCTGCCAAAACATTTTGCAGTCTGCCCATTATTCGTAATTCCCAGATGTGCTTGACTTATGAAAGTTACGATGCTCATAATTCGTGGTTCCCAGTCGTGCTGGACTTCGAGCTTTGTTGTTTACTAAGGGGCAATATTTTCTTGGTAGTATTTTATAATCAAATTACGTAAAAGGTTTTTGCGATATCGATAGCCCCCCAGTTATCCTTAACATCGGGATTCCTTCCAATTTTAAAGGAATACATTTATGAGGATCTACTTCCAATGGGTAGTAATCCACTGATGATGATGTCACATTATAGCACAAAGCACCTATGAAAAGTGCCCCTATTTTGCAAGGATATTGTATGAGAAAAAATTTAATATATATAGAGTATTCCAGTAGACCATATGATGGTTTGTTTACGTCTGTTTACGGCTGCTCACGGCCACTAGCTAGCGACTTAACTTAGGGAATTTTTCTGAAGTTTATGATAACAGACATAACTTGGCTTATTTTTAATATTTTATTAATTTCTTGTAAGAATTAGACTTGATTTTCAATGTTTTATTATTAGCAACAATAATTATGCCTACCCCTTACAGTACATACTATGTACCTAGCCTAGCCTATGGCACTCAGTCAACCGTCGTATTATGGCCCAATTGGGCGTATGTAGGGCAGTTATTTTACAACAGTATATACTATACTATATATATATTACAGATATATATAATATATATATATATATATAGATATATATATATAATAATTTATATATATATATATATATATATATATATATTATATATATTATATATATTACATAAATGAAAAAAGTGCATTGAATGGTATGTTATTTAACACTGACCTTATTTAATTGTAATTTATGTGTACTTTGTATAAAAAAGCAAGGTTAGGGTAATAACTGGTGGTCAAGAACAGATTAATCCATTTTCAGTTATTTCTTATGGGAAAAATTCATTCAGATCTTGACAAAATCACATCTTGTCGCTTCTTCTGGAATGAATTGACATCGAGGTCCAGGGCTCTACTGTACTGTTAAATGTCTTGAATTAACTGAATTTAAAGTAGTTAATTTAATTAAGCTTGTAATACAAGAAATGCAAAATACCCAACTGAAATACTTGTAAGAAAGAAGCTGAAGAGAGCGAAATGAATTCTATCCTAGCAAACTTCAAGATAGTTTACTGACAACGAGGCTCTTGTAAAATTTTGTGAAATGGATAAAATAGGTGATGAATTATATTTTGAACACAATCATTTTGGTATGCCTTTAGTAAGGAACAATCTGGGAATCATCCTAAACTGTCTGCAACTCTGCTTGCAAATTAAAAGTGAGGCAGATTAAGGGGTATCCTGTGAATTGTAATTAATGGAATATGGAATAGTAAAAGAATTAGGCCAAAGGCAAACCACTGGTATACCTTGCAATCGCACTGTATTTAAAAATTGTTAGGAGAGCGTGGAAGAAAGACAGAAGAAAGAGAATGAAATGGAGGTATAGTAAAAGGAATGAATGGGACCAAAGGGACGCTGCAATGAACCTTGAGTAGCGTGTACAGCACTATGAAAGGTGCACTTATGGCATTACCCTGTATGGGGTGAATTTCAAATAAGGATAAAGATATGTGTGTCTATTTCTGCACCAGCATGAGGTGAATGCCACTGGTAGTCTTGAGCCTAGAGAGTGTTGGCAAATGAGCCCTTGAGCCCTCCCATCTTCCTTAAGATCACAGCAGAATAGTCATAGAGTGCTTAATAGTTGTAGGAATTTAGATTTCTGTCATTTGTTTAAAATTTTGTATCTGCCAGTTTTTTCATGTATCCTGTATCACTTTTTTTTCCTTAATTGGACTACACAAGAAATAATTTTTCTCCACTACTATTTTGCCCATTCTACTTGACTTTATCTGGATATGTCTTCATTTATGGCATTTCTCCTTTAATTTATGGTCCCTTTTGTGGTCATCATCATTGTTATTCCCTTATCAATTGATTTTCTAACTAATATCATTATGTCCTCCCAACTTCTGTTGATAAATTGGACTGATGCTACCTCTGTTTAAGGTTGCCAAGTCACACACACTGAGCACTACTCATCAAAACATGCCTCTTGGTCCATGGCAATGCTCTGCAAGAGAATTTTACTTTTCCTTGTTTTGGGATTTTCTTTCTTCAAAACGTTTTTCAATGTCATAAACGGAGTTACCTAATTAAGTAAATCATTGCATTATTAAGTTTCATTCACACTTATGTATAATTTCAATACTTTACTGTGGTTTTTTCCCCCAGAGAAAATGAATGAACTGCAAAGGAAGTTACAGTATTATGTACTTCTATTTAATGGTATGAATAGTACTTTGCTTTTAAAGAACACCTACAGGCAAAAGAACAGCAATGGAATGGATGCATGGAGAATACAAAGCAATTGTCTCAAAATCTGGAAAATATTACAGCAATTGGCTTTTATGCAGCAGCCAACATTTGCAAGACCAGTTAGGCATAGATTGTTTCTTTAAAAGGCAAAGACATCCTGAAGAGGGTATGTAAATATAACCCATTTAATAAAAGTATTTTGTAAAACTAATTATGTGGAGATTTTTTAAAATTTGCTGCATCCAAGGTTTTAAAAGACTCTAATGCTATGACACGTGTGTTCAAGGGAGTACTCAACCTTCATAGTCTAAATGGCAGACAACTGTTAACCTTAATTATAAAAAATCAGTCAATCTTGTAAGGTCAGTGCACATAACACCATACTGTTGTGTTGGGGAAAATTTTCTTCATAGAGAGAGGTAAAAGCATAATGCATATAATGATAAGACTATGATGTTTCTGTACAAACCTTCATTTTATACGTGCCTTAATCTGCTGATATCTGAAAAGGTACACCATCCATAAACTGAATTAATTGCCAGAAAAAGGGTAATAAGTGCCCCTGGAAGAAACCTGTGCCTTAGAGATTCCCCATGTAATATGGACATCAGTTGAAATTTTATATTTTCTTAAGAATTATTGAAGATGGAGTGATTACTGAACATGTAGATTTAATTAGAGGTGCTAAGCTTTATGGACCAACTGGATAGTACAAAGTTGAGAATTAATAACCATGGCATTATGAGCAACCACAAGTAATAGAATCTCCTCTAGGAAAACCTAAATCAACCCACTGCAGGGCTAGTAAATTATGGATTAATATTTTATCCATTCTTCATAAGTAATGTGCTCTCTAGTCTGACAAAAATTGTGAGCCAGAGGAGAATGGTGCATTGCTTGTGGTCATCAGCTTCACTGCTTAAATCTGTGTGAATATTAGTCGCTGGAATTCCAGTTTAAAAAGCACCAAGTTTAGTAGTTTCTTTTATCTACCTAACAAAAGGGTAGTAAATTTTTTAAAGTATGGTCATTCATATTAATAAAAAAAAAAGTATATCTACTATCAAAGCTATCCTGCAATGGTGTCTGTTTCTGATTCAAACTCCCCTGCCCTGTATGAAGTTACTAATATTCAGTCACATTTCATTGAGCATAACCTTTTATAAAAGTTGTAAGAAAAGTGAGTGCATGAAAAGTAAAGTTAATTAATAGAAGAAATTGAAAAAGAAAAAATGACATACAATACTGTTTTTTTTTGATAAATATAAGCACTGAACCTCAATTGCAACATTTTTTTAGTACAGAATAGAAGACCAGGTAGTAGAGCAATCAGAAGTTGATCTTTGAAAAAAGGTTTCACAATTCAGTAGACTCCCTTATGCAGGATTCATGGGTAACCATCTACACACTCACTAGCCATGGCTCCAGTTTCGCATTATGGCTGTGCTGGAATGGCTTGTGTGGGGTCTTTCCTGTCATTTGTTTGTGGTGTGCCTGAGAATTCATGACAGAATTATTGTGTGCAAGTTTTATGGCGACACCTGCCAATGACCCTCATTCTGTGTGTTCAGCTTGCTTAAGCTAAAAGTGTTTGGTGTCTCAAACTTATTTGGAGTGTGCCTCTTGGTTTCCTTCCCTGTTGGAAAATATGCCTCAAGGAAGAGGTAAAGAGAATACTGTTGAGCCAAAGTGTTTTCAGAGGGATATACATTTTTTATATCATTCCAACCCTGTAGGGGGTTAGTAACATCAGTGCACTGCAGGCATTACTTAAGGTTCTTTGCGGTATTCCTTCGGCCCCTATCTGCAACTCCTTTCATTCCTTATGCTGTACCTCTGTTCAAATTCTCTTTTCTTCCATCTTACGTTCCTCCTCTCCTAACAGTTAATTCATAGTGCAACTGTGAGGTTTTCCTCCTGTTAGACCTTTCAAGCTTCTTTACTGTCAATTTCATTTCAGTGCTAAATGAACTTATAGGTCCCAGTACTTGGCTTTTGGCCTAAATTCTATTCTGTTTTTCCCATTCCAATGCAGTTTTATGCTGTGCAGCATATCAACATCATCAAATATTATGTTTGTTCAGTTCCATGTAAATCAGTTAGGATAACATATTTTCCATGGGTTTTTAATTACCTAGTTTAGCTCAAACTGCTGATGAAAGTTGAAAGTTTGTTTGCGTTGTACTTGAATAGTACAGTGGTGAGCTCATGTTTTTGTTCAAGGAATAACTTTGTCAACAACTTGAATTAGCAGGTACAATACTTCTGTTATCAAATCTTTACCTTACAGTGATGTAAGATTCAAGTCATACCTGATAAAGCATTCATGACGGTCTGTAGTACGTATATGATGTCACTGAGATTACCAAGGAATCACTTCTGTCATCATGTTCACTTAAATGAAGTTTTTTGTTGAATTTTTTCTCCTGAAGGAACAGCACATTCATGAACAGTGAACTGCATTAACCAGCCACAGATACAACTAAATGGGTATTTGGGAGTTTAATACTATAATTCAAGCAACTATTTTCTTTAAAACACTGGATCTACAGCAAATGCTTAGTTTTCAAGGTTTAGAGACTGGGATATGTATAGTCTATAGGTTCAAGATGACTACTATTCATATTAATGCTAGGCATTTCATATAGTACATAGTTTAATAAACAACATAGTAGAAGGCAATGCTTCATATGCCAAGGTTACTAATACAGTACTTCATAAGATGTTTCTGTTATTAGCACTTAGTTCTTTCAATATACCAAAGAATTTCAAACTTTTCATTGAGTTTTTGGCTATCATCAGCACAGAAGTGATAACAGTGATTGTGTCCATATGTATGCTTCAATTAGTAATTAATTTTAACTACTAACCCTTTCTTCAACAAAAAAAGACATTCATGCCAGACAGGATACCATCCATACATGTCTGGCAAAGCCGCTTCTTTTTAAGATGTTGAAAATGACACCAAAATCTTTTACCTTTGGCAAACAAATAGTTATTACCTCAGACTTAGTAAATTAAAATTAACAGCTGACACTCCCACAATGTTAAACTACAGCAACAGACAATTTATTTTCTTTACTATAAAGCTGTGGAACAGTCTTCCTAGCAAAGCTTATTACTGATGACGCAAAGTATCCTACTACTGTAGTTTACAGTACCATACGGTTTTGCCTCAGTTTTCCTGATATGTAGTATTGCTGTAGATATCTGTAAAGTTTAAGGTTTCTCAATAACCTTCATTTATTTGTTATTTTCAGCCTTATTTACGTATGGACATTATATTGTCTAGGCATGTATCATGAATATGTGGGGAATGGTTTAATAATGATGATAGCAGTGAATATTTATGCTTTTTTTTGCTGCTTCCACAGTATATGCTACTATAACAGTGCTTTAAAGAATTTTCTGCAATAACCCAAGTGCACAAAAGTCTCCAGGGCAATTTTATAAGGAGAAGCTAAACTACCAATAATCTTGATCTCGAAGTGCCTGTATATAGTATTATGATTTATGATTCATAAATTCCTGGGTGGAAGCTCACATCAGTGTGAAAGGGTATGAATAGGCAGACAACTTTTCAAGGAGTGTATCACTGAAGGTACAGTTTTCATTACTTTTGAGGGACATCTCCCCAGGAATTTAAATACATCAAATGGGCTTCCCAATTCTCATAGGAGGATACAACTGGGAGTAAATAAAAAGTTACCAAATCAGAATGCCTCATCCCAAGGGGTTAGGAACCTGCTAAGGATCACCCATATTCATTTTCACATGAATTTTTAATGGTTTCTCAACCTCAACCATTTAGCGGTAATGGATTGGTCTTGTTGACTACAGTATATGAGCATTCCAGTCAGGGGAACTTGAGACACAGTTTCCCTCCATGCGCTAAGATACAGTGGATAATTACCTACTCTGCAGAGTTCCTGGAGGCATTGGTGTTTTTTTGGTTGAAGCTTACTTTTGCATTCTTTATTCAGCAAATTTGTGTAGATTTACTGTGGGCAGTAAGTTTTAAAAATATAGGAACTGATGTAAGAACCTATAAAAATAAAATTAACAGAAGAAAGCCACACATTTAAGTAGTTTTTGATTGATTTATGAAATTCAATTTGTCAAGCCAAACAAGAGGGAATTATCATGAAGACATAAAAAAAGAGGCAGGAGAGGCTGAACTGTAAGATATAGAGATCCAAAAAATAAATGAAATAAGGTAAAAGGATCTAAAGGTGGAACTAGGAGAAAACCACACGGGTAAATAAGAAATAATAGAAAGGTTGAAGAGCATGACTCAAGAGAAGTGAAATGAGGTAAATACAAGGTAGCCTGGGTCTGAAGAGGCACCATGTGAGCTGCACTGACAAATGCAATTAAGGAAAAATGATATTGGGGGACTTCAAGCAGTAATTGGCATCCCTACCTTGTGATATGTCAAGATACCCACTGACTGAAGCGTTATTAGTGTCGGACACATGGTATTTGTTATGACTATTCAAAGAGAATACTTTGCAGAGTCATTGGTGTAGGACTGATCAATAGATTTTATAAATAAAATCTGACATTCAATGCTCACATAACAGTGTCATATTGAAAGTTTCACAGAGATGCTCAAAACTGCAAAATATTAAAAATTCCATAATGTGTAAGAAGAGCAATGGCAAATGGGCAGAGACCGGAGGTAGAGCATTTCTTTTACCTTTGAGGACAAATTGGACTGAAACAGAAACAGGTGTTGAGAGGGCAGTATAAAAAAAAAAGAAGTGGGGGAAGTAATAGCGATGGTTCGGGTAAGTGGAAGGAAATTCCTGGTCTACCGGTAAGAGTATCCCATCATCCCATCAGCAAACCAACTGTTTATGTTTCTGGAATGTGTTACCACACAGCACATGTCAGAGACATCGCCTTTTACAAGGAAAATGGAGATTCACTGGCTGAGAAGCATTGGGAAGAAACATGGTGGGTCTCAGAGAGATGATTTGTTAGGTTTTGTGTAGCTGAGGAGCATTAGAAGATTCAAGCGACAAGCGCAGAAGAAAACCCATTGCATGGGTATTTTAGGTGACAATTATTGCAGTTTAACCCTTAGTGGATGGATCCCCTCATATGGGTAGCAATAACAGGGTTTGGGTGGTGGACAGATACAATCATGGTGAGCATTAATATTATATGCCATCAATTTGAAGGAATGAAGTAGGAGAGTTGCCATTACTTCTTTAGCCCATAAATCACTAATGGCAAATTTTAGACGCTAAAATTAAGAAGCAGGCAGCTCATGAGTTAGTTGTAATCTTGACTACAAGGGAACAAGTACTGCCTCTCTCTCTCTCTCTCTCTCTCTCTCTATGTTTTATTATATATTTGGTCATAAATATACCCAGGGGTTGCAATAGGTTTTAGTTCTTATCTTTTGTGATAGTATGTCAGTTGTAATTGTAATTTTGCCAAGTAAAGTGCAAAGAAATATTAGAAAAGACATGTATAATCCAAAAAGTAACTGCTTCTTCAATCTCGGTAAATTTACGTAAATATTTTACCACTAATATGCTCAGAAATTGTTACTGATTTTAGTTCTTACCTGTTTTGATATCGTATGAGCTGTAATTATAATTTTACAAAATAAAATAAATTTATATATTAGGAAAACATGTATAACTGGGTAAAATTTACGATTGTCTACTAAAAGAGGCAGTTCAAGGGGTTGTAAATAAGTCATTTTCAACTTCTCGTAGAAGGTAGGGAAAAGTTTTTTAGGATAAAAATTAAATATGTATCATGTATAATACAGACCAAAGAGCTGAAATTGAATTAACGAGGCAAGATGTTAATGCTATTTTTTTTAATAGCCAAGTGATGAATCTTAAATCAGAATTGCATTTTTAAATAAAATATAGTATGAGTACTGTGAATTTTAAAATTCTGAAGATGGCTTCATGTAGATTCAGTATTGAGAAATGAACAAGTTCCATGGTTCTCTGCATAGTGAAATAGGAAATTGTGAAAAGGTTTCTTCACTATCATTTATATTTACATGTCAGATGATTTTTTCTTCATTAGGTTAGATATAAAATGAGTTCCCTCTGTGGTTTTGATATTCAACTACAAAATGGCTGAAATGAAGTAATGAAGTAGAAAGACTGTAAGAGAATTGTTCAGGGGGTCGGTCAGAGAAATGCACAAGATCCCAAATAATGAGATGGTTTGAGCAGATAATTGAAAATTAACTTACTCATAATTATAAAGTAGAAGTAGTACTTTTAAAACAGCAATTGGTATGAGATGCCAGAGGATCATGGAGAAAATGTACAAATTAGGACAAATAATAAAAACTTATGTCTGATCCCATACATGAAAACCTGACGTAAAAATGTGAATGCTGATTAGTTTTTGAAGCCAGGCACTGGAATACAGTACATAACTGAAGTGAAGGAAACTTATGCTCTTATAGCATGCTTATAACTGATACATGTTTTTAGTGGCATACATGTTGTAATCTTCTACCCAACTCAAAACAATTATCAGCGTACAGAAATAAAGGCAATGGGAAGAGAAGTACCACTCAAAATAATCTTCCAACTGAGAAAATTCCAATCCAAAGTTATTTTCACATAAATATGTACATCTTAACTTTGCATGGTTAACACTATATTTTCTAATAGCATTCCCTATAATACTTCCTAACTAAACTCAAGCCTAGTTCAGTGTGAAATGCTAGCACCATTACATTACAGCAATACTTTAAGATGACTTAAGTGGTGAGGAATGATAAACACTTCAATGATGGAATTTATATTTCCAAATACTTAAGTTCTAAAATCAACAAATATGAGGGTAAATACCTACAAATGGATTAGTGTATCATAAGGAAATTAATAATAGCTATATAAAAATCATGTATCATTTCTCATTTTTCACCCTGGTACCTTAGATAAGTATATGCAACTTTCGTGTCTTTATTGACTGGGGAAATTGTATTCTTATCGAGCCTAAATACTCTATTTGTCGTTCATTTCCAATATTACATTCAAGCCAAGCAAAAAAAAAAAATTATGATGAAGGCTTACAACTTTTAGAATGTGTGTGCCCCTTTGCAAATTAAAACAATATATTCGGCTATTCAATTTTAACACAAAACTAAATTACACTGACCTGTCTGCTTGGAGAGTATGTTCCTCGTGTTTGCCTCTTCTTCTTAGCCATCATTAGGAATACTGTCAAACCAACAATGGCACTAATCAACATTAATCCAACCACACATCCAACAATGATAGCAAGATCAACATCAGATGGGAAGACCTGTAGAGAAAATTTAAGATACACACACGAAAATTAATAGTACCGTAATTTACTGGCACGCACTCTTTTTCATTATTTATTTTGGTAAGTTTACTATTATTATAATTCTGGCATGGATTTCCTTGGCAATACACTAGCCATTTCCTTGTGTGTAGCATTCCTATATAAAACCTCCACAACAAACAATGTTTTTAAGGAGATACTATGGATACAGTGTTTAGTTACGTATTATATTGATGAAATCCTGTATATCACATATGAACTCTGAATATAAGTTTGCTTTACCTCATCAAGACAGTGTTCACCACCCCAGCCATCAGGACACTCGCAGAATGCTCTTGTCCTATTTTGATGAGCTGGTAAAGTTTCATCACACAGTGACATGCACTGACCATCATTACTACAGTTGTACTGTAAAAGAGATAATTAAATTTAGTTTTTCTATCAGGTAATTATGAAATAAAATGTCTCGGTTTTGAGTATCAGCATCTTGTGGCGCCGATAACCGAAACTCTGCCCGTTATGGCGCCATAAATTGCAGATTTTATGGCACTAGACAAGCCCCATAAAACCGGATTGCCATTAACCAAGACTGCCGATAACTGGGTACTGCCTGTGCATACAATAGCCCTTTTGGGAACATTATTCCTTTTTCATAACAAAATCTAAACTTATCATTAATAAAACCAAATCCTTTGGGCCCATCCTGTGAGAACCAGATTAGCTCAGTGGTCCTGTTAAACTATCTAATACTAATAATAATCTGTGCAGTTGTTACATTGCTTTTTATACCATTTACATGCAAATCAGTTCCATTGTTCATTCATGATGATGATCAGCAATAATTTTTCCTTAAAAAAGCAATCATGGAAGATTACAAAGCATAGAAAAAAAACCTCCACACTTGAATGTGCAGACAAAACTAAAACTTTCCACCAAAAGTATGTTCAGATTACAGGAAGCCACAAAAATAAATCATTACGCACTGATTGACAGGGATTGGGGAGCCTGCAGTGTTGTCCACAATAGTTATCGCTGCATGCACATGTGAAGAATCCTGGTTTATTAATGCATGTCCCACCATTATCACAGGTCTCTTGCTCACATTCATCAACATCCTCTTCACAGGTAGTTCCATTCCACTGAGGTGGGCACTTGCAAGTAAAACTCAAGTGGGAATCAAGACATGTTCCTCCATTGTGGCATGGATTCGGAATACATTCGTTTGTTGGTTCCTCACACAATGTCCCTTCCCAGCCTTCATTACATTTGCACTCCCATCCCTGTAAGACAATACATAAAGAAGGAATGAATTTTCGACAAAAAATGTGTGTTCATGAGGAAGACAGTAAAATACAGAAAGGGAAAAAATGTCTGTTATAGTGTTTTCAACAGTTCAAAATTTTCATATTGTTAACCAATTTTCTTATGGTACGATGTAACACATTAAAAATACATATATACAGGTTGATCATCACTAACCCGGCATCACTGGGACCTGCAGGGTGCCAGATTAGTGATTTTGACCCAACAGTTAACCACTTCTGCCTTTAAAATAAGTACCCTATAAATTACTAGAAGTTGGTTACAAAGAACAAGGAAACATTAAATTTAAATAAAAGTGAAATTTTAATGCAGAACAGGCAAAATAAAACATGTAATTCTTCTGACTTACACAAGAAACTTCATCACTGCCACTACCAAGTAAAGAGCTGGAATTTGCAACCAAGCTCATTTACGTCTTAAGGTGTAGGGGTGTCAGGATTCCCATCTTCACCTTGGAATTTTTTTCTATATTTTAACTTATACTTACTTATACTTTTACTGTATTTTCACATTTATTTTTACAACCCTAAAGATAAACACAATCATGAGCGTAGGAGATGTACATATGCACACACTCATCTGCTAGCATCAGTGAACTTGCTACAGCTTATATTGGTTCATATTGTTATGCTTATGATTTTTAACATTTATATTTTATAATATTCTCATTTATATTTTTACTGTGTTTTGTCATTTTTTGTATTCTAATGGCCCAAAAGATAAACGCAACAGTCTGTATAGGGTACGTACAAATGCACAAACTCATTGTTCATACGCGAACAAACCTTCGGTCTTAACAATAGGATAATTTCTAGCGCCTAGCTAAATCCGGTTAAAACGTACTCCAAAATAACAGCATATACACACACAGACAATCAAAACGGGCAGCGAACCGGGTAAAAGCCGAGAGAGGTCAGTATTATGACCTCTCCCCCAGGCGGTTAAAGAAAGACTGACGCAGTGGCGTAGATGCATGGTCCTTGACCATTCTTCACCCGTCATACGCATGCATTGCCAGATCTCACAAGATTCCTTGCTTTCATCTGCGTTTTAACCGGATCCAGCTAGGCACTAGAAATTATCCTAATGTTAAGACCTCAGGTTTGTAGCTATGAAAAATACAAATTGTCTTGGAAAATTCGTCATTTCGTTGGTGTCGATGAACTTGGTACAGTTTGTTTTGAACTGTGCTATGCTTAAGATTTTTAAAATATATTTTACACCATTCTCTTACATTTTTATGTATTTTCTCATTTTTTAAATTCTACAACCCAAAAGGTAAACACAACTGTGTGCATAGGGTATGTATGAACGCAGCACAAACTCATTTGCTGTCACTGGTGAACTAGCTACAGCTTGTTTTGGTTCGTGTTGTTATGCTTATTTTTCATATTTTGTGCTATTCTCATTTATATTTTTACTTTATTTTCTCACTTTTATTTTTACAACCCAAAAATAAATGCAGCAATGTGCATAGGGTACTTACGAACACATAAATTAATTTGATGTAATCGGTGAACTTGCTACAGCTTGTTTTAGTTCATGTTGTTATGCTTTTGAGTTTTTAAATTTATATTTTATATTATTCTAATTTATATTTTTACTCTATTTTCTCATTTTTATTTTTACAACCCAAAAGATAAACACAAGTGCGTAGGGTACGTACGAATACACAAACTCATACGCTGTCATCAGTGAACTTGCTATAGCTTGTTTTGTTCATGTTGTTACGCTTATGATTTTTTAAATTTATATTTTATTTTGTTTTTTTTATTTTTACAACCCAAAAAATTAATGCAAACGTGTGTAGAGTACATATATATGTATTCATACATTCATTCACTGGCATTGAAGAACTTCCTAAAATTAATTTGGTTTCATATTATTATGCTTAATTTTTATATTATATGATATTCTCATTTATATTTTTACTGCATTTTTGTTATTTTTTTTTATAAACCAAAAGATAAATGCAATCATGTGCGTAGGGTACGTATGTACAAACATACTTGCACCAACAGTCATGGCAGGTTTCTGTGGTGACCTGAGAAATTTTAAATTGTGCTAGTCAAAATTAGTGATGGCCAACCTGCATAAGTATATCAACATTAAAATTTATCTTATAAACTTTCCCTTTAGGAACTTACATCAGGAAACCTCATAGGGTTGTTGAATGCTCAGGGCATATTTTGACTTGCAGTAGGAGAGTCAGAACCTCTCGCTTTGACTGACTATGAACACTATACTGAAGTATTTTGGAATACACTGAGGTTCAATTTATATTAGGAATATGCATAACTGTTACTACAAGCATGATGGTATGTCAAACTATTATCACTGCTTACAGAAAATGTGGTTAGGCAAAACATTATGAGAAAAAATACAAGATCTAATACCAAACCGTAATTCTATATATTTTGAAGAAAAATATATAGAAAAATATATGATTAAAACAAATATAAAAAAAATTAGGGATTTTATTTTATCCCCTACTAGTGAAAAAAAATTAATTATGAGGTAATATAAAAAAAATTAGGGATTTTATTTTATCCCCTACTAGTGAAAAAAAATTAATTATGAGGTAATATGTGTGGGAAAAACACAAGACTGAAATAAAGTAACCACAAATTTGGATACATGCATGCATAAGGCCATGTGTTAAAACCAAGAAGAATCATAACATTGGAAAACTCTTAATTCTAACTTCTGTGAAGAAATCACTCAAAATATTCTGCAAAAACTTCTTTATTTCTAAATATAATAATAAAGAAATTAACCAAACAATAAAAACCTTTGTATTGACTGATGATAACTTACAAACTATGAGACTTGATGCAATAAGCTACAGTGTAGCTGACAATTACCTCTCCGTGGAAAGTGTGAGTGCATAATCCATGATCACACATGATTGATCTACGAGTACAAAAATCTTCAATTTCATCACAATTGACTCCTGAATAACCAAATGGGCAGGTGCAGTTATAATTGTCAGCAACTCCTGTTAGAGGATCTGAAATTTAAAAGCAAAATGGTTGTCACTTCCATGGATAGTTTGGTCTTATGATAACCTGAAAGGGTATTAAAGACCAAACTAAGAACATTATTAATCTTAGGGTGCTTGAATTATACCTATTATTATGCTTAAATTATACCTATTATTACAAACATTTTTTTTTTATAACATTAGTTTTCTCTAGTTTTTTTAACACAAACCTACAAATACAAATTGCTTTCTTGTGGACATAAAAAATCCCACTAGGCACTTAATATTCAAGATCTACAGAAATCTATGAAGAAAATTATAATTATGGGAAACATGGGATGCTGAGTGTAGCACATGCTACATACATTGTGAAAATGAGTGGAGGCAGTGCAGTATGCAGAATAAAGCATATTCTGTGAGTTCTTTGAATTTTGACAAAAAAAAATGGATTTTTGTGAACTCTGAAAAAGGGCATCATTCATAATATCTGGCCTAATGAAACAAGCAAGCTAGCTATATTATGCTGTAACCTATTGCAAATGTGTATAACCATACATGACTTTGAATTAATTTTTGTCAGTTATGAAAAATACAAATTGATTAAAAAATGTCATATTTTTGTTCTCTATGTCCCCAAAATGGAGATTAATGTTGTTTATAAACCTTGATGATGAAGACTCAGCCATAGAGTGAAATAAAAAGAAATTATATGAAATCAAATTATACAACAAATTATGTCCAAATTCTTCTGATCCCCATATAGAAAAAATTACACATTTTTCAACTTTACAAATTCAGTTCTCTTGTCCCCAAAATGGATATCAGTGTAGTTTATCGGTATTGAAGATGAAGATTCTGCCATGAAGTGAAATAGTGAGAAGAAATTGGAGTAAATCATATTTCTGCAAAAATTCTGTCCTAATTATATGTATGGAAAAAAATGTCAAAGTTTTTTATGTTTAAAATTTAGTTCTCCAGTCTTGAAAATGG
Organism: Macrobrachium nipponense; assembly: GCF_015104395.2. Lineage (NCBI taxonomy): Eukaryota > Metazoa > Arthropoda > Malacostraca > Decapoda > Palaemonidae > Macrobrachium > Macrobrachium nipponense. Next base: position 57,633,220 of record NC_087212.1, on the reverse strand, counting down.
AGATTAGTGTTGTTTATGGTTGTTGATGATGAAGCACAGATCCCAATAGTTCCTTGCCAGCTGGGGCTAGAAGATTTATCCTAATGTTAGACCTAAGGTTTGTTTCGTATATGAAAAAATCTCTGGTATAAATTACCCCAAAACTACATACATTTTTTAGACTAGTAAACAGTTGCATGTTCAGTGCTTAGTAATAATCATAGTATGTATATACTACTATACGTATAGCACAGAATGAGAATAATAATCTTTTCTTTAAGGCCAAAATATCTCAAGTATTCCATTTCATAAATGCAAGCTACAAAGCTTTGGCCAACACATATGTAATAACTTATATATAGATTATGAGATAAATTATTGCAGTCTCTCCTCAACTTATGGCAGGGAATCCGTTCGAACGCCATGCTGTAAGTTGATTTCCACCATAAGTTGGTTTTTTAATATTAACACTGCTTTAACAGTTATAACAGCACCGTAACTTCAGTTATGACGCAGTAACTGAAGTTGCACCAAGTTACTGATCTTAACTTGATGCCTATTCTTGCTGTTCGCACCGTCAATGGCACTGTAACGTGATGCGACATTAAGTTCGGCGCTGTAAGATGCCATTAACGGCACTGAAAAAGCGCTGTAAGAGTGAATTGCCATAAGTCGATGGTGCTGTAAGTCAAGGATGCACTGTAATTCTTAATCTGGTTTAAATTAAAAGCTCAAATTCCCAAAGCAGTGTCTTCACCATTAACAACATTTGAAGTATAAATATATAAAAGTTTGAAAAGATTTTTCTTGTTATTATTAAAAAGGATTAGTTAATCCAGACCTCTGAGCCTAATAAAAGCTCTTCTCAGGCTGGTTTGTTAAATATTCATCACCCAAATTTTGCTAATTTTACTCTACAATAGCAATCTTGCATTTTTATTGTATGCTCTCTTAAAATGAGAAGTTTAAGGACATAAAATCCTATAGTTTTAGACATTAACTTACTGTAAACATCACTGCATGTTGCTCCATTTTTACACATGTTATTCGAACAGTTTTTGATCTTAAGTTCTTCACATGTAGATCCAATGAAATCCTCTGGACACTGGCAAACAAACAGTGCTATCTCGTCAAGGCAGATTCCACCATTCTTGCATGGAGAAGAAGCACATTCATCAATGTCTTCTTCACAGCTGCAAAAATAAAGCACTATGGTAAACAAAAGCATATTCACATGAAAAATAATCTGGAATTATAAAAAATACAAGCATATGAGAACAGCCAGAGTAAAACGTGGTAAAATACTTTTGTAAATGGTAAGTTACTCCATAAAAGGAGAACTTATTGATGACCATAAAAGTACAGTACAGGTAATGGTAGAGGTAAAATCTCTATAAAGTAGTATAGTTTGTCAAATCATGGTACATAATAATAGTTTAAACGAAAGCAGAGGAAGATAAAAACAAACGGAACCAGTACATATGTATGGCAAGTAATGCTAGGTATTAGAAATTGCACTGTTAAAAACATAACAGATGCTACAGGTCTAGGTCATATAGGACAAAACAGTCATCCATTAAGCATCCTGTGTACAGAAAATTATAAAAACTAACTTTTCCTTAAAAGTTTTTACAAAAATAATCTTGACTTTGTTCAGTTATACTGTCAATGTCATCTGAAAAATTAAGGAACTAACTTAGTTTTAAGAATAAAATCAACAGTACTGCATACTTACTGTTGGCCAGTATATCCTGGCATACATGAACATGTATATTGATTGATTCCATCGACACAGGTAGCTCCATTTGTGCAAGTATTTCCCATGCATTCATCAATATTTATCTGACATTGCTCTCCTTCAAATCCAAGGAGGCAAGAGCAGGTGTAAATTTCAGAAGGATCTGCACAGAATCCATCATTGAGACATTCGTGGTTGAAACATACTGTGCAACCAATTGCAAGGTTATTTTGCTCCTAAGAAAAATAAAAATTAATTAATGCAGTATTATATATATATATATATATATATATATATATATATATAATATATATATGAATAACTTGTTCACAAATATATAAAATGTGATACAATGTATAAATAAAGGTAATGCCACAGAGGAAAAATGAAAAGATGAGAAATGCTGTGTAGACTGAAAGATCTCAATTTCTCATCTTTTCATTTTTTCTCTATTGCATTACTTATATATATATATATAGTATTTATTATATATATATATATATATATATATATATATGTATACAGTGGTACCTCGAGATACGAAAGGCTCAACTTACGAAAAACTCCAGATACGAAAGCAAATACGAAGATTTTTGTGGCTCTACATACAAAAATTGTTCAAGATACGAAAGGTTGTTGCTGTAAAGTCGGAAATTCACCTGGACCACCGATAAAAATTTTAAAACTCGCGCGCCGCCAACGGAGTAGACTCGCCACCATCCTCCCGCTCTCCCATTGGTTCCTGATGCTAGTCACCGCCATAAGATCCTGCTCTCCTATTGGTCAGCATCTCTCCCATGATCCCATCATGCATCGTATGTAGCGGAGTTCTTCTTCAGCCCTTGCTTTTCACCAGCATTATCGTACGCACGCGGAATTCGTTCGTTCACATATACGATTTCGTTTGTTAACGAAAATTCGTGTTAGTGATTTCGTTGTGTGAGAATTTAATTAGTATACTACATCACTTAATTGCGTACAGTATAGTCATGGGTCCCAAGAAAGTTGCTGAAGTTCACGGAAAGAAGAGAATGCTTTCTGTGCAGACAAAAATAGAGATAATAAAAAGTATGAAGCTGGCATGTGGTTGAGTGTGATCGCTAAGGAATACGGCCGAAATCCGTTGACGATAGGCACTATCCTTAAGCAGAAGGAAACCATCAAAGCAGTTACACCTTCCAAGGGCGTGACTATTTTGTCCAACAAGAGGAGCCATGTGCATGATGAAATGGAGAGGCTGCTTCTTCTATGGATTGAGGACAAAGAAATCGCTGGCAATACGATAACCGAGACGGCAATCTGCTAGAAGGCCAGCGCTATTTTCGACGATTTGATTGTCCAAGCCGAAGACAACGGAGGAGAGGGGACATCGACGGCAACCCCAGAGTTCAAGGCTTCTCATGGGTGGTTCGAAAATTTCCGTAAATGGACTGGCATCCATTCGGTGGTGAAGAAATTGAAATTTTGTAAAATACGTAAAGTATAAAAAAGTAAAAAAAAAAATGTAAAAATAAAAAAGACAAACAAAATTTAATTTTAAGTTTTTTGTAAAGTTAAGTGTTACAATTTTGTTAATGTGTTTCGTAAAGTTTAGTTTATGTTTTCCTGACATTTTTTTGTGTTTCGTAAAGTGTATGTATCTGCCGTTTGTCCTCCTCCTCTGTCACCACTTTCGGAGATAGCCTCACTCGAAAGGTAAGCTTCCACATTTTACTACATACGTACAGATGTACGTACAGTATTTCTTGTATACCATGTACACTAATACACTTTATTTACAGGTATGTACTATGTAGTACATATTAGCAGTACGTATTAAGTTAGGTATTGAATGGTCCAAATTGTTGTAGTATTTCATTGTTTATAGGTCAATTTAGCTTTATTATGAAATTTACTGGAGTGTTTTTGGAGGGCTTGGAACGGATTAGCCATTTTACATGTAAAATGCGATTCAAGATACAAAAAACTCATGATACGAAGGCCGCCTTGGAACGGATTAATTTTGTATCTCAAGGTACCACTGTTTATGTAAAATATTTATATAATATAAATACATACAATAACAAGTGACTTTGCAGATTTAAATTTGATCACTAGTTTGTACAATGAGAAAATCAATTCATTATATAGCTTTCACTAAATCACAATTCTGTTACTGTAAAACTTACCTCAAGCCTGAAAGTATTAGCAGCAGTATTATTAATGAGTTCAGCTTCAGAAAAGTATGGCATTAGGATTCCTTGAATTCTAATCTCTCCAACACACCCTCTGAAAACCTGAGGTACATGTGGCTGTTCTGGGACTATTGCATTTTCTGGTGTAGCTGTTGATATAACAAGTGATGGGTCCAACAAACTCAGAGATGTAGGTAAAGTATGAGAGGAACCAAGTTGTACCTGACCTAGAACGTAGGAAAGTAAATTTTATTAACAGCAACATCAAAGCAAATCATTCAAGTAAAATGCAGCCTGATTATAAATATATTACAGTAGTTGGATTAACTCAGTTTGTCACCTGCTATCTGTGAACAGCTTTTATCTGAACATGTTAATACAATTTAAACTAAAAATAGTTATGCTCATGAAGTCTTGTAAGGTTATTCTCACTATTTACAAATTGTATCACCACAGAAAATTAAGCTAATGTTAGCTCAGATACTAAATGAAATACACAAATCATCAGGAAGCCACCAAATAACAAAAGCTGTAAGGCTATTTATGTCAAAGAACCAATAAAAAACATTCAATATAACGGCTTTACACAGGAAAAGTACGTAAATTCAGGTTATGTAGTATACAGTAAAAATATCCATGGATAAGATAAGCTGAACAATATTTGTCATTATACAAACATCCAAGAAAACTAGGTGATAAAGATAAGTAAACAATAAGACAGTTAATGATTAACATAAAATTGAAATACTTACCATTGGTTATTATAGAGGCAAAATCCACAATCACGGCACTGTCTGTTCCAAGAAGGCTTACGTTTCCCAGTGTAACCTTGGATGATACATAATTACAAATAAATCACTTCAAGTAGTTGTCAACAACAGTAATTAATTAAGTAACAAACTTCAACTATGAAATTCTATTTTTTTTCTGTAAGGAAAGAGGGTTTCTTTTCACAGCTACCAGTTCTGATAAGGTAATGGTACATCTTAACAAAGGTTATTATCAAAGCAAGTGGGTTGTCTCCCATAACTAAATACTACTGATAAGTTATAATAAGTCAAGTTAACTAGATAATTAATAATATAATTATATATATATATATATATTTTTATATATATATATAATACCATATATAAGTTATATATAAAATACAGGTAGTCCCCGGTTATTGGCGGACTCAGTTAATGGCGATCCGGTTTTGTGACAATTATCTAGCGCCGTAAAATCAGCGATTTATGGCGCCATAATGATCTGGTTTTGGTTATCGGTGCCGATAACTGAGTTATGGCACCATAACATACCTAACAGAGGTGCCATTAACCAGTTATCGGTGCTATTAACCATATAAATGCCAAAATATAGAAAGCAAGTACTTTATTTCAGAGACTGCTGTCTCTCTCTTCAGGTAGGTAATTAATGAGAAAAGTTACAGAAAAGGCTCTATTTATATCAAGAGATCCATCCACAGGTAGATGCTTTTACTATGTCACTCCTCCCCTACTGATAATTTCTCTTTAATCTTCTTTAGTGTTGGTTGAAGGAAGATTTTATCAGTGATATCTGAATCTTAGGCACCCTTTGAGATGTTCATTATCTGTCTTTGTTTAATCAAGGCCGACTATCATTTGGCTTTTGTACCGACATTTACTGCTATAAATTATACATGACAAATTCCAGTTTATTCTGTGGTTATGGTTAATTATATAGTTAAAAATAGCTGAGCTCTGTTGACCATAACTAACTGACCGTTTATGTTGTAATAATCTCTGGGGAAGTGATTTCCCTGTGAAACTGATGTAAGACAGGTCACAGTCCAAGCATGGGATTTTGTATGCTCCTGTGTCCTTAGGGATTGTCTTTTATTGGACGTTATTTAGGGACTTCGATAAGGTATTTGGTAGATAAAGGCAAAAGGGTTAGATTTTCTGAGAGTCAGGGTCACCTTCTTAATCCGGTCCAGGTGTGGGATTTTTATTTTATTGTTGCGTGTCTCTCTCGTCTTGTCTTGAGGGGTTGGCAGAAAATTATGTTTGCTTTATGAATCACTTTCTCAGTTATATGGTCAGGATACCTTAAAGACAAAAGCTGCTTACGAATTAGTTCAAATTCCTTTTCCAGGAAATCTGGGGAACAAATTTGTAAGGCTCTTAAGAATAGGTTGCTGGCTATGCCTAACTCAAAGGGCACCTGAGATTCAGGTATCATAGATAAAATCTTCCTTCAACTAACGCTTAAGATTATTAAAGAGAAATTATCATGGGGGTGACATAGTAAAACCTATGGATGGATATCTTGGTATAAATACAGTCTTTTCTGTAAGTTTTCTCATTAATTACCTACCTGAAGAGAGAGACAGCAGTCTCTGAAATATAGTACTTGCTTTCTATATTTTGGCATTTATATGGGCTCCTTTTTATTACACACACACACACACACACATATATTTATATATATATTATATATATAATTATATATACATATATATATATATATATATATATATATATATATATATATATTATATATATATATATATATATATATATATATATATATATATATATATATATATATATATATATATATATATATATATATATTATATATAAATATATATATATATATTTCTGGGTTCGACCTGTGTCGGCCGGTGAAATGTTCCTATAGCACTCATTTCTAGGTATAAATAAATGCCAAATATACCAGAGAAAAAAAGCCATATGGAATGCTGGAGTTACTACCCCCAGCTCGCTCACCCTCATAAGGTGTCGGTATAAGCACAGGGGGCGAGTGGAAGCCACTACCCACAGATACTTTGCCAATTAGAAGTCTCCTCTCAAAATCCCTCTCTAGAGAGGTGCCATTACAACGTCTACCTTCTGCTCGCTACTACTACCTCTGCCAGAAACCTTCATTCCTGTAATAGCACTCACTGTGTCTGCACGCGCCGTTTTCGCTGTTCCCAGGAAGTGTTTTCTGCGAAGCATCATTTCTTTTTTCGAGCAACAAGCTTCTTCATCTAAGTTGAGTATTCCATTTATCGTTTTTGAACACATTGGGGCAACAATGCATCCAATTTTGGCCCTTATTTTAAGTCTCTTGTTCTGGGGAGCCGGGTATGATGATGCTCTTGCAATCCGCCATTTTGGGTGCATGGTTGGCGGCGTGCGCGATTATTTCAGTTTTTATCTCGAGGTGTATTTTATCCACGTTTAGCACTTCACTGTATAGGCTACTGTTTTCGTATTCTTTTTCATCATTCTCGCTCCTGACGAATTCTGAGAGCCTTGTTTTTTAAGGTTTTATCCTTACGTTATTAGCCTGTTATAGGGCCCGTCTCGCTCCTGATGTATACTGAGGCTTTGTTTTTTATGGTTTGTCTTACGTTATTCGCCTATTAGGGCCTTTTTTGTTATCAACAGTCCCTCAGGAGCATGTTGGTTCCCTTTTGTGTGTACGGTGATATGCTTCATAACATTATGCGCGAGTATTGTGTTTTTGGCATCCTAGGCTTGCCTAGCGGTACGCCAGTTTATTTTTAGAGGTGAAGATTCCTCATTCATTCGCGGTACTCATGCATGTATATTTCTAGTTTAGTTTTCGATATAGTCTTGTATTGCTATTTGATGAGGTTGGAAGTTCTTTGCGATGTCCTACCCTGGCCTATACGACCAGACCTAGGCTAGGTTTTGGAGGATAGGCTAGGCGGTCTCTGTATATCCCACCACCCTTAGTGGCTCCTTTTACCGCCACCCAACCAGACAGATATGTTTGCTTGGAGGGTGGTCCAGGACTAGAGAGTCTCTCTCTTGTTATGTTTGTAGGGCCTAGGCCTGTCTTATCTAACCAGATTGGAAGATTCGATTTTGGAGGGTTGAGTTAGGTTCTAGGCGTCCTCTTCGTGACTTCCTTATAGGAGCCATCCTAGCCTACCGGACCGGATCTGTACCGATTTCGGAGGGTTAGGCTGGGATCTTAGCTGGGTGCGGTTTTCTCCCCCCCCCCCCTTTTTTTGTCAGTACTTCCAGTAATTACTCATTAATTATTTTATGAATTAAATTTGTTGGGTGTAGCCTGGGCCATTGCCCCCTTTAGGATGTCAGTTGAGCTACCGTCTTCTGCCCCCTTTAGTGGTAGGCTAGTTAACGGCTATTCCCGAGAAGTGGTTTTTCTTTTCACTGATCTCTTGCTGTGGGCCAGGCGATCACGACTCGTCCACTCTCCTCCAGACACTCGCCCCCCCCCCCCCCCTACCCCCACCCCATTCCCGGACTCGTTCCGGCGCTGCTTTGTTAGCTAGCTGCCCAAGTAATCCTACCGATGAACGACAGCTAGAGTGTAGAGCTCGGGCCTGGGGATTAGTCGGAGGAGATTGGGGGATTAGTAGATTATGTTATCTCTGTTGGTATGTCTCCGGGCCTGTGTGTTTTCTGGCGAGGTGTGGTCTACCATCACACCCGCCAGGAGGCTATATGCCGGAATTTACGTACTGCTGTTCCGCCGCTCTGTTTTTCGTACTTCTCTAGTGTTATCGCTGCTTCCCCACTCCAGTGGGGGCGGAACTAGGCTTAGAGCTGCGTTTCTAATTGACTTGGAACTGCTACTCTTCTCCGCTGCGATCAGACTCAGGCTTAGGTTTTACCTATTTTCCCTGTTCTGCTCATATCAGGCCAACCCCGCCGGGTTTTAGGTATTGTGATAACGAGATTATGGATTCCGGAGTAGGCAGAGACATTCAGAGCTTAGTAGTATTAAGAAATTTATTATGTAGCTTCTGTTGGTATGTCCGGCGAAGTGTGGTCTACCATCACATGCGCCAGGATGTATACACCGGAGTTCTACGTACCGTTGTTCCCGCCGCTCTGTTTTCCGTCTTCTATGCTATCGCTGCTGCCCACTCCGGTGGGGGCGGAACTGGGCTCAGAGAATGCGCCTCCAAAGGTTGCTATACCATGTTTGTAGCGCCGGATGACGTCCCGACTCCTTGCACATCTAAGATTGCAGAATTGACACTGCAAGCCGGAATGGAGGACAAACCATGCCTCAGCTAAAAGAGACGGAGGCTACCTCTTTGCTCTTTCCCGGAGACCTGGAGTGTTGGGCTGGCGCTCCGGCAACGTTCACGGTGGGCAAACTCGACCCGGAGTGTGCATCCACACAATTCAGTGAACGTTTGCCTAGAATTCCAGACTCCATGATTAAGGCGGAATTCGAAGCAAGATGCAGGCTGAGCAGGTCAATTAACTCGGTCACCACTGCAGAGTTGACGGCTACTGTTTTTGCAGATGAGCCTCTATTCCGGGTTCTGACGAAGTCGCTGCTGCAGGCTTTTCAATTGGACCTGTATGATTTTATAGTGGCTAGACGAGCCTGCAGGAAGCATGTCTTTGCTAATGCCTCCATCAGGCATGAGCCGAACAAGCTCATAAAGGCGTCGATATGGGGTGCCAACCTCTTTCCAGAGGACGTGGTAACAGCGTCCTCAGTGAGGCGGCTAGAGCTAACCAGAAATTTTGTGTCCACTGGGGACTTCCCTTCAAAAGGAAGTTCGAGACCCCCGGACCACAATCCAAAAGTAGGAAGAGGCCTAGGAAGTATCAGCCTTTCCAGACCTCTCAGTCTCAAGCAGTGATACAAGCAGTTCCTGTCTCCCAGATAAGCAAGCCTTCAACATCTAAGGCACAGCGACAACAGCAGTTTGTTCAACTGCAGAGTCAACCAACTCAACAGCCTTCGAGTTTGGCTGCCCTTGTAACTTCCCCAGCTTTCAACGCCTCCTTTGAAACACAAGGGGCGTTTCGAGGCTTTAAGAGACGCGCAAGGGGTAGCAGAGCCAGAGGTGCTTTCTGGCAGAAAGCTGGCTCTAGAGGCAGAGGAAGTAAGACCTCAACCAGTCAATGAGTCTCTGCAGGTGGACGGGAGACTGTACCTCTCCCGGGACCATTGGACCTTCAGTACATGGGCCCACAGTATTGTATCGAAAGGTCTGGGGTGGAAATGGAAGAAAGGGCCTCCTCCACCAGTCAGTTTTCATCAGACTCCAACGACAGACCTTCTAGACTATGCCAAAGACCTTCTTCAAAAGAAGGCAATAAGGAAAGTCAGCCACCTGAAATTTCAAGGACGTTTGTTCAGTGTACCGAAGAAGGACTCGGACAAAAGAAGAGTGATTCTGGACTTGTCCCGTCTCAACTCATACATTCAATGCGACAAGTTCCGCATGCTAACCGTCTCGCAGGTGCGAACCTTACTTCCCCGTGGGGTCGTCACCACCTCTATCGATCTTACAGACGCTTACTATCATGTACCGATAGCAAGAAATTTCTCTCCATACCTAGGCTTCAAACTAGGAAAACAAGCTTACTCGTTCAGAGTCATGCCGTTCGGGCTCAACATAGCGCCCAGAATATTCACCAAACAGTAGTACAGGAACTAAGAGCTAAGGGGGTAATGTTGGTAGCTTACCTAGACGACTGGCTCGTCTGGGCAACCAGCGACGAGGAATGTTGAAAGGCAACAGCCAAAGTAATAAAATTCCTAGATTACCTGGGTTTCCAGATCAACAAGGAAAAGTCCCGTCTCACTCCGGCGTCTCGCTTTCAATGGTTGGGAATTCAATGGGACCTAACCACACACAAACTATCTCTTACGCCAAAGAAGTGCAGAGAGATAGCGAAAGCTACAAGACAATTCCTCAAGAACAAATGGGCTTCTCGTCGTACCCAAGAGAGAATCTTAGGTTCACTTCAGTTTGCTTCAATAACAGATGTTCTGTTGAAAGCCAGACTGAAGGATATTAATCGGGTTTGGCGGAAAAGTTCAGAGACAAAATCTCCTTGATTCCACCAATATTAAGGAAAAGACTCCGCCCATGGACAGAAGTCCGGAGTCTTTCCAAATCAGTGCCACTACAATTTCCCCCGCAGTCTCTGATAGTCCACACGGACGCCTCTCTGAGCAGATGGGGGGGCTACTCTCAGTACAAGAAGGTTCAAGGAACGTGGTCGACAACATTCTGCCAGTTCCACATCAACGTACTAGAGGCAATAGCCATTTTTCTGACCTTGAAATGACTAACTCCGGCCAGGAACATTCATATCAGACTAGTCTCGGACAGCGCAGTGATAGTTCATTGCATAAACAGAGGAGGCTCCAAGTCGAGCCAAATAAATCATATGATGATTGCAATATTTTTGTTGGCAATGAAACATCATTGGCACCTGTCAGCTACTCACCTGGCAGGAGTACGGAATGTCATTGCAGACTCACTATCCAGAACAACTCCGCTGGAGTCGGAGTGGTCCTTGGACACAAAATCATTCCATTGGATTTACCAACAAATCCCGGGCCTTCAGTTAGACCTGTTCGCCACGGAGTCCAATCACAAACTTCCGTGTTATGTGGCTCCCAATTTGGATCCTCTGGCTCACGCCACAGATGTAATGTCCATAGACTGGAACAATTGGCAGAAGATTTACCTATTTCTGCCAATAAACCTCTTGATTGAAGTTCTACACAAACTCAGATCTTTCAGAGGACAGATACCATTGGTAGTACCCAACTGGCCGAAGAGCAATTGGTTTCCTCTTCTACTAGAGTTGAAACTCCATCCCAGACGGATTCCCAACACAAAACTGACTCAAATAGTATAAACTCGGACTGTGTCAGCTTCCTCAAGAATTCTGAATGCCCTAACTTTATGGACTTCATGAAGTTTGCAGCACAAAAGGATGCTAGTATTGACCCACTAAACACCCTGTTCGTGGAGTCAGGCAAAAGAGAATCAACACTCAGGCAGTATGATTCAGCAGTAAGGAAGCTAGCCATCTTTCTAAAAGAATCAGATGTCCAGAAGATGACTACGAATCTGGCAATTTCATTTTTTAGAACTCTGTTCGAAAAAGCTGCTAGTACCATTACTACGACTAAATCTGCCTTGAGGAAGATATTTCAGTTTGGCTTTAATATTGATTTAACAGATTCATACTTCTTGTCTATCCCTCGAGCATGTGCTTGTCTGAGACCGGTGGAGCGCCCTCACATGATCTCCTGGTTTTTGAATGACATACTTAGGTTGGCTTCAAATACTGATAACGAATCATGCTCATATACATCCCTTCTCAGGAAAACATTATTTTTAATGAGTCTGGCCTCAGGCGCCAGAATATCTGAACTGTCGGCTCTCTCTAGAGAACCAAATCATATTGATTTCCTCCCGTCAGGAGAAGTTCTGTTCTCTCCAGATCGGAAATTCTTAGCAAAGAATGAAGACCCCAAAATAGGTGGTCTCCATGGAAGATTGTCCCTTTCCCACAGGACCCATCATTATGTCCTATTGTTACATTAAAATCTTATCTAGGCAGAACCTCGAAAAGGTCTTCAGATCCTCTTTTTATTAGAGAGAAAGGTGGAACCATTTCCTTGAAGGCAATCAGACAACAAATTCTTTATTTTATTAAACAAGCCAATCCGGATTCAGTCCCTCATGTCCATGATATCCGGGCAGTGGCTACCTCAGTTAATTATTTTCATCACATGAACATCAAGGATCTTAAAAAATATACGGGTTGGAAATCCCCGACAGTATTTAAACGCCATTATCTGAAAAATCTAGAGGCTCTTAAATATTCGACAGTGGCTGCAGAGAGCTTGTCTCCCCTGATACAGCCTAGTTACGTAACTATATCTGTATTCTATTATTTTGCTATTAATTATCTTTTGGTACTCACTCTCACCTACCTGCCTCGCTTGTAATCCCTGCCTTTCTGCCTTATGTTCCAGACTGGATTGCTCATCAACCCACTCCTGTACATGTACATAGTTCATTATTATATTTGTCTTATGTTCATTACATGTTGTTTTTTCCCAGGATATTATGGATTTGGTCATATTAGGTGCTTTTTTACCATTTGTAATTTGCTATTCTTACCTTAGTTATTAAAACAATAATTTTAAGAAAATTTTTATTTTCCTTTCATACAAATTTTTTATTTACCAAGCTTGTATGGCCAATTCTCTGCTACTATTTCACCGGCCGACACAGGTCAAACCCAGAAAAGGAATTTTGACAAAGGAAAAATCTATTTCTGGGGGAAGACCTGTGTCGCCTGCTGAACCCATCCCTCTCTTTTCCTTTTTACCCACCCTTTAGCTGGCCCAAGCTTGGGTGCGTATTTCAGGAATGAGGGTTTCTGGCAGAGGTAGTAGTAACGAGCGGAAGGTAGAGACGTTGTAACGGCACCTCTCTAGAGAGGGATTTTGAGAGGAGATTTCTAATTGGCAAAGTATCTGTGGTAGTGGCTTCCACTCGCCCCTGTGCTATACCGACACCCTATGAGGGTGAGCGAGCTGGGGGTAGTAACCCCAGCATTCCATATGGCCTTTTTCTCTGGTATATTTAGTATTTATTTATACCTAGAAATGAGTGCTATAGGAACATTTCACCGGGCGACACGGGTCTTCCCCCAGAAATAGATGTTTTCATATGGTTATAATATATAGATTATAGAAATATATATATAGAGTATTAGATTATAGATCTATATATGTAAGAATTATCAGATATAGTAAGATATATATAGTATCCGATATATTATATTATATATATATACGGTAAGATAATATTCTATAATAGATATATATAGATATAATTTATTATAATATATTATAGAATATATATATATTATATAGATTTTCCATTTTACATTTTATATATTTATTTATAGAATTATATATAGAGATTAATATATAATATAACTAGATACACATATATATATTATATATACATATTATTTTACGAACGATATATATTGATAGTTTTACTCATATATATTTTATATATAGTATATATTTAGATATATATATAATATCATATATAAAGTATAGAATATATATATATATTTTTCATATATGTACCGAAGGGGAATTTTTTAGTTGATAATAATTTCGTTCTCACATGGCTGAATTGATAGCATCACTGTCTGCCCTGATTTCGTTCCCATCCACTTGGACGGTGGTTCGATCCCATGTGGGGACAAAATTATTATCAACTAAAATATTCCCCTTCGGTATTAATCATGAAAATGAAAATTATCAACTTCCGAGGTAGAAGAGAATTTAGATATTAATGGACATTTGTAGCTCGAATGATATGTAAATGAATCACGGTTCGATGTGATAATTATCTTATATATATATATATATATATAGATATATATATATATATATATATATATATATATATATATATATATATATATATATATATATATATATGTATGTATGTATATATATATATAATTATATATATATATATATATATATATATATATATAATAGATATATATATATATATATATATATATATATATATATATATATATATATATATATATATATATATATATATATATATATATATATATATATATATATATATATATAATATATATATGTTTTATATATTATATATTACAGTAGTAAACGTACTAACCATATATTGATTGTTCCCAAATATATGGTTAGTACGTTTACTACTGTAAATGCTAGACTT
>NC_087212.1:57421277-57613777 GCF_015104395.2 Macrobrachium nipponense | reverse complement strand
GATAATCCAGGATTATCAGATATCAGCATGAATAAGCTAAATTGTAATTTGAATTTTCTTGATGTAACTGTCCATAGAAATAATAGAAATTTCACCTTCTCAGTCTCTTGAAACTATTTATGATATTGCCTTGAAACTTAAATAACCAAGGACTTTTGTAGATGTGGCATGGAAAAGAGCTTTAAACAAATTTTATTTAACTCACAACAAACTTGAATTTAGTTAGCATAACATTCTAAAATTACCCTATGATGAAAGGTTTTTAGAAATTCCTAGAATTTTAAAACTTTTTATCGTAAATGTTTTCAGTAATATTAATGTCAAGAGTTTAGTAATAAAAATTCTCCTAAAGATCTTCCCGGTTGCATGTATGAAATTCCTTGCAAAAAGTGTGATAAGAGTATATTACGGAAAAACTGGTAAATCTCTTTCACAATGACTGGACAAATATTGAATGCATTATTCATACATTTGAGAGATTTAGATCATCCTATTAACTGGAGTCAAGCAAGAGCCTTAATCCCATGTAACGTCACAGTTAAAAGGAATATAACTGAATCTTGTTTCATCAAGTCAAATAATGGAAATGTTCCAAATTTAAGTCTTGGTTTATTTAATCAATGCTTTCATAAAAAAAAAAGTAGTAGATAAATATAAGCAACAAAACTAATTTATTCAGTTTTGACATGTTTTGGACTTTATGGATACGTTGTTGTTTAAGTTTGTGACCGTGTGATATCCAATAATCCTGGATTATCACTTAGATTTTTACCTTTTTGACAATTAACCATCTGGTATCTTTTATCTTTTGGTTAACCTGATTACTTTCTTTCCAAATGTATTTCATTCATTCCTTGACAATGTCTTGGTAAAGACAAAAGTGCTTGGAATTCTGCCTATCATTTTCCTGTGGTATTCGCTTATTTAATGGAGTCACATGAATCTACTGTGATTTTTTAAGTATATATATAATATTATATATAAGATATATATATATATATATATATATATATATATATATATATATAATATATATATATATAAATGTACACATTAATTCTCACCTGTAATCCTGATGGGGTAAACGTAACATGTAACATATGCCAGTTACCATCTAATGTAACATTAGAGGTGAAGTAAGACATTTTTGTAATTAAACCACTTTCTTGGTGAACTACTACAGAGCTTTGGGTCATGCCAATCCATACAAGGCCACTCACAGCTCTAGCTGAGAAGACTACACCTCCAACCTATAAAAGATCATTTTTTTTATTAATACCACAAATGATATTCACCAGTAATATTACTCCACTGATGGGAAGGTGACAAATCAAATTACCAAGCAAACTGAAAATTAATAATGGCACCTCACACAGCAAGGCTCAAATGAATAACCTAACATGTAAACCTAATTGCCAAAGTAAAAAATGTGGGAGATTTAAACTTGAGTCTGTCAAAGAAACAAACCACTCAAATTCAGTTCTATCCAACAGCACTCAAGAGCTAAACACAGCCTCCAACTCACAGGAGGACTATCAGCAGCAGGGACTGAAATATTGGAATATGAGAGAAACAATGTATGTCTGCCTGGTTTCCCCATTCTCAAGGCCTTATGCATAGTAAAATGAAATAGGAAAAAACTGTTGATCAACTTAAAATATTAACATTTGCATTCATAGAATTATTGTTGAATCATGGCCAAACTCCTGTGCGATAAAACTTCCACACCACCTCTCTTTCATACAATTAAACACAAAGCTTCTCACATCCACCTTGCACAACTCAACTTTCTTGTGCTTCCTGGATATTAAGAGCTTCCTTTCCAAAACCTCTTCCATGCCTACCCATCCATCCCCTTTTTAAGTCATCCTCTTCTTACCCCTACCATTTATAAATTAGACACTTTTCAGCAACTTATAATTATCCATTTTTTCCACCAACTAAACAATCTCAAAATTCTATGTATCATCCTTTAATTTATATTTTCTATACAAATATGCACAAGGTTTCTCAAACCCTCTACACACAACACGACTTTCTCATGCTTTCAGATATTAGACCCTTCCTTTCTAATACCTATATTACCCCTATCTATCCAACCCTTTCTAGGTCATCTTCACTTTTTAGCAACTCATCATTGACCATTTTATCCACCAATTAAACAATCTCAAAATACTCCAAATCATCCTTTAATTTGTATTTCTTCAATTAACTGTTAATGGATATTACCATAATGACCTTTACAGATGTATAAGTGCACATTATATATTATATATGTACAGCAAAAACTGAAGCTCACTTTTAAATGTACATGAAAATCTAAACATGAATTTATAAGTCAATTTCATTTTACAATTGTTTCACAAAAACTATACAACAGCTGCTAACCTGGCTCCGGTAGTTTATTGAGACATCGTTTATCTGTGCAGGAGGATCTGTAAAGTCAGGTGAAAATGAAAGTGATGAGTCAACTCCATTTAGCGTAAGATTTGCCGCACACTCATACCCATCATCCAAATTGATACACTCTGACCCAGCTGGACACTGATAGAGTGCACAGTATTCTCTGTCTTCACAAGTCTTGCCTTTGAATCCAAATGTGCACGTGCAGCTGTAAAAATGGAGAAAAGTAATTTTAAGTTTAAGACATATGATTATCAAATTTAAGAACTGAAGGAATTTTACCTTAAGGTCAATTTCTTTATTGCACTTCTGTGAGCCTTATTCAGAATTCTCCAATAAAGCAATGTACCCTTGTAATGTAAAATAAGCAACATCATTACAACATGATCCATCATAGAAAAAAGTTAAACATCTTGCCATGTAAGGTGTTACCAAAAATATATGACTGAAAAAATTTTATACTCACTTGAAGTCATTCCAAGTAACTGAACATGTGGCACCATTTTGACATGGGTCATGGATGCATGTATCATCACTAACTACTCCTTCTAAAACACCATGAACATCTGCTGGCTCCAAATCCAATCCAGGCAGAAGATCAGAACTAACATTTTCAAGAGGAAAAGGCTGAACTAAACGCGTTTCTGTTCCATTACTTAGCTGTAAAGAAAATGGGCAACCAATTGTAACATAAGAAAAATCACAAATGGAAAGATAATAAATTTCATTACCAATACGTAGTGCTATGTATTTCACAATATACAATGAAATAACTTACCCTAATATCTTGAAGAATCCCCTTAAAATGAATCCGAGTAACAGTTGTGGTAAAGTTTGAAACCCCCAGCTGTCTTTTAAATCGTGAGTGGTAGTTATCAGGGACACCACCTAAGTATAGCACCTGAGCATCAAGATTTCCTCCATACAACAGTGATGAGTTCAAAACTTGCCCATTGTCCACATACACTTCAACTTCATTATTGATTCTTTTAACCTGCAAGGAGTGTAAAAGGAATATGTTTTACAATAATTAACTTGACAGACTACCAATAATATACATCTTATACAGTTTTAACACGAGAATAATTTATCTACTGATGGATTTGTTGATACAGACCTTTATCTTGTATACAAATTATTAAATTTCTTACTTAACATACATGAATTTATTTTGCATAACTCCAATAAATGAATACAATTATGAAGCAATCCTTATTAAAATCACATTTAAAGCAAGTCAAGATGTACAACCAGTTTACAAAATACTATGTCATTCGTATTTACAATTCCCAATGGTATCATGTCAACCAAAACAACAGGTTACCTGAACAGTAAAATATAAGCATATACTACGTACAATATAAACTTGGGTATTAAATGGTAAACAAGCACACCGAAGCAAAAGGGATAAAGGCACAAGGTGCCTTGGAAAAGGTTTGCGTAATGCAATTACAGTCGACCCCTACTATTTGTGGATTCACGATTCGTGGACACGCTTATTTGCAGATTTTTTTATGGGATGTACCAAGCCATTATTTGCAAAAAATTTGCATATTCACTGTATTTTTCACTGAGAAATGTATTTTCATATCATTTGGTGACTAAATGCACTTTTCATGATAAAACTATTAAAATACTCAGGCATAAGCATTTTTAGTGTTTTTTTTAACTACCAAAATAGACAGTTCTATGGATTTTTAGAGGGGTTTTAAGTATTCACAGATTTTATCTATTTGTGGGGGTGTGGTACCAATCCCTCGCAAATAAGGTGGTCTACTGTACGTGATGGCATGACAACAGAATTAACTTGTAAAGCATGCAGCATGAATATATACTATGTACTACAGTACAGATATATATATATATATATATATATATATATATATATATCTATATATATATATATATATATATATATATATATATATATATATATAGTGTAGTACCTCGAGATACGAAATTAATCCGTTCCGAGGCGCCTTTCGTATCATGAGGTTTTCGTATCTTGGACCACATTTTACATGTAAAATGGCTAATCCGTTCCAAGCCCTCCAAAAACACCCCAGTAAATTTATTTTCTAATAAAGCTAAATTGACCTATAAACAATGAATACTACAACAATTCCGGGACCATTCAATACCTAAATTCAAAAAAAAAATAAAAAAAAATGCAAAATATAACCTGTAAATAAAATGTATATTAGTGTACATGGTAACAAGAAATTATACTGTACGTAAAATTGTGGAGCTTACCTTCGAGTGAGGCTACTTACATACGTAACTATCCAAGGAAGATTGCTTCTGCCTACTTTTCACAATGTTCTTGTGTGAGCCTTTTCGGGGGGTGTCTTCTACAAATGATTGCACTTTATGAAAAGCGGCTTTAATTTCTGCCTTTTTTTTTCCTTTGTACATAATGTACGTACGTACGTACACTTTAAAAAATATACGTACACAATGTTCCTGTGTGACGCCTTTTCGGGGGTGTCCTTCCTACAAATGATTGCACTTTATGAAAAGCGGCTTTAATTTCTTTCTGCCGTTTTTTTTATTTTTTTTTTATTTTTAACTTTTTTTTTTTTACTTTTTTTTTTTTTTTTACTTTACGTAGGTTTTTTTTTTTTTTTTTTTTTTTTTTTTTTGTTTTTTTTTTTTTTTTTTTTTTTTTTTTTTTACAGAGAATTTCAACTTTGTTTTTTTTTTATCACTTGGTTCTTTTTTTTGCACCTCATGACTCTGTTGCCCTGGTGTCCATCAAAACCCTGTTCAACCAAATGCTCTCTCTGCAACTGATTGAGGTACTGAATGTTCGGCTGCTGACCTTCAACATAAACTGAAGTGCCTTGATTATCGTATTGGTATGCATGTTGTAAATGATTGGTCTACACGCTCTGTTTCAGCAGGGAGTGGATATTCTCCAACCTTGCAAAGTTTTCCAGTTATCCCATGAGAGAGACCTTGATCACTTATCCCATGTGAGAGATCTTGATCACTTTTTTTTTTAAATAACGTACACATTGACGATCCCGAAAACGAATACTGCGTGCGTACTATAACAATGCTGGTACCAGAGTGGCCGAAGCACGCACGTGTACATAGTAGATGCATGATGAGAGGGACGCTGGCCAATAGGAGAGAAGGATTTCATGGCAGCGACTAGCATCAGAACCAATGGAGAGCAGGAGGATGGTGGCGAGTCTACTAGTACTAAGATGGCGCGCGCGCGGCGCGATTTTCAAAATTGTTATTCGGGCGAATCTCGGACTTTCAGAAACCTTTCGTATCTTGAAAACTTTTCGTATGTAGAGCCGTAAAATTTTTCGTATTGGCTTTCGTATCTCGAGTTTTTCGTAAGTTGAGCCTTTCGTATCTCGAGGTATACTGGTGTAAATATATATATATATAATATATATATATATATATATATATATTATATATATATATATATATATTATATATATAATAATATATAAGGGATTTTGACGTAGGAAAAATCTATTTCTGGGCGAGGAAGCCGTGTCGCCCAGTGAAATATGTCTGCTTTAGCACTATTTCTAGTAAAATATTGCTATAATACCAGAGAACTGCTAAATTGGACATGTCAGAAGCCTCTGACTCGCTCACCTATATAAAAGGTGTCGGTATAAAACTGGGGCGAGTGTTAAACACTACCACAGCAACCCCTCCAATTAGCCTTTTCCTCATCAAAAGACCCTAAATACGGGGTATAAACAAACTCCTAACAATTTTGTCTTTGTAACCACTGGAACCTATGAAAAACAGTTGAAAACTCATTGTAGTATGCACAGTACTGTATATGTTTTACAATAAATTAATTTTTCATTTTAATAGGAAAACAAATTCAATTTAAATAAGTGAAAACTTTGCTGACAATCTCAAGTATACAAAAAGCGAGGAGGGAACATCTCAGGTTACCATTATCTGGTTTGAGTATACCTGATTTCTAATTTGCATCCTTCCTAAATATTCCATTTTTATTCTTAATCTCAATGTCTCATGACCTCATAAATCATAATCCATACACCGAGAGTACTTCTACACTTTCTTATAACAAACCAAAACATCATCATTTGCAATGTATATTAAATAGTATAGTGTACTTTATTATTAGCTTACATGGAGCAAATGAGGATCTCCATCAGTTATCACAACATTGGAGATGTTGAATCTTTCCTCAGGTCCATCAAGCAAAACACGAAGAACTAGATCTCCTCCAACAAGCTGAGCAAGCAGGTGCTTATCTTGCATCCCTGAAAGTAAATGTAAGGTGTTGTTATCTTGACTGACACAGATTAGTAAATCTCTATGTCCAAAAACTTAGCAAATAAAATACTTGAACACATAAGGGTCAACAAACTTAAAAACAAAATCAACAAGTGAATTATAAAGTCTACATGTGATTAAGAATAAAATTATGAAAATATATTAGAATAAAAGTACATTATTGTTCAAACAGAGTAATATTTTCAAAATAAACCCATTATACCCATAATTTGCTTATTTTGCCCTAAAAAAATCATCTCAGTCAATTCCATTCCTCTTCAAAAGAAAAGTAAGAGCAGTCAACTGAAGATTCTGCATATCATGTGCAAATTCTAGTCCTCATCAAATTAGCAGGGCTGACATAATGAGTTTGTACTGAATTTGTTTAAAAAAAACTTTCACTGCACACCCACAGTTTATGACATGGCTCATTTCATGATTAACAAAATTGCCTCAAGCAACTAGTTCACCTGAAAGAAGAGAGTAGCTACGAGAAACTTTAAAGGTAGACTAGTGCACATGCCCATTGGTCCATAAATATCCAACTTTCAACTTGTTGTTCACCTATGTTGCATCTCACAAGATTCCCTAGACATTTTTTCATAATTATTCAGTATCTCTAAGATTGGCTTGCATTGTTTTTGCACGACGACATGTTTTTCCAATTTTTCTGGGTAGACAGAGCTCTGCTAGCTTGAGTAATAATAGCAACCTTGAGGAATGTCACCCTTTTCAAATAAGGTTATTTTCATACAACCCAGCCAATGCATCTGCCAGAGGCAAGGATATTTACCAATACCAGTGACAGAAACTAGAGCTTTAGACTTGAGGCTGGAGGAGTATGATCATCTTACATCACCTATTAAAATAATTTTTTTTTCATAAATCATACCAAATTTCCAGCAACCATTCTCAAGCAAACAACTGATGAGTGTCTCTTTTAATACAGGACATGTAGGCATTACAAGTTTCACAAGATAACCTGGTATGCCTTGTTGAGGCATCTTCATGCTGTCCCTAGCTAGAGAAAAGATAAGAGATAGAATAAACCCAAATACAATGTACAGTCTCATACAAAGTATAAAACAAACAAATTAAAAGAAATATTTACAGAAGGGGCAAAGAACTAAAGAAACATATTACATCACCAGAATTTATATTACTCAAATTTGTGATTAACCCTGAAAAAAAGTATAATAAGCAGAAACAGCACAAAGTTGGAGTAAACTTCGTACATGAAAAATCACGAGGAAGCTTAGAGCTAGCAATGAACTGAAAAAAAAACTAACTTCCAGAAAATACAAATTTGCCCCACCCCCCCCCCCCCCAATAATCTTAAGCTTGAAGCAAAACTACCATCTATAAGTTAAGTTAAATTAAGTATATCTTAGTTTTACCAGACCACTGAGCTGATTAACAGCTCTCCTAGGGCTGGCCCGAAGGATTAGATATTTTTTCGTTGCTAAGAACCAATCCGTCACTTAGCAATGGGACTTACAGCTTATTGTGGGATCTGAACCACATTATATCAAGAAATGAATTTTTATCACCAGAAATAAATTCCTCTGATTCCGCATTGGCCGAGCCGAGAATCGAACTTCGGACCACCGGATTGGTAGCCGAGCGCAAAAACTACTCGTCCAAAGAGGAACTACTACTACCAACATCCATAACATGGCTTGGTGGAAAAGTTAATACTTCACAAATCATCTCATCCTGTAAGTGAAATGCACATCAATCACAAAGCCCTAGGCATATATAAGACCCCCTGCCAAATTCAAGAGATAAAAAACATCAGTTCACACTTATGTCTGAGTTAGGTGATCACTGGATATATTTTAAAAAGGCTGATTATAAGTATTGGATTTGTGATTAAACAACTTCCATTTAAACTCTATAACCTCTATTATTAAAATAATATAAAGTAAACTATGTAATGTTTAATTTCCAAGAAAACGTTTACAGAAGAAATTACCTGGAATATCTGTATCAAGTGGTGTTCCTAAATAAAATATCAGACCATCTGGTTCTCTGGTGCGTACAAGCATTGACACATCTGCATGTGTCCTGTATGTTGCATGGTCCACTTCTGGGATAATCACAGTTACCAAACTGTCCAGTATATCTTCATTGCCAAAGGTAGCTGGAGTAAAGCCTGCAATTCACAACAGAAAATCAAATACAATAAGGAGTCTTTTTTTTTTTTTTTTTTTTTGCGTTTCATGTAATTAATGCAGGCACAAATTTCATCATTCTATTTCCCCTCTCAAGAATTTTCTAAATATTTCTCATTCTCCCTTAGATTTCTTGCCAAGTATGCAAAATTCATCAGTCACAAGTCGGGTCAATTCATGGCTCAATGTAACCTGAAACTCTTTGCATTAAGTGTTGTTCTACAAGAACAGTTTCATTCCAAATAAGCATATTCCCTCTCCAGCAGGTGCAAGTTTATGATATAAATGTTCTGCATTCTATCAGTAAAATCTTTCACATTTTCATGCAAAATGTTTATAAATAAAAACAATTCTAAAAATATTACTGAGAAATACTTTACCTTTGCATCTGATTATATACCATAAGAGATGGTACATACCATCATTTGACAATGGTTAAATTATTTATTCCGACTAAATTCTAAAAAACTACATCTATAAACTTATTACATTGTTCAAATTCTGCACAAACTGTTAGTTTTAATAATAAAACAACATGCAAGAATCATCACTATCTAATAAATAAGATTGCTATTAAAATTGAAGTGTTTTATACATCTGCAGTGCTAAAAATACTATATAAATTTCAAAATCAATATACATAAATTTTAAGAATATTTTTTAGCTATTTCTACTTCAAATAAGATTACTTAACTATTTTATATATATTATATCTAAAAAAAGCCATTACAATGACCTGACTATTATTTTACTGCAATCTAAAACACAGGCACAACAAATAGATTTTCACTACACAAAAAAAGTGCAAAAATAAATTAAAATGCTGTGTTTGACAACTAAGCAAGAACTGGTGGCTAAAAATGGCAGACCCTTTGATGGAAAAAATTTAAGAAATAATAATAAAAAAAACTGCTGCTAAGCATTTACGTGGATAAATACTATTACAAAAATGTTTTTCTCAGCAATTTAACACAACAAAAAACAACTTATTTTGCCAGAAAAGTGTTTTGAATCAAGGGGTCTGAGAATGCAACTACACAATCACAATTTAAAAGGCTAAAGCATGTGCTGTTGAAGACCTACAAAGTGATGCCTCCCAGGTTGCTCCTCCTACAAAGATTGAAGAAAGGAGACATAAGTGGCACTGTGCAACATGGTACTCACGACTAACTGATGAGTGAAACTCATAAAACTAAGAGCTTACACATCAGTAAAGCTGGATTGCTTATATGCCCAAATAAAAGATACCATTACGCCCAAAATACCATATTCTCTAACACACCAAACAACTGAAGAGATAGAAAAACAAAATAATCTACCATGATCATTCACATCATGCTTCCGATATTCTTTGCGATCCTTTGTGGTTCCAAGTTCCTCTTTTCACGAATTACAAGGAAAGAAAATCAAATACTTAATATTGCACAAAATTTAAGAAATGCAACCAGACAATTTCATGTGAAGTATGCTTAGTCTCAAAGTGGCTACTGGCTAATTTGGGTTATTTATAGGACAAGGTTAATGTGCCATACTCAGTGTATATAAACATGTGTAACTTCTAAACTAACTATATACTAGATAACCTCCATTTGAAAATCATAACCCACTTTACTCAAAGAATAATAGCAAGAAACTACAATCACTAACTGGTTCAAGTTGCATCAGTCTAACTAATTAAGCAAAATTTAATTATTCCCATGTAGAATATACTTTCATACATACTATATATAAGTAGTATTTACCGATTCCAACTATTGTTTCTTTTTTCAACATTTGAAAATGATAATTACAGTATGTACTATATTACTTTGGTTAAAAGTAAATGCTCTCAAATACAATATAAAGAATTCAAAGGCCTCTGTCCTTTTACTGTTTTGGTTGGTCCCAGTACTGAAAAATAATTGATCATTTCATAACATTCACTATCACTTGTCATAGTGATTAAACAACTGATAATCAACTGCTGGTCAAGACACCAGAATAAATATAAATTATATTTAATAAAGTGTTAGAACTACATTTAAATTACCCAGCTTACAATCTTTCCTTGATTAAGATTGCAATATCTGTTGACAGATATCCAACAGAAAGTTCAAATATAAAGTGAAATGGTGGAAAAAGAAAGACAACGTCCTTAGGACTACTTAAGATGGTTGATTAATTTTTTTTATCTCCTGTATGAAAGTTGAGCGGAATAAGTTTGGGATTGAAATATACGTACAGCCACGGTCAAAAGTAAGCCATACGATTCTTTTTGTACAGCCTACAATTTCAGATGCAAGTAAAATGTTGTAAGGTTGCCAAGTAGTGTTATTTTTTACTTATCCATTGTCATAGTACAGGCAGTCCCCTGTTATCAGTGGGGGTTCTGTTCCCAGGGGTGTGCTGATAAGCGAAACCTACCATTAACCAAAACTCAGCGATTTATGGTGCCATAATGGTGCCAATAAACAGTTAGCTCCCCCATAAGCACCCTTATGGCACCGATAACCAGAACTTGGCCTGTTATGGCGCCATAAATCACCAATTTTATGGAGCTAGACAAGCCCCATAAAACTGGACTGCCAATAATCGAATCTGCCAATAACCAGGGACTGCCTGTACTTGTCAATAAGTTGTAAATTCACAGCTAACATTGTTTTCCCTGTAAGTATATAAATATGATCTCTTATGCATTGATATCATTTGTCATCTATGTTAAAAGAATTACTTTACATTATTTTTTTACTTTTTTCCACACTAAGTAGCTCAAAACACAGTGACAAGGTAAACATTGCTGCCACTGCCGGCACGCACAACTTGATACTACTCAAAGTGGTCACTGTAACTACCTCTACAGCATATAACAGTATATAAACCTAATACTGTAGGCTCAACAACAGATATAACAACATTTTCAAACTAGAAATATGAAGTACAAATACTTTTATTTGAATTCTGGAATTTTAGGCAACCAACCCAAGAAGTCTATACAAGACTCAGAGGTCTGGAAAAACTAATCGTTATTATTATTATTATATTATGATTATTATTATTTTAGGCTAAGTTCAAATTGCCTGTAAGTTGCCAAGACTTCTAAATTGCAATCTAGTTTACTAAAGGCTTAATTTTTTTTTTTTTTAGATTACCAGTTCTTTGAAAGACAATGATTCCTCAAATTATATCAAGAAAATAGTAGTTTATTTTAATTTAAATAGTTATTAATACTAATGTGAAGGCCCATGTCAATACAAATATTTTTAAATGATGGAGAATTTTATTTTCTTAAAAGTACCTCTGCTTGATTTTGGTGCATAATTGATTCATAAGGTAACTTGACATGTAAGAATGTGTAGATATTTCCCACCAGAAATGTGAATTTTAGCTATGATGTATTTTTAGCAAGTAAAGAAAACATGCAACTAGGCCAAAGAACAAAATCTGTTCTGTCATACACAGACCACATCCATCCTTGATATCTGTGAATGCATTTTAGTTACTGTAATGCTTTCCCATTTATTTCTTTTAATGAAGTATAAAAATAATCAAATGGGACTATGTATTCAAAGTTTATGGTTCCATATTTTTTTTATTACTTTAACATTTGAACCTAATATGTTTGATGATGAAGTATTTTGTCAAACACATCTGCGTTGGATGACCAAAAGCTTTGGAAATGTTTCATCAGTTTTCCTGCATAATACTTTCTCATAATTCTGATATATTTGATAGATTGCAGTTATATGAAACTTACTATGGTCTTATTTTATAAAAACAAATGCATTTTCATACTAAAAAAAAAAACAGATAAATATGCAGCACGTTAGATTGTCAGTTAGTGAATTCTGAAGAAAATCCTATGTAGTCAAGTAGTATCACTTTAGAACATGGGTGCAGTCTGATCGTTTGTCTTCCCTGGGACAGGACATTCAAATGTTAGAAAATTTTCAGTTATCATGTTACCTACTCTAATAGCAATCTATGCTCCCAGTTCCTACCCTAGTGTGTTGGTCAGCTGTCTGTGATTTACATAAAAAAATACCACTTTCTATAACATAAAAATGAATGTTGTACTAGTCAACTACAACCAGATCTCCCACCATATCAGTAAATAATGTGCTTTGTTGGTTAACTACAAAAAAATCCATAACAGTAAATACCCATCACTTACAACCAGAATGCTTAGCTATTGGTCATGTCTAAATATACAGCCCAACATCTAAACTACCAACTACAACATTCCAAATTAAAATTCTTTGCTCTAAAAGACTTGTATTTTTTCTCTAACATTGAAAGAAATGGAACCACACTAACTATGGGCTATGATAATGGTTGTTGTTGTTGTTGTTGTTGAGAGAGAGAGAGAGAGAGAGAGAGAGAGAGAGAGAGAGAGAGAGAGAGAGAGAGAGAGAGAGGAGAAGGGGAAGAGAGAATTAAAAAAACATAAAAAAACCACTAGAGGCATACTAGAAGAGTTTCTTGGAACACATCCAAACTGATGTTATTTCATTACTGTTAAAGGCCATTTACAATACTGGCACAAAGAATTCAATTCAAAAAGCACTGTGCATGAGAATGATATCTTTATATTGCGTGAACACAAACAATTTACACCAGCTGATAATTTGATGCAGTGCATAATCTAATAAAAAAAAATGTTCAGTATTTTTGTATACCTCCTACATGACATAGTTTTCATGCATCCATGCAAGAAAGAATGCAAGAACAGAAAAGTACAGTTATAAATGATACCTATCTAAGCTAATTCATAAACTGCAGTATGCAATCAGTACAGTACTTCAAAAGCAAATACATATGTATACTTTAGTGACTCAATGAGTAGTGTATGTTTTACTATGATTTTTATATAAACTTCAAAGTAAGTCATCTTCAGTAAACTAACTTAAAGCATCACCTGAAAAGCAAATATTCCAAGTCTTTACCTTGTATCTGTTACCTTGATTGCATAATGACTAGAGTATATCATAATATAACTCATGGAGCAATAACTTCTATATCTCTTATCTTTAATAATAATTGGTTAAAATTTTTTGATACACAAATCAACTGTTTATTATGTAATTGTCAATGAGACATGCTTATGAAATGTCAAAAATCAATTCAGTACTTACTTAGTTCACAGGTATCTCCAAGATATGGCCTCTGACAGTTACACAAGAAACTAGTCCACATATCTTTGCACTCTCCATCATTCATGCAAGGATTGGGAGAGCACTGCTCCTCACGAGGACATCCCTCTTCCACTGCTATCTGTTTTAGAGAGGTCTTACTTTGTAGAAATCATGACAAAATAGAACACGAAAAGCTAATTTTCTAATCAACAAAAATACAATGAACAAAATGACAGAGTTCAATTGATTGCAGAAATTTAGTTACTCATTTCTTATATACAGTATATTTACACAATTATTTTAATTAATTGTTACTGGACAACCAAACATTTCTTTGAAAAGATTTACATATCTAAATTGAATGAATAACATACTTAATCAAAATTTTGCATTTCTTACTATTGTAATTTATTCACCAAATTTTTGGCAAGTAAAACTTCTGGTAATCAAAAGCCATAATTCCCAATAAAACTGTTTTTAATATACCTTCATTGGAGAGGGTTGATCACTTGGTATTATAACACTCCCATCAACAAAAACATCTTCAATACAACCAGTAAAGAATGGAGCTCCATTTAATAGAATAGCCAATGTTGATGTTGCACCTCCTGAGGAAAAATATACAATTAACAAAATAAAAAATACAAATTGTAATCAAAATAATGCAAAGGAACAGAAATAGGTCCTGGTACACTGAACAAAGAGCTAAATGTAGCATTATGTGACTCCAACTATAAGGCCACAGCAATCAAAAGACAGAGCAAATATAATGAGGCTTGGATTTAGGTAATAGTTTCATGGTGCAACCTTTCCCTTTGGAAAGAGAAGTAGAAATTAAAATAATTCTGAAGAAACAATTTATTGTGATATAGTATATCCTTCAAAAACAAGGCAAATATGTAACCCATTCTCACCTAAAACTGTAACAGAACTTTCAATGGTCTGGGATGGATTACCAGGAACCACGGTTTCCTGATCATTGGCAGCTAAGAGTACATGACTCTCATTGATTGTCATTCTTACTTCCTGCCATTGACCATCATTAAGGTGTGAGCCAGTATAGATACCATCTAATCTGCCATCACCAGAATATCTGCAAGTACACAATCAAGAAATTTGAGTTTAAACATTATTTTCAATTACTTACCTCCATCTTCATATTACAGACTTAACAGAGCTTGATTAAGATAGCCAAGGTTTGAACAATAACAAAATTCAAAGTAAAAAAACCTAGATAAATTTGAGATCCTTGGACACAGAAACTTCTACCACTGAATAACTTAGAATCTTAATTTAGAAGTGGTTATGTGCATGTTCACAAAACCATTAGCAAAAAGAGGACAACCTATAACAAGTCATGCTTTTCCACTTCCAAGTCTAGCCTAAACTGTGTCAGCAAATGTGTTCATGGTGTATCCAGCTGCTAAAGCTAAATGAAAAATAATGAGTTCATTGCTTATTTACATCCTTTCTCCCCCCTAGAAAGATCTCAAGCTGGTCTTGATTCTAGTTACAGGGTTCATTCAGAAATGTAGAAAAATTACAGTCAAAAGATGATGCAGGAAAAAAAATTAAAGATAAAGAAATAAAATCAGTTCTGATAACTGCTTCTTGTCACACACACTGAATAAAAATGTACTAGAAGGTTCGTTCCTACCAGGAACCCAAGATCCCAGATTGCATGCATGATGAAAGCTATCAAGCTAACAGACACTCATTTTCATTTGGTAATTAGGATTCGATTCTGCGTTAACATAAATGATGGTTGTAATGTGAACATAATGTACACCCTATTTAAACAAGTGCAAATCTGTAATAAAACATAGATTATCATTGCTCTTGAGTAGTACTGTACTTTATTATCCCTACAAGTACTCTACATATCACACATGAAAAGCAAAAAGCAAGCATGTTATAGGATTTCTAAACCTCCTTAAGAAAGCTTGTACATGGATAATCACATTTAACTTCTGAATAAGCAGCACTAATCAAAACAAACTATATCCTTTCTACCAATAATTTTTTCTTTAAAACCACATATAATGTATGGTATCAAGACAATTCAATAGCATATCTTACTCTGGTAATTCTTGTAAAATAGGCGAGTACAGATTTAGCTGTCCATTCAAAAGCTGCAGTATAGCATATGTTTTTCCTTGCACAACAGCCAGGACACCACTGGGTAATGTAGTTCGGAATCGGAATGAGAGATCATAACCTGCAGACAATAAAAACATGAGAAACTGGTGGTTACATAAATTACTGAAAGAGAATTATTTTTTTTTTTTACAGAAATTGGATCATGATTGATAAACACTGGAATATGAGGCTATCAATGAAAAGGCTACACTAGGTAAGTATATTCTTAACATTGTAGCGGCTCTAATTTTTTATAGTATTAATTACCTTAATATGTGATGTTAATTTTTTGTTGAAAGCCAGTTTCTTGAACAAACATAAAATGCCACTGACATTACATATCACATTTCCAAAAGATCAATAAAATAAAAAGCAGCAATAGATTATAGTGGAAAGAGAATGCTGGTATGATATTGAGTAACATTTTTTGTAAAAGGATAAATTTTTGTTACACTATTTAAGAAGCTTGTTTTTATATGAAGATGGCATCTGCTCAGATGTTATCCCACATGAAAGTAGCAGCAAAGATGTGGTTAGTTAATTATAAATTATTCAATGAGAACACTATGTGACATTTCAGCCACAATAGGGCATACCCAAAATATTTGTTCTTGTGAGGTGAATTAAGAGGCAAACTAAAGTTGGAGAAGTTTTAAAACAAGGTGGCAAGAGACCAAAGCGAACAGGTGAGAAGTGAAAGTAATGCATCTTGGGCCATAAGTACACAAAGAATCTTTATCATTTACAGCGTCCCACATAAGGCACACTGAATGGATATAATCACTTTAAAAAAAATACTGAAAATGGAAGTAGCAATGTGATAACCAATCATAGAGAAAAGACACTTGATGACAACAGAGTTGATGATAATTCATGCAAAAAAGTGCACAAACTGAAAGGAATAGAGAGAACTCATCAGACATCTAAACCCATTAATGAAAAAAATCAACACTTAAATGTGAATATTAATGGTAAGTTTGTGGAAGCATATTTCCCATAAATAAGCGATCATGTAAACATTATCCCATTGAAACAATAGCATCCACATTCTGACTTGCCAGAGTGGTTGCAGCAGTTACATGAATAAAAGCAGGTGGCATGTATGACAAAAGAATTTAAATATGACATTTCATAATAAAATAAAGTTTTATATATACTTAACAAGTAATTACATAGTTATCAGCTTCTAGTATCAAGAGCTAAAATTTGAAATTCGCGGTCGCGATTCTTTGTTTTGGTGTAGGTAATTAGCCCCAGTCACTTTCAGGGAAAATGAGGAACAACTGAGCAAGGAGCCTCAAATTCTTTGTGCCATTATGTCCATGTGAAGGGAGGTGAGTGGGCTCCTATTCTGTAATTACTTGGTAAGTGTATATAAAACTTGACAGGAGGTAGGATACATGGACTATTCTACCTAAAAACATTAGAGAATGTAATGAATTTGGTAACATAAAAATTTCCTAGCATTGGGACAATGTTTGTTGTTTCCTTACCTGGGACGAGAGCTGCTGCAGGAAGATACTGCTTCTGGTTGGTGATCATCTTACTCAGTATTAGCGCAGTGGTATAGCCATGGATCAACTGCTACATCAGTGAGAGCTTTGCAGTGTACATCTCCAAGCAAAATTGCCTTTGCCAAAGGCACAGTACCAACACAAGTCAACCAAATAACAAAGGTGTTGCCTACACCATAAAATAAAAAACACCACCACCCATCCACTGAAAAAAACAGCTGGGTATCCGATTACATAGTGACCCAAGACTGCCCTAAAACTCAACACCCTAGATCAAGGCGAAGAGAAAGGATGGAAGGGATGCCTCCTTTGTTCCCTCCCCCAACACCATGCCAGCCACTGATAAAGGACCCAAGGTACTGCACTCACTAAACATTGTTTCAACTTGAATAGTGGGATGCAAATACTGATCTACATCTCCAATAAATTGCTTGGAGAATGTCAGAGAGAGAGGTTGTATTTAAATACAGGCAGCCCTCGGCTAACAGCGGGGGGTGTCTGTTCCCAGCTGAAGCTGCTAACCGAAAATCAGCGATAACAGCACTAAAAATCTGCTTAACAGCACCGCTAACCAAATATCAGCGCCATTAACCAGAGATTGGCGCTGCTGTTAACTAGAAATTAGCGCTGCTAACCAAACATCGGCACCGAAAATCCAGTTAACAGCGTCGCTAGACAAGTGCCGTAAAACTGGATAGCCGTTAACTGATACCGCTGTTAACCGAGGGCTGCCTGTACTAAGGAAGTGGCCACCACCCTGATTTCATGTGCTTTAACCTTCAAAGCAGGCAAAAGCTCTTCTACTCGAGAATGTGTTTCTTGAAGGAGATCTCTTAGAAAGAAAGGAAGTACATTCTTTGTAAGAGGATGAGAGGGGTTTTTAACCAAAGTCCATAGGTTACTAGAAGGCCCCCATCTGCTTGGTCCTACATAGGTAAAACTTTAAAGCCCTTGCAGGGCAAAGAACTCTCTTCATCCTCTGATCCCAGCATTTCTCCAAAACTCTTCATATTCATGTATAAGAATGAGGCCATGGGTTAGATGGATTCTCATTTTTTGCTGGACAACTAAGAGTGTGGGCAGCTTGCACCAGGAAGAGGGTCTTCTTGGTCAGATTCCTGAACAAAGAAGCATTGAGAGGCTTGAAAGGTGGGCTGGAAAGCCATTTCAAGACCACATCTAAGTTCAAAGATACTGGTTCTATACTCCTCTGCTTACCTGTATTAAAAGATCTACTCAAACAAAAGGGGTCATGGTTCGAGGATAAGTCCAGGCCCTGTGTCTGAAAACAAAGCTAAGCATAGCTCTGTAGCCCTTTAGAATGGAAGAGGATAAGCCTCTGGGAGTTCTCAGAAAAAAAGGAAATCTGCAATCTCTGTTATGGCTGTTTTAGAAGAAGCAATGTTATTCCTTCTGCACCAAGTGCAAAAAATAGACCTCTTATTCTGGCAGACAATGGAGGAAGACTTATGTCTGCATTTCGAAATAGCTTCTGCAGCTGCTCTTGAAAATCCCTTAGCTCTGAGGAGTTTCTGAACAGTTATAACCATCCATGGAATCTCCTGAAATGGGATTTTCTGAGATTATATTTTTAAGGGGGCAGCTTCAGGAAGTCTACCAGAAGCCCCATGAGATCTGGAATCCATTCCTTTAGTAGCCAAAACAATCCGTATCTGATACTTCTTGTCAGACCAACCCAGAAGCATTGCGTCCGTCACGCATGCAAGCTGGATCTGGAACTGGGGAGTAAAATAGAGGGAGATGATGGTGTCTGAAAGTTGCAAAGAGGTCCAGAGTCGGTCTTCCCCACCATCTCCACAGGGCTGAAAGACCAAGGATTCTAGAGTCCACTACATGGGGATGACTTGATTGCATCAGCTCAGCTGGTCTACCAGCACATTCAGTCTGCCTTGGACAAATCTTGTCAATATTCTTGTCCGATTCCAGTTCACCCAGAGGAGAAGATCCCTCACTGCCTCACAGAGGGGAAAGGAATAAGTTCCTCCCTGTTTGCTGATGTATGACAGGACTGTGGTATTATCCGAGTGGACTGCTATAGTTTTGTCATAAACCTCTGAAGCAGTGGTTTGTAGCCCCAAGTTAATTGCCTTTAATTCTCTCACATTTATGTGCCATTCCTTTTGTTCTTGCGACCATGTCCCAGAGACTTCCCTCTCTCCCAGGAGAGTGCTCCAGCCCAAGTCTAATGCATTGGCAAAGAAGCTTAGGTTGGGGTTCTGAGAGAATAGGGACTTCCCTTCTAGCGACCTGTCTTCTGACCTCCACCAAAGCAGGTGTTTCTTGAGTATGTCCATTCTCAAGATTGATGTTAACCTAAAGGCTAATCCTGAAAGTGTAGTGCCTTTTTGGATTAGGATTAAATACCTCCTTCGGCAGAATGATAAACATGGCAATGCCATTAATTATACAAAAGTTTCAACTTTTCGTAGCTAGAGTATATTATGCAATGAAAATTCTGTGAAAAAGCAGGTGCTAATGGGCACCCAGAAGCTACTGGCTGCCACTGGGTGCTTGTAAGCCACTGACTGCTTTGGCACCAATGTTTGCTTGGGAGCTACTGGACGCTTGGGCACTACTGGAAGCTTGGATGCTAATAGGCGCTCGGAGACTGCTGCACCAACTGGTGCCACTGGCCACTTGCGCCTGGAAACGGGAGGAGAATGTTCTGAGGAAAAGTGCTCCAGGCTATCCCAAAACCTGTAAGACGGCACAGGCTACTTGACATTCTTGTATGACATCTGAGCAGTGCAGGACACATCCACCGCAGACTTTTTTAGTAGTCTAGAATCATCACTAAAGTGCCATTAGCACATCTGTTCAGGGCTGGATGCCTCTGAACTAGAGGAAAGATGGTGTACATCCTAAAAGATGCCTTTACACTGGCTGTCTGCTGTCACATGGGACTTGACTACAGGTGCGACTGACATGCCAACCTCTCGTGGGTGGACCCCACCAACCTCCCTTGGGCTTCCAGTATGGCTTTTCCCAGGTTTAGGCGAGTATGCCAGGGACCTTTGCTTAGGAGAATTGGTGGGATGGGCAGCCAGCTCCTCCACTAACACCTTACTATTGTCACTCACTTTATGTTACATAAGGGTTTGCACTGAAGCCCCTATCTGAGCCACAGTGTTCACTAACCAGTCGAACTTGCAATCAAATTTAGACTGGATGTTGGCAATGGCATTGGGATCAGGAGTGAGAGAGCTGGATAAAGGTAGTATATCAGTGGAAGACCTTGCAGATTTGTAACTAGCTACAGTCTTATCATGCTTAACAGTTGCTTTTCTCTTCCTATTCCTCACTAACTTTGATAGATGAAAATTAAAAATCTTCCACTGTTTAGGATCCAAGCCCTCACATTCAGCACATGAATTCTTCAACACGCATACTTGACCCCTGCAATCTTGCACACTG
This sequence comes from Macrobrachium nipponense, assembly GCF_015104395.2. Classification (NCBI taxonomy): domain Eukaryota; kingdom Metazoa; phylum Arthropoda; class Malacostraca; order Decapoda; family Palaemonidae; genus Macrobrachium; species Macrobrachium nipponense. The sequence continues at coordinate 57,592,717 of NC_087212.1, read as the reverse complement.
TAAGTCATATCTAGCCGAGGTTAACCTCGTATTGCAGCCTTTGTTGTAATAAAACTATACTCCGTTTTTTTCCATCTGTCCATCCGCCTGTTGTGTTTTCACATGGTAACACGGCGTCCCGGGCTTTAAATAGTTACGCTATGTGTAAGTTTTAGGTAAATAAAAGGATATCTGGGTGTACATTTGCAACTGAAAAGTCTATTAATAATTTACTGTATGCAAATTCCACTGTTAATATTTGAAATAGGATATTATTTAAAGCCCGAGAAGCAGTGTTACCATGCGCAAACACCACAGGCGGATGGACAGATGGAAAAAAACAGAGTATAGTACTAGTTGTGTCTGACATTGTCGGCAAACAAGTCGATAAACTAAGTCGAAAAAAGGAAATAAGTCGCAATCAAGCAGTCAAATCCATGAAAAATTAAGGTTTTCAATTAAAACTCTATCTAAATTGGCGAAAGGCTATCGAATGCAAAATACTTCACCAATTAGTCACAACCAGAAAACTAGCAAAGTATTGAATTCCAAATTCAACTGCTGCTCACAACCTACATCATAAGCCGGCATAATCAAATTAAAGCTCTTTGCTCAGTTGTTCCTCTTCTTTGCTGAAAGTGGGCGGGGCTAGCTACCTACACCAAAACAAGAGCATTGCTACGAATTTCAAATTTTAGCCACCAATACTAGAAACTGATAGCGCTGTAAGTACCTGGTAAGTTACCAATGTTTCTGTCAATTTCCAAACATCCCTGAACTTACTCAAAACAATATACGTCAGAAAAGAATTAGTTTTCCATTATTTAGATCAATGACTACTAATTAATCTAGTGTACCTATATGTATTTTGCATTAGCATGACATACCTGACAATTCTACCTAATTTCAGAGTTGTCAGATACCTCACTGAAGCACCATAAATTAAGACCTATTCCCTAAACAATATGAATGTTATTCATTTGTTAATTGTAGCCTGGAACATAGCAATAACCTATTGGTGGTTATGCAAAAAAAGACAGAATGACACCTAGATTTTTTACATCATAATAAAGTAAAACTACATATTCCATGCTTACCTTCTTCCCTCTTTGAATTAATACCAACATAAGATTTGCCAGAAAATGACATGGTTGTTGATTTTTCACAGTTACGTCCTGTGAAACCATGTTCACAGTGACATTTGTAATCATGTACAGTTTCATTGTGCAGTAGAGCTTCACAGAAGCCACCATTCATGCACTCCCGATTATTACAACCAATCAACTCAACAGAACAGTTCTTTCCTCCATATCCATCGTCACATTCACAGTCATAATCGGCAACCTAAAAAGTTTTTTTTAATTATTAATGTATTTATAAACAAAAATCTTTATTAAACTTTACAAGAACACTTGAAAAGTCTCTAGTATATGATAATACACAAACCATAAGAGCCCTGAGCTTATTGCACTATTTGTACCACAGACTGCTTTACTGAAGCAACTACTACAAATTATATATTGCAAATCTATAAAATACTATTGAAATGTTTTCAGTAATGTACTTATTTATAGTATTACATTATAAGTTTTGCTAAGGAGCAAAATGGGCTGAGCCAAAAATACACAATTACCTTATCTACACAGGAGCCATAAACACAAGGCTGAAAACGATCGCACTCATCGATTTCAGTTTCACAGTTACTGCCTTCATAACCAGGGGAACACTCACAAGTGTAGGCATTTATTCCATCGATGCAGTTGCCATTAATACAAGGGTCACTGGCACACTCATCGATATTTATCTCACAATAATCTCCTGTAAATAAAACAAGCATATAACATTAAAGAAAAATTACATTGTATAATTTCACAATAATAACCAAACATTCCATAATATGAAGTTTTCAGTTCAAATAAAAAACTATATAAACCACCTGCTTCTTACCCTTTTAACTTATTTAAAGTTGTTTGAAAAATATAATTAGGGGTGGAATATAACATAAACAGAAGAAACCAACTGTCACAGTTAGTACGGTATACAGTAGTATGTCAAGGAGAGGATCATAAAATTGGCCCAAAAGATTCACTTGTAAAGAGCAGAAATAAGTCAGAAAAAAGATTTGGAAAAGCAAGCAAAACACTCCTTGTAGGCACAATGTAAGCAGCAGCTACTCATGAATGCAATGGTTAGATACATATAACAATAAGATTCTGAATGGCTATTACATATCTGGTCTTCGAGGACTGCAGAACAGCTTAAATCCTGATTATCATTCATCCTCAGTATTGTTTATTTATTTTACATTTTCACAGGTAAAGTTATAAAATATCTTCAACATAAGAGTATGTACAATGACTATTATTAAGAACAATCACGTTCTTTATAGAAGACAAGAGAAATAAGCCCTTATAATCAAAGAGAATGTGACATCCGTCTGGCAATATAAACTAGTTTTTGTGATGTTTACAGATTTTAAGAAGATAAAGGAACTGAAAGGAATAGGTACAGTAAACTCTAAAATACCTTGATCTTCATACAAATCAATCCATAACAATTAAAATATTTGGAACACAACTAAGCTGATAATTAAAGAATGGTCATATGTTCTATGTATACAATACTATACTGTTTTGATACCTACCTGTAAATCCTGGAACACATTCACAAACAAAGCCCCCAGCACTTTCATAAGAGAAATTGGAGAATATATTAATCTCATAAAGAGTTAAATTGCTACGCTCAAGACATGTCGCTTCATTTTGACAAGGGAAAGTCTGGCATTCTAGGATATCATTTTCACAGTTTTTCCCTGAAAAGAAAATAATTGTCTTAAAGAATGCTGCTCAACCATATATCAAAGCTATTTTTATAGAAGAGAGAAATGCAGTAGTACATACTATTAAATCACATTAATAAAACATCTCCCACATTGGTTATCATCATATATCCCACTGAAGCTACTAATCAAAACATGAAAAATTCACAGACCTTCATAGCCATCATAACACTGGCAAATATAATCCTTTATCAAATCTGAGCAGGTAGAACCATGCTGGCAAGGTGATGATTCACAATCATCAATATTAATTTCACACTGATCTCCTTTAAAGCCGGTGTCATCACAATTACAGGTGTAGTTGTTGATTCCATCAGTGCATGCACCACCATTCATACAAGGTTCTGACTAAAATGCAATGGAAATGCAAGATATTACTATACAGACTGTAATAAAAAAAATATAAATAAATGTATCTTGAACATTTTTACAAATACAGGATATATTACACCAATCATACATGATGAATCATTATAAAATCATAAAACTTTACTCTAAACCTCCTGGTTCTCAAAACAATGAGGCAAGCAAATCTAAAAGTGTACTACATGTTCTAAGATACCCTCTTATTAAAACACAGATTAAAATGTGGAAAACAAAAGTATGGATGCTAAATAAATTATAGACAGTGAATACTCCATTGTAATAATAGCCATACCTCACACTCATCAATATTTGTAGAGCACAGCAGATCTGTGAAGCCAGGCAAACACTCACAAGTGAAATTTGCTATATCATCATAACATGTTGCATTATTCTGACATGGGTCACTTGCACATTCATCAATATCTATGTCACAGTCAGTTCCAGTGAAACCTGGTTCACAGACACACTTATATCCATTGATTTCATTAATGCAATGACCACCATTGTGACAAGGATAAGAGAGGCATTCATCAAACTCCAAGTTGCAGTGATCTCCTGAGTACCCAGGTTGGCAGTAGCACTGATAAGAGCCATTGACATTTTGACAGATGCCATTGACACAGGGCTTTAAGATTTCACACTCATCTATATCCTCTTCACAATTGTACCCTAGAATAAAAACAAACGTAAAAGGTGCTGGCTCCAATTTTCTTACAACACAGCAGTGCATTAAAATCTTAAATCAATAATAAAAGATTTCAATAATATGAACAGTAATTTTATTTCTATGCATAAGTATTAATTCATATACCCAATTGATATCAGAAGAAACTATAAAAATTTAATCAAGAACACTTCCATTACCAGTATAGCCAGCAGGACAAATACAGCTGTAATTTGCCAAACCATCAAGGCATTCACCATTGTTGAGACAGGGACTGCTTTCACATTCATCAACATTTTCTGTACAATTTTCTCCAGTAAAACCAGCAGGGCAACGGCATTCATGGTCATTAACCAAGTCAACACACACACTTCCAAGTGAACATTCTACACCCACACAATCATTGATATTATTCTGGCAATGTTGGCCTTCAAAACCTGAAAAGAAATGTTACCAGTTAAAAGTACATCAATTCCTTGTTATGTTTAAAAATATCATAAATAATACTAATGATCTTTAAAAATTATTAACAAAAGATTTTCCCACTTTAAAAGTAAGGCAACACATCTCTGATAAAACCATTTTTTTCAATTTGAGTAAATTCTCCACATTTTATGACATATCAGTGTTCACTTGTGGGCAATATGAGTGAAAAACTTCTAGTACTTAAGGGTAATTATCCATAAATACTACAAATGAGTTTTTTTGGGGAAAAGTATGTCACTTCTAAGTGCCAAAAAAGCAGTTTATCAGAAAAATCTTACCTAGAACACATTCACAAGAATAATCCTGAATATCTCTGTTGTAAGTACAAGTAGCAGCATTTTGACATGGGTTCGACGCACAACCATCATATTCCTCTTCACAATTCCTTCCCATAAATGCATCCAAGCAGTCACATGTGTAGTTGTTGATACCGTCAACACACAAACCTCCATTTAAACATGGGTTTTCCACACAGTCATCAATGTCTGATGAACATAGTTCCCCTACAAGAACAAAAAATAAGTTAGCAGTTCAGGAGTATTTGAAAGATTAAAACGTAATGTTAGCATGTACAAAGTACAAAATAACCACATTAAAATCTATGAGATATCAGTTGAGGATTAGTTATGAAATAATATGTAATAAATCTTAGGCATACCAAATCAAAACATTTAAGTATACATGGGTTACCTTATAAAGGAAAACTATGCACAACTTTTCTCAACTTTTTAAATACTCCATTGTTACTATCTAGTATTCATTAATTTTACCAGAGCTCCAAGATTCAATAAGGGCCTTATAAAGCTGTCCCAGAAGAGTAAGGTTTGAGTATGGTTTTTATATTTAACAAATTTGGGAAGTGTTTACAGAATAGACAGACAATTCATACTTCTTGGTGTGTAGAATTTTTCAAATGCTCTTAAATTATATAAAAAATTAATAGCTCCAGTTAAATCAGTCCATTACTCAAACGTTTCATTACTCAAACGTTTCATTTTTTTTACCTGTATATCCTGCAGGGCAAATACAAGTAAATCTATTAAGACCATCTTGGCAAGTTGCTCCATTTTGACAAGGAGATGAAGCACATTCATTGATTTCTGTGTCACAGTTCTTTCCTGTCCAACCTTCCAGACACACACATTCATAATCCCCAGTCTGGAAGAGAAAAAAACGCGGAAAAAACTTGATTGATTAAATGATAATTACAATGAAAAGTCAATGAAGTAACAGCTATGCCACATGTGAATTTCCACAGATTCTGAATTACAGGCAGGCAAGAATGTCACTCTTCCTGTTGTCTATGCTATTTTTCAAGGAATCAGCAGTGAGGAAGAATGACATATAGTAAATGTAAGTGTACTGGAAAAAATGCATATAGTTTTTAAATCAAACATCAATTATTTAGGTGAGAGAAATAAGCTTAAGGAAAAAACCCTAGAAATAGCTGACTGGAACAAATGCTCCAACTTAAAGCTCATAAAACTGTGACTACCAAAGGAACCCAAACCAAGAATGGGATGAAGCAACCAAGAACTTCACCCAGAATAGATTGGCCATCCAAACCTAGCATGAACTCTCAGAAAACGTAGCCAAACTCCCAATCTGGCAATGGGTTCAATCCCAAAGTGCAAGAGTAAATAAGTGTGTAGAGTAAATAGGTACGTATTTCCGTACTGTGGCTTGCTCTGTAGCACAGCTCATGCCAGTAGTGCAGTTTCTCTTAGAAGCTGTGAACTAAATTTTCTGTACAGATGTGCATTTGCCTGAGTGTCTAAGAGTAAGATTTCTTGTCTGTAGCATGACTCTTGCAGTGATAAGAGACTGACCAAGTCTAGTGTTTTGTGTAAAAAACTGGAGAATGGAATTAACAATTTCTATAGAAGAATGAATTCCAATACTATAAGGGCAAGGCTTCTGCCAATGCTGCCTTGAATGCCATGACTGTTAAAATAGCAAGGTGTTTGACCTCTAAAGATAGAATTGCAAAGCTATTTTAACAGACTTGAGCTGGGTTCTCCATGTGGAGGTAATCTAATTACATTTTCCATATAGTAGAAGTTTTTACATTGATAGCAAGCCCAGAAAATGAGATATCCAGGAACACAGTACAAATGCAGTCATATGACACGCCATATTCACAAACAACAACTTTAAAAATCTAAAGCCAACATGCAGCTCAGGTCCATTTCTTATCACTTTACTAAAATTTTTTCTCATTAAGGATTGAAAATCCTTTTTATATATTTTCCAATTTTACTTTATAATAATTGCATACTGTACTGAGTACTATGAAAACCAACAAACAGGAGGAAAGGGAATGGGTTTGGGTAGGAGGAGCAAATAGCTCCACTTTTTAAGAAGCAAGGGAAGGTAAGGAAAAGCATAATCATGTTATGGATAGAAAAAACCTTGTGTGGATGTTGTTATCACAAACTCATGTTATACATAGAAAAACCTTCTGTGGATGTTGTTATCACAAAGAAGAAATATAACCCCAATCCTGATTTTCACTGACCCATGGAAGTTTCATCCCATTAGTTAATAATACTAAAATTGCCATAGTGCAATTATTCATAAAAATGCAGCAATTTTTTCCCCCCAAAATGAATCTTATACAGTTCCACATTATTACTTGGTGACATGCGTGCAACCTACAGGTTAAATAAGCACTAAGAACACTCACTTTTAATGTCCGTGAAATATTAATTCAGTTTGGAAAAAATTTACAGTACAAGTATTTAATTCTTTACTCACCCCATGGTAATCCTAGAATGCATAAAAAGCAACAGAATATTTTTAATCATTACAGTACACAAGGAAGGCCAATTGCAGTTCAAAATAAAAATCTATAGTAGTATTATAGTTTAACAAAGGAACCAAGTCAAAATGAATCTAATGGTCATAACCCCTGAAAGAGATATGAACAATGGAATTAATTTGGAACCTGTCATCACATTGTTTCATTTATTGCTTCTATTTGAATGGCTATTAGCCATGTACTCAAAAGATACTGTTCTTAGTGATGGCTCTATCATGAGTAATTTGAGGTACGTATTACTTATATCTACATATCAAAGCAACCTGGGTGGAGTGAAAGTTGTGAGTCTTCCTGACTTAAGTATGATTTACTAACGTTACAGCTACGGTAATAATCTGTCCTGCTCAGTGATGAAGCTACCAAAACTCAGTATTACCTGATGGAATTGCATCCTACTACCCAAAATATCATATCATCTATTTTCACAAAATCACAATGTAATCACCCATTTATGATACAAAATTAATAGTTTGCTTTGCCTCCATTTTCCCAATGACTAAAATACAATATATATAACATTAAATACAATCATATATTACTCACCAGATCATTGCATGTAACAAAATTCTTGCACACATTTAAAGAGCATTCATCAAGATTTTCTTCACAGTAATCTCCAAAAAAACCAGGGGAACATGTGCACACATGGCTGTCAATCCCATCTTCACATGTTCCACCATTGTGACAAGGGTTTGGGCTGCAATCATCGTTGTTAATTTCACAATTTACACCTAAAAATTAGAAATTTTTTTGACTGAAAATGGTGAATGTCTGAAATGATAAAAGGTCTAAAAGCTACCTATAAAGCAGTTTTCGACACCAGTAAATACAGTACACACCCATTACATTTTGTTCAAGGTACTACTATGTAAGCTGAATTTGACTTTCACCCTTAGTCCATTCCACTCGAATGTCGGAAGTTAGACTTTAGTTACTGCCACAGGTGAACTGAAAACAAGCAACTTCAACTTTTGACTTTAAACTGTGGCACCAAATTACAGTATAAATATCTCAAGTCAGACACATAAATATACTATTATCATACAGTAGTATTAAAACCACTGAAATAAATTAAGTAGATATATACTTAAATATTGTAAATTCGTAGGATATATACAACAAACAATAAGAATCCTAACATTACCCACTTGTATTTGTTTTTTTATGAGTTGATGTTTTCAATTATTAATTATAGGGATAGGACTGTGATAATATATCACCTTTAGATTTACTGATGATCAATTACCATAAAATAATATCCTGTTTAATGACCATTCTAAATATCCTCAGTTCTTGATAATTCCAATACAAATGATGAAGCTTGTAAGCTAGTTTAATTTTTGGACACTAAATTATAACAATAAATTTCAAACTCAAATCTATGACTATAAGAGAGATTTTAAATATGATGAACTAGTAATTCAAGTTTCCAGCTAATAGGCCAAACAGTATGACCTTTGATGATATTCATTCAGTTTCAAACTTTGCTAATGTTTGCACGGAAGGATACAACTGTAACGGTAGCATTTTATGAGGTTATTCTGTGATTGGCTCCCTTCTGTGTTAATAAGGAAATTCTAGGAAATATTGTTCAATTGATAAATTTCATCACATTGATAAAATCTTCCTTCAACCAACTTAAGAGGATTAACATAAAAATGGCCTAACTGTGGATGGATCTCTTGGCATAAGTACTGCCTTTTCTGTAACTTTTCTCATTCATCACCTACCTGAAGAGAAAGACAGCAGTCTCTGAAATATAGTACTTTCTATATTTTGGCATTTTTATGGGCTCCTTTTATTAGATGGAATTCTGTTGTAACAGAACATTTTTACCAGTCGTGTATATACATATATTCACATATATGTATATGTATATATATACATACATGTATGTATATATATGTATATATACATACACAATATATATATATATATATATATATATATATATATATATATATATATATATATATATATATATATATATATATAATATATAAGGGATTTTGACGTAGGAAAAATCTATTTCTGGGCGAGGAAGCCGTGTCGCCCAGTGAAATATGTCTGCTTTAGCACTATTTCTAGTAAAATATTGCTATAATACCAGAGAACTGCTAAATTGGACATGTCAGAAGCTTCTGACTCGCTCACCTATATAAAAGGTGTCGGTATAAAACTGGGGCGAGTGTTAAACACTACCACAGCAACCCCTCCAATTAGCCTTTTCCTCATCAAAAGACCCTAAATACGGAGAGCCGACCCATAGTTTACACCTAGCTACCCAGTTGAAGGCGTCTGTGACGTCATACTTTTCGATTGCCATATTGTGTTCGTACGTTCGAATATAGCTATTTGTTCTTTTATTTTTATTCTTGGTTACGGATCGTCATATATATATATATATATATATATATATATATATATATATATATATATATATATATATAATACACACACACACACACACACACACACACGGAGAACGCAAATATGGGGGGTCCACTGTATATATATATTATATATATATATATATATATATATATATATATATATATATATATATATATATATATATATATATACACATCTATAACCTAGAGGCAACATACTACAGAAAAAAAAATGCTGTACCTGAATAGCCCCGAGGGCAACTGCATGTGTATGCATTCTCTGCATCATAACAAATCCCTCCATTTAAGCAAGGGGAGGAGTTGCATTCATCTATTTCTATGCAATCTGGAGGAAAGCCTAAAAAAAAGGAAAAATTGTAAATAAGGACGAAATACTCAGCTCATTATAGAATAACCAAATTTATTCAATAAAATTTTCAATGTACAGCAATTCATAAGATGATTAAAGTATTACCTGAAAATCCTGGCTTGCAGCGGCACATACATTCATTGATGAAATCGACTGCTTGCGCGTTCTCAGGACATGTCACATTAAAGCAATCATCTATATTATGTTCACAGTTATCTCCTTCAAATCCAAGGATACAAGAGCACCTATATCCATTCTTAAGGTCTGTACATGAACCACCATTCTGACAAGGGTTTGAGGAACATTCCTGCACTTCCTGTTGAAAAAAGTAATACAATTGCAATGAAGCTAACCCTATAGCAGGCATTATGCTGAAATAACTGAAGATCACTGAAGCATCAAAGACAGTGCAAGTGCAAGAGGCAAGGTTAAGATGGTATGGCCACCTGATGAGAAGAGAAGAGCAACACATGGCAAGAGAAGTGATGGACGTGGAGGTGGATGGAACACGAAGGAGAGAAAGACCTAAGACCAGGTGGAGAGATTGCATTCGAGATGATATGAGGGAGAAGGGGGTAAGGAGGAAATGACACAGGACAGAGGTAGATGGAAGAGACTCATTAAAAACGGCAACCCCGAATAGGGATAAATCTGGGATGAAGAAGATGCTGAAGTCACTGCATTCTTCCAGCTACAGACTGTTCCAAATGATTCACAACCTACAGCATCACTTTAGTTAATTGGAGGAAATTCATCCTGTTAAAAAAACCTGAGTGAAGTGGAGAAACTGAGGAAAATCATTACTGCATCCAAAAATGTAGAATTTCAATAAACATTTAATACAAGAATACTTCTTTTTTAAATTATCTTTAAGATAAGGATTTAATAAAACCTTCAAAAGTAAGAAAGTTTGTCGTGTAGTCTTAGACCAACAAACATTTAGTGCGGGATTCACCAAAAGCAAATTGGTTTCTTCTTGTTATTCTGTTTGATTTCAGTTGTAATACTAATAAACACCATAATTGTGCAGTTCTCATTATTGATTATCTATTAACAGTATGGAATGGGAAAAAACAAAATATCAGAAGTAACGTTTTATTTAGCATTCTAAAACATAAATGGAATCTTCGGAAAAAACTGTCACTAGAGAATTATAAGTTAAAAATAAAGAACTTATTTCCTACGATGTATATTAAAAAAAAAAAACATTTTAAATGTTAATGACAAACTGTTGTATTTGGTTATAGGATTAAGAAAATTGTTATTAAATATAAGTAAATGTTATATGATGAACATTTATAAAATGCCAACTATGTAAATGCCAATTATGTAAATGCTATAACATATCTGTAAATTTAATTTAATGTATTTTTCTAATAAAAAGAAAAAAAAAAGTAAATTGGGGTCAAGCTTAACACCCAACATCAAACTATTTTAAAAAATCATACCATAATGGGTCGAATTGCCAAAATATGTTTAGCTTCGTATAATGCAGCAGAATGTTTTGAATGAACCTAACTGAATTAACTGCAATCAAGATGGAACGAACATGAAACAGAAAGCAAAACTCATACTTACTACTTCACAGTGCTTCCCAGAATACCCAGGGGTACAGGCACACTCATAGTCACCATAGAGATCAAAACAAGTCGCTCCATTTGTGCATGGATTCAGTAGTAAGCATTCATCAATGTTTGTTTCGCAGATATCCCCGTCATACCTGGAGACGATAGGTATTTGATCATTATGGAGAAACATTGGTCTCCGAGCAAAGCATAAAAGATTGCAAACAGCCAAATAAGTTAAACTGCTGAGGTAAATCCTGAACTGGGGATGTTAAATGTAATATTTTACTAGAAATAGTGCTAAAGGGGACACATTTCACGGAGCGACACGGCTTCCTCGCCCAGAAATAGATTTTTCCTACGTCAAAATCCCTTTTCTTTGTCTTTCTTTTTGAGGAGGAATAAGGGAGATAGCTCGTATTTTGTAAAATCAAATTTCTAAAGTAATGACGCATCAATGTTTTTAGAACATACATAATACACGGTGAAATGTCTGGTTAGGTGTGAAAGAAAAGTATGAAAAGCTTTAACCGTATTTTATTACAAAGCCCTTTAAAAATTAAATATAAAAGAAAGGCATAGGAAGTTATAACCAGATTTTATTACAAAGCCTTTCAAAATGAAATACGAAAGGCATGGAAGTTATAACTGGATTTTATTATGAAGCCTTTCAAAACGAAATATGAAAGAATGGCATGAATAGTTATAACCAGATTTTATTACAATGCCTTTCAATATGAAAAATAGGTAGGAAAAGTTATAAACCATACTGTATTTTATTTCAAAGCCTTTCAAAATAAAGTATTTGCATTATAACTGTATATAAAAATATTTCCATTCGCTGCCAATATATTTCAATGTGCAAATAGCTTCAGTATGTAAACAGAGCATTTAAATGTCACTCAGGTAGAAACAGAATAGCCAAGGAGCCATATGAAATTGGACGCAACACAAATAACTAAAACTAAGTCCCTTATAGGTAAAAATAAATAAGTTAATATGTAACAGAGCCTTTTCATGTGAATAATACTGACGCATAATTTTCTATCAAAAAATATCAGATAATACAAATTTTTAGAATCAATTGCATGCAAATTTGTCTTGAGACCTGAATTCTAAAAAAATCCATACCCTGTGCCTTCACAGTCACATTCAAAACTGTTCACTTGATCAATGCAGATGCCGCCGTGCCAGCAAGGTTGAGATATGCAATTATCATCATTTATTTCACAGTGCTCACCACTGAAGCCAGGCTGACATTGGCACTCATAAATATCACCAAATGAATTCACTGTACAAGTCGCATTATTCTGTAGAAAGTAAAAAGAACAGTGAATTAAACTAGTCAGCAATGAGAAAATCAAAACATAACCACATGCATAATGCATTGTACCTCAAAAACTGTACCAAATGTTTCAACATTGAGCAAAATGCACCACAAAAGGTATAACGAAAACTTACTCTGCAGGGATTGTCGTCATTGTCACAAAAGGATTCATCAATCTGAATTTCACAAATGGGCCCTGTGAACCCAACTGGACAGGCACAGTATGTTGAATTACCCAGCCGATCTTCTTGACACATACCCTGATTCAGACACTGGAAATCAGGGCGATGGCACAGAGGTCCTGTAATATTCATACCTATGAAATGCTACATAAGTAACTTATAGTATGTACAAAAAGTAGATGGCTAGTTGAAAATTTACGAAGATAAAACTTTCTTGCTTGATGACAACCACCAAGAATTTCACAACTTCAATAAACTCCTACAAAAGGCAAATGATTCGCTCAACATTAATTCAGTTATCAGCAAATACTGAAGTTGTATACCTGAATCTGCTTCACAGTTTTTTCCCGAGTACCTAGTGTAGCAGGTACACATAGGACCCTCTGGCGTCGAAGTGCACACACCATGGCGTCCGCATGGTTGAGAGAAGCACTGATCTTCATCATAGCCACCTGGACAAAATTATTCATTTCCTTATCAAATTTTGCATATGCCAGCTGGGAACGGACTTAAGATATTATTCATTCTCAAATACCATCAACTAACCTAACGAATGCCAAGAGTTGTGTGGAAATAGATAGATTACGTAACAGTACAGTCAGGTATAACAGTATTTCAAAAAGATTCCGGAACCGGGCTAAAATCAAGGTTGATTAATACAACAATGTCTATTCAATGCGAAAACAATCAGGACAACTAAAATTAGTACTGCTACGTAAAAAGCACAAGGAGTGATCCTCCTCCTCCTCCTCCTCCTACATAAATCAATAAACACTACATGAAGCTTTCTCTAGATTTTATAAACCTCACGCATTCTTATATTTTACAAAGAAGCAGTCATACAGTTTGCATAATTCAAGATATAGTATCAAAGTTCTCTAACAAGTTAAAGGCAAAATTACATTAAAAAAACACACTCACACACAAACAACTGCCAAATTTAGGTTCCTTGTATAAACTACCAAAATCAGGGACAACACTTGCACTATGAAAAGTTCTACTTGACAAGGCTCCAGCAAAGCAAATTAAACAGCAAAAAATACTTAACAGCAAAATGTATAATTCAAAAACTTAACTTATTTTACAGAGAAAGTGCAGTAATTGTACAACTCTGCTATGGTACATCTTAACGAAATTTACTGAGAAAAACATTCATAACAATAACAGACTAATCATCAAAAGAAATCATGCTTCTTGACTCAGTAATACAGTACTTGCACCGATATAGGTTTGATTGTTGTTTTTATCACCCTCAAACTTTGAAAAAACCATTTGAGACATAAAAGTGAGGCTTTCCTATATAGATATATATAATATAATATATATATATATATATATATATCCTATAGATATAACTATATAATATCCTATATATATATCTATATATATAATAATCGCTATTATATATGTATCTATATATATATATATATATATATATATATATATATATATATATATATATATATATGTGTGTGTGTGTGTGTGTGTGGTGTGTGTGTGTGTGTGTGTATGTGTAAGCCTCACTTTTATATTTCAAATTAATTTTATTCACAGTTGAAGCACAAACTACAAGTACTTTTCACAAATTTCAGCCTTGGCACTGGGAACGTTAAGGGGGTTTAGAAAAAAAAATGGGTCTGCATGGCACCCTCAAAATCTTGTTTTCACTTGAACAAAAGTTATTAACCCCTGAAGTTTTCACAGGATCCTTACTCAATTTGGAACCTGGCACACTGGTAAAGAGCTACAATACAAAAATATTACTTAGGTCTCTACAGGCATCATATCCAAAGAAATGAATTACAGAGGGAGCAATCACAATACCAGAAATACTAAGATTCTTACATACAGTACTGCAGAGCATTTGCTCAGAACCTAGAAACTAGCAAGTTCACAGAACCCAACGCCACTTTTAGAGAGAGAGGGAGAGAGAGAGAGCATGCTTACCTCCACCTGAGAAAAATGTGGAAGAGCCAATCAGAGCAGCGACGTGCGGACAGCGCCACCGAAAGGCACACAAAGTAGTCATCGCAACATCCGACCACCAAGCAAGTGAAAATAAGCCGAGCAAAAAGCCACACCACCATCAAAACATTTGTGTCAAAAGGCAGAGAAATGGAAATCTAATCGTATTCTTTACTGGAACTGACCAAGATTAATTACAGTCATCAACAATGAGAGGAAACGTGTATTATGTTTTTCTTACTGATCTCCTGCTGTGCTGAACCACAGGGGTTTCAAATGACATCTAACCTTGGACATTTCAGTATCTTTTCAACAAATAATCACATCACAAAACTATGACATATCAAGTCAACTTATCAGCATGCAGCTATATATTTAGAAAAATTGAGGCTAATCATACAGAACTCAAAACAGTCACTCACTGCAGTCTGTGCCATCAGGTAACGGACAGTTATTCCAGTCGACGCCAGAATGTTTAATGAGGGAGGTGGTGAGTTCGGTTCCAGCTCCCTGCAGGATGCAACCGGTGAAATTGGCACCGATCCTTAAGCGTGGCTCGGGAGACAAGAGCCCGAGGTCGATCAAAGACGAACTATTACTCGTCGTGTTTGCAATAACTACATTGTCCTGGTCCACACCTAGTGTTAGAATTCCAAGCTCAAACCTGCAAAATTTGAAAAAAAGAAAAAAAAAAAAGCTTCTAGGTAGGTGAAACAAAATAAATGCCGTTTCTCAGCAGCTTTCTAAAGGATGTAAATTATGCAGGACAGTAAATTATGCAGTCAACGGATAATACCTGAGATATGCTCTGTGCCAAGCGTTGTCATTCAGTCCCTTTCCGAGAGTAGTGATGGTTTCTTGGTCGCGATGGTTGAGCTTCAGCACCAAACTGCCTTCCTCATTAACAGCTAAAGACAAAGCGTCGCCCCCAGACCCACTCTGTAAGTACGAAGTGAGAAGTGAGCGTGCACCAGCTTCATATCATTTTCAACCGAGTATTCTAGACTTAAAAAGAACGATCATATGAGATGTACAGCTCAGTACCTAGTTACACAAAATTTGACAAAAGGAGAGCACATTTCTAAACCTTGAAAGGCAGATCACATATTAATTGGCTGAAATATCGACTTACAAATTAATAAGAGAGTTCCAAAAAAAAATTGCTACAAAAAAAAAAAAAAAAAAAAAAATCCATGATCCCGATTTACTATGAAAGGATGACAGATTATTATTATTACTAATATAAAATTAGCATTTACCAGCCCAAAGAGTCTAACTGGAGGAAATGATTGAAATAGATAAATACGCACAAAAAAATACAGAATTATAATAAATCAATGATAAATGTGCTGATATCATATTGATTGTGATCATAACTCGGAGAACGCAAAGACAAATCAGGAACGCCATCAGCAAAAGTAAAAATCCTTTTGACAAAAACTGAAGAGAGACTAACACCCTCATTTCAACTCTCCACAAAAGAAAAACCACAAAAAAAACTATCTCACCTGCGACAGCAGAGTACCAAACAAACAGGTACGAAAGCTGATGGAAGTGTACCCACGGAGATTGATCGGAAGAGGTAATAAAACGACGGAGTTTGTGGTAAAATAGCCTTCTCTGGCACCGCCTCCTAATGTTAACGTCGTGGCATCTTCCGTTTGCAGATTTGCCAAGTAGGAGTCGTCCGTCTCACTAATCGAGGACCCATCCCACTCCTGCAACACATTTTGCATTCATTTATTTTTTTGCAGCATAGAAATGGATGAGTCATTAGCTAAAACACACACACACACACACACACACATATATATTATATCTATATTATATATTTATATGTATATTATATATAATATTATATATAATATATATATATATATATATGTAAATATGTTGTGTGTGTATGAAGATAAAAGGCCCATAAAACACTATTTTAACATTGCAACCATATATTTCGAGCACTTCCTTCTGTGCTCTTGATCACTGGTAAAATTTATGGTTGCAACGTTAAAATAGTGTTTTATGGGCCTTTTATCTTCATCATTTATCTGGTTGTATTAACAGTAAACAGACCGACATTCATATATATATATATATATATATATATATAGATATATAACTAACAACAAACATACATGCATAAATATTGTATCATTGCAAGCAACAGCAATCTCTCTCTCTCTCTCTCTCTCTCTCTCTCTCTCAATCTCTCTCTCTCTATCTCTCTGCTCTTCGCCTTCTCTCTATATATATATTATATTAATATATATTATATATATATATATATATAGATATATATATTATATCATATATATATATAATTTATATATATGTGTGTGTGTGATGGAAATAAACACTTAGGAACGTATTTCACAGAAATAGACTTCCAACTCACCACGGTATCGAATCCCGGTCTTTCGAGAAAGAGTCCAGGGCATTAGCAATTCGAACTGCTATATAATGCCCTGGATTCTCACTCGAAAGACCAGGGTTCGGTTCCGCTGTGAGTCGGAAATTTACACATACACAAATATATATAATATATATATATATCTATATATATATATAATATATATATCTATATATATACATATATAATATAACAGATATAATATGTGTGGGGGTGTGTGTGTGTTGTGTGTAGTGTGGTGTATATGGATGTATATAAAGAGAGAGAGAGAGAGAGGATGGGGGGCGTGGTTGCTGCTCGCATTGCATAATGTTCACAGAATGACTAAATGTCTAAAATGTTATTCAAAAATCAATTGCCAGCCATCCAACCTGCAACGATAACGTAGGTAGGCAGCTGCACAGGGGTGAAAAACTCACAGATCTGCACTTACAGGTGTATATACATCCACAGGCGATGTTTCGTCATTCGGTGGTGGTGGAGCTGGCGAGGTGTCCGGTGGCTCCGAGTCTTGGCCGAAGTCATCTGTTTGGACGAAGTTGTCGCCACTGTCGGCAACGGACGGAGGTTGAGTAAATGTCGATTCTGGCTGGCTGATTTGTGACGCTGCCGGGTTCAGCTGGACCACGATCAGTAATAAACAAACACCTGCAAAGGGAGAGGAAATGGAAATGCATTAGAAAGGTGAATATCGACGATATCTTTTTCATTCACATTTGACACAGACGCCAAAAACTGGATTATATGGTTAAAATAATGAGATTTGTCATTTCAAGTCCTATAGTATTATTACTACGCACAATATTTGACTTCAATTACTCTGATGAACAAGAAAATATATATCATTCCTTTGCTTGGAAGCCTATTACAACTAGTCATACAAACCGAAAGTTAAATACAACGCAAACATCTTGAGTTCCTGCTTGGAAGACATGGTTCACGCTGATGCCTATGGTATAGTACAGCTATCACACGATAGACGCAGGCAAAAAGCTGCTTACTTGCACTTAGGAAATACTCTCAATATTTTTTTTTCCACTTTTACTTTTCTACAATTCTTCACAGCACTATCATTCACGTTCTGCTGGCAAAAAGTCTTGTCAGGAGCTTTTAAAAATGAATGGAGATAAATAATAAAGTCACAAGACAGATTATTTCGACTTGTGATTGCACTATCGAGAAACAAAGTTTTGGGAGAGCAGCGTCATTGAAAGAAATGTAACGTATAGCTGTAAACCCTCCGAAAGGCGTCCTTCAATCACATTCACGTACTATCAAAATTTCTACCTTGAATGGGAAATAATATATCATTGAAGCGCGCAGTCCATGTTTAAAGCCCTGAGTTGGATTTATATATACCTAAAAAATATTCTGATATTAGTTGACAATACTTTATAGATACTTGATAAAACGCCATCAATAATAATAATAATAATAATAATAATAATAATTCAGTCCTTCAGCAGTCATCGCTTGATAATGTCCTGCGGATCAGGAAGAAACGTCGCGTTGGAGAGAGAGAGAGAGAGAGGAGAGAGAGAGAGAGAATTGTATAAGCAATAATAAACCAAATGACTCAACCGAATAATAATAATAATAATGATACAGCGGATATACTCAATATTATAAATAAGGCTCTTATTACAAAGCAATCACAGAAAACAAAGCGCAATCATACACCGCACAAAAACAGCAAATTGTGGGGGAAAATCTTATCACAGCTAAACCGCCTTTGAAAGAGGAACAGCTCCATTGTTAGTGCTAAAACCAGGAAACTTGATACCGATTGGGAAGGGAAGAATGGTTATAAAAGAACTTACAGGAAAATTAAGCGAGGTTAAAAGAGAGAGAGAGAGAGAGAGATTTCATCAAGAGCAAGAACCGATCTGACACAAGATTGAGGCCGATACTTGCCCATGTATCCGTTAGGTCTATGAAACCCTGCATCTAAATAAAATATCATCATGATTTTATGGTCACACAGGGAATCACACAGGGAAAACAGACTTCAGTTCATGATGCAGAATACCGAGAGGGCTTGAGTTTTTCGAGAGGCAAAGAAGTACCCACCAGACCTCAATCTTTCTCGGACTTACGGCAAAGAAAATTAACTATAAAAAGAAAAGTAAATATAAAAAGAAAACTAACTATAAAAAGAAAACTAATTATGAAAAGAGAACTAATATGAGAAGAAAACTAACCATAAAAAGAAAACCTATGGTTTCTTTTGAAACTCACTCCAAAGTTAGTTTCACAAGGAATCAGTATTTACTTTAATTTCGCATAGGCTTTTGAAGTAGAGAGAGAGAGAGAGAGAGCAGGTATCTTTGTCTATTGTCCCAGTGAGGATACTACACGCCCATAGGAAACCCCTTCCCTAAGATGAGGGAGAGAGGGCATGGAGGATGCAGCAGAAGTTAGAACAGTGAGGAACTGGCAGGTAGAAAACGCAAGTGCATAAGAGTGGGGGAGGCGGAGGGGGAGGGGGTTGGGCAACAAACAAGAGGAGACGAGATAGGAGAGCGGCCGCTCCCCGTCTCTTGCATGCCCCACCACCACCCCCCTTGACCTTGGACTTGCAACTTCTGGCGACCCCTACCTGCAACCCCAAACGACCCCTACCACCAACCCCCTCCTCTGCCTTCGGATGTTATCCTATCCACATCCTTCCATCCACTTCCCATTTTCATGGGTCATATGCTTTTGAGCAACGCAGAAAAGCAGAAAGTGCAAATTTCAGTATTTCGCTGACATAAAACTCTTCTAAAATCCCCAATAATGCCACACCACAGATTAATGAAGAGATATGAGAGGAAGAATTAACCATTTCTATTTACTTCACAAAAAATGAGAGGTAAAAAAGTTAAAAACCCTTCTTTAAATTTATACGGCCCTTCCTACATCTCATACTAAAAATATTGGGTTAAATTCGGCAACCTTTCAGATTATATATATAAATACTTAAAAATTCACAGTAGATGCACGTGACTTCATTAAATAAGCGAATACCACAGGAAAACGATAGGCAGAGAGCACTTGGGTTATATATATATATATATATATATATATATATATATATATATATATATATATATATATATATATATTATACATTCAATACTGAAAGAGCAGCTTCACACCTTGCTGCGACTCCTCAAAATCCCTCATTTCTGAAGTCATTTCTTCATTACCGACTTGTAAAGACAGGGAACATAGATATCTCAGGGCGAAATGATCTGTAGTGATAAGTCCAAAGCAAGATTTACATCAACAATCCAAGTCAGTTTATTGACCTCAGCTGAGGGCAGCCTTTGTGTCTCTTCTTCGGCCCTCGCTGACTCTTCTACCTTATCTCCAAGTCCCATCTTCCAACTCCTCCTTTGGAAGGCTCTTTATGTTTCCTACTTCCCAATGAACTCCTCGCACCTTATTCCCCCAAGTCAGTCACCAACACCTCTCCTGCAGCCTCCCCCTCCCACGCCTTCGTGCTCTCTCATATTCTTTCCCCAATTCAGATCTTCGTTATAATGGCTAGATATTCCTAGAGAGGCAGATTCACTGATCGCGTGCTTCATCCTTTTTTCCAATTAAAACGTGTCCAAACGAATGTTAGAATTTACTAGAACATGTAGAATCTACTGCGTCACTTTTTTTTTTACCAGATACATATGCAATTGTAATAGTCACATGCCCTCTTAACTTCTTGAATTCTTTGCTCTTTTTTGGATACGCCTGAAGATCCAAGTTCAAAGAAATTTGACTGACCTACGCAAAGTGTGGCTTCGTTACTCACTAGATCCTATATATCCTATTTCGTTTTTTTATGCAGATCAGACAACTTTCCCGAATTTCCTTCCTCATCCAAAGGTCTTCTACCTTTCATCAGTTTCCTCGGCCGTGCCCACTGGCTCACCTTTCCTCGCCCTTTCATCGCGCTTTGTGCCCTCTGCCCCTCTCACACCCTGCCTGGCCTCATCTTCCCTCCAACCCCAAGCGACCAAATCCGAAGGCAGTTAACTCCACCCTCCTTCGACCTCTCGAGTTAACGGTCGCAGGTGAATCAAGAAAAAAAGGCGTCGGAGGATTCCGAGCTATATTGCATTCGCCACGACGCGACGGCTGCATTGTTCAGCAGATAATGGTGATTGCAATCAGCGATTTTCCGTTGTGCTAGATGAAGAAGCGTGCTCCGATTAATTGGAAATCCGAGACGACAGATAAAGATAAAAAGACTGATTCCGATTTCACCAGGAACACCTACGCTCTCGTCAGTATCATGAATTAAATCAACTGGTAAAGGATTTAGGCCAAAATTCAGATGGTTCTATTGCCTGTCTCGATACTTTTGCCACTGAAGTGGATATTTCGAATTACATTCGAGAAAACTGATGACGTCTTCGGTTCTTTTGAATATTACGCAGAGAGATCATTTTAAATGATCGATGTTACAATTATTAATACTCTAGTAAATAAAATAACATGTTCTAGGCACATAAACAACATAACATGGTCTAAGCCAAAATAATGAGAGAGAGAGAGAGAGAGAGAGAGAGAGAGAGAGAGAGAGAGAGAGAGAGAGAGAGAGAGACCCTGCTCAGACAACCCACTGGAGGATATGGACATAATAGCCGTTACCCATCTTCCTCGACATGTGGGTTTTCGTTTTCGTCATAAAATCAGAATAATACACATATCATAAGTTTCTTTCTCGTGTTAACCCTTCTGCAGGCCATAGAATGTAAACAAATAAAACACTTTACTCATCTGAACCCCCATTTTTTTTAATGAAAGGATGGAAAATATGTAGAGTAAAACATAAAAATATATAATTCCCAAAGGGTATACAGTCGTGTCTAAAACAGACAACCTTACAATACTGAAGCTTGGTCAATCTAATCTCACTAAATGGAACCTTGACTTTGAGCTTAAACTTTACCAAAAACGTAGCCTACTGTTCTTCCTCCCGCCATTCCCTTCATTCCAGCGCTGTAGTAGCGGTCCGTCCATCCGTCATGCCTAGTTGGATAAACCGAGACACCAGATAAGATTTTAGCAAATGGTCCTGTCGGGCCAGAATCTGGCTGCACATCTCGTGAATACCACACAGGACAGGATGCCCAAGGCGAATCCACTTTTCTCGGGGAAGACGTATAGGATCATGATCGCTGCCTCCATGCCCATATTAGGCGGTTCAATGACATTAGGTTCAAAGCGCCCAGCTCATCAAGAAAGTAAGTGACGGTAACTGATCAAACTGACTCGGACTTGGACTTCATACTGACGTGATGCTGTTGACATTTTCTTTCATGATCTCTGCCTGAACAGAAAATCTCGTGCTATCCTTTCAGCTTCTCTTTCCAACCTACCCCCAGCGTCGCAAAGGAGGGATGCGCTAGACTCATGGGCTTCCACTTCCTACCGAGGGGTTCCAGCCAGCCCCCTCACGTCGTTCCATTCCCTTCCAAGAACAGACCTCTCCCTCTTCTCCCTCACCCCAACAACAAATTCCTCCTCTCCACCGTCCAAGGATATGCAAAAGTGCATTAACGACTCGCTTCCATTGCAACGCTCATCTAAGGCTCTCCTCACCCCTGAATCCAAGCCCCCCTCCCCCACCCAAAAGTAACCCGACCACCAGGGTATATACAGAAACACCTGGACTCCCGGATATCCGCCAACGTTAACCCAATTAACCTTAAAAATCCCACCTGGTGCGAGAAAAGGAAGGGTTAGGATCCACATCGAATACTCAGTCGATTGACTGTAAACGCATTTTCCAGAAGGAAGCTTCCAGCTACTGAGGCTTCGGCGGGAGGTGGGAAGGGTTCCTCAAACAATGAGGGAAGAGGACACGACAAAAGACGCCATCGTATAATTGCTGACTGAAGAGGAGGGAAGGGAAGGGAAGGGGTATATTCCCGGTGGCCTCGATGGGATCCTAACACCATTGTTTGAAATGTTCTTAGCATTCTTCTCATTTACAAGCGCAGGAAATGAACTCGCGCTATGCACACTTAGTTCAAAGAATATTCGATTGAATCAATAAGAAACCGCTTAAGTAAATATAAGAGCATAACTTCATTTACGGAGTATAGTGCCTACTAAGATGAAAGGGTCGAAGGTCTGTCAAGTATTGAGGTGGTGGTCTCTCTCTCTCTCTCTCTCTCTCTCTCTCTCTCTCTCTCCTCTCTCACACACACACACACACAACGAGTTTTTAAATTCAGTAAAGCATGACTTCAAACACTTTGTTAATAAAGACTTGGAAATACAATCACGCTTTCGCAAGATATTAAAATAATAATATCTGCAATTAAGTTTGTTTTTTGCCTGCTAATATTGTCAGATCAAACTGTGTCAGTGACTTGCATGGTCAATTCTAACAGTAACTTCAATGAGCAATACTCTCGAGTCCACAGGAAATTTACTTCGGAGGAGCGAACCTACAAGTCATCTTCTGACGAGCTTGTTGTAATGTAGGTCGAGATGGTAAGTGGCGGTTATTCGTTTTTAAACACATTCAAATGCATTTTGTTAGGCTTTGTGTGTGTGTGTGTGTGTGTGTCTCGTGTGTGTGTCTCAGAGCTGAAGAGCAGAATTCATTATGAGATTCGGTGGAAGAGAGGAAGACGCAGCTCTACTCAAGGACAAACACAAAGAACTATTGTCCAGTTGCGTAATCTCTCAAGTGGGACACTCGACTGCGCTTCGCGCGTGAAAAGTATGAATTCCCGCGAATAAATAAACAAAATGGTGAAATTCAGAGAAGCAGGAACTTATTCTAACAGACCAAAGCTTTGCCTCGTCAAAACTTAATCAAGCAAGTGAAGAGGCCTTGTCATTAGAGGATGAATTAATTATATCAGACTACAAACTGTAAACTATACCGGATTCTGTGGGCTCTTCTTCTTGTCCTTAAACTGTGCTGAAACCGGACATCTATCGGGACTTGCAACTTGAAGTATGGATTTCAACTGAGTTGCAAAATATCCTTCAGTCTAAAACTGTATTATTAAAACTCTTCCTGCAATAGATGCTCATTACCATCAGCTGCCTCCCAAACAATAATCTATAAATAAAAAAAAGCGGCAAACTAAAAAATTCCAGGACATTGAAATAAAAAATGACATCGAAAATTTTTTCACAGTCGTGCCGGGAATTGAACCCGTGATGAAATGTATTTCAATGTCATCTTCTCTCAAGGAGGAGATACCGAGCGACAATAAACAATTCGTTACGTCGTCTCCAGTTCTCTATAATTTACAAGAATCTGGCCAGAGACGGTCTTTCAAATAATTAGGCCATAATCCACTGACAACATATATATATATATATATATATATATATATATATATATATATATATATATATATATATATATATATATATAAGGAGCCCATAAAACCGCCAAAATATAGAGAAAATACTATATTTCAGAGACTGCTGTCTCTTTCTCTTCAGGTAGACAGCAGTCTCTGAAATATAGTATTTTCTCTATAGTTTGGCGTTTTTATGGACTCCTTTTCTTAGATGGAATTCTGTTGTAACAGAATTTTACCAGTCATACACACACACACACACACACATATATATATATATATGGAGGCTGTGAATAGTGATAAATAATAACATGTGTAGATAGCCTGGGATGCTGATGTGTTGAACGTAAGCCTTCCAAGAAAACAGCGTGAATGCTACTGTATCTCATGGTTTAATAACGGTTAGAATTTTCATATGAATATAAATTTGAACTAGAGCCCTCATGCACTTATACAACCCTTCTTTGTCCTCTCACTTTCTCATGTATGTCAGTTTGTCTGCTAAGTAAAGGACGTTGAGTTGAAAGATCTTGCAGTAACTACAGTGTTTTACTTATATATATATATATATATATATATATATATGTGTGTGTGTGTGTGTGTGTAACTGAATCATGAAAGTTTGGAACGTGATAAATGCCTATATAAAGGTATATGCCACGAAGAAAAGTGAAACACTGGGGTAGCTGCAAGATATATAAGGCAAAAGCCACGAATTAAAGTGAAAATGGAGCACCGATGTAAGGCCTTTCGATTCACGTCCTTTACTAAGCAGAGTAAAGGACGAGAGTCGAAAGGTCTTGCAGCGGTACTTCATTGTTTCACTTTCCTTCGTGGCTTTTGCTTTTATTAATATATATATTCATCCCGTTCCAAATTTTCGTGATTCAGTTATACATACATACAAATATTATATATATACATACATATACTTTATACATATATGTATGTATATATATACACACATCAGGGTGTTTGAAGACTCGCGTTAAAACGTATATGAGTTCGTGTTTAGAATGGTTTCAATTCCCACACCCCCATACACTCCTATTGGGGAGATCTCTTCAATGGCCGTCTTCAAGCTCTTTATTGTTCCAGACTACGGACACGCCCACAATCCTCCCTCCCTCTCTCTATCTCTCTCTGCGTCTTTTCCCATCGGCTTTTCTTCTTCTTCTATCGACGATCAAAAGGAATCTCATCGACCGATATGAAGCGAACGAACAATAGCGGCAGGAAACATGATAAACGTGAATGGAGAAAAGTAGACTTTCCTCTCCAACGATACCAGATGTCTCTGAATATACTGCTGTCGAAAGTGATGTCGTTTTTCACTTCTTGTCTTTAATGTATTTTAAATTTTCTTTGTTTATGTCTTCTACAATAAAGCATTAAATTGACTTAAATGCGTTTTGTGAGCCCTCAAAATCACAAGACAAATGGGGGCCATGGAAATAGGACAAATAATTTTCTCTTGCAAATATGCTAACATGAAACAGAGGCTTCCAACATGAAAGGACTTTTTATGCGACTTTCCTGCGAGCAATGACGAAATTCTAACATAAGACCGAGAGGGGAACTCACGTTGATACTGGGAGTGTTTTGAAGGTAAATCAAAAAGTCTTACGAAATGAGTTGATCTCGCATGAACATGCTATAACAATCACGTATTAAGTGCGAAAGGGTTAAGCGAATACAATAAACACTCAAGAATAAAAGAGCCACTTCAATCAAAATTGCGTAAGATCCAACGGAGGAACCACGGCTTCAAGAGTGGTTTCGATTAATTCCTAAAAGCGAATCAAAACCTATTATAATCTCTCGCATGCTGTGAGTCAAAGAAAAATATTACATATTTACCTGAAAATATTTTGGATAACGCCCCCATGTACGCCAACTAAATGACGTATTTATACCACAAACATTCATAGCAGCAACGTTCAATCTCTGCTCGCTTTCTTCTTAATGGTGAAAATGTTAAACAGTCTTTGAATGAGGTGAAAAGGCTTCAGGGAAGGTTAGTAATGGTTCGACTATGAAGTTATCAGGACTGAAGCGATGTTGGATGAATGTGCTGATGACTAAGGCAGTGGTCTTCAAACTGTGGGCCATGGGCTGATTATCAGGTGGGCCACGGACAATTTGAATTTAAATTATATAAAAATAAAAGTATATTTTCTTTCATCCGGGACCTATAATTATAAATAAATAGTATATGTAAAAATATGGAAATACGTAAATATATTTTCTTTTTCTTATTCTATCCAAGTAATTGTTCACTAGTTCATTTTTAGATAATAAAAATGGCCATGAAACGATTCTGAACATATTTGTATATTGAATTTGTGAAAATCTATGTTTTGAATTTATGGCAATAACATGTAATAAAATTTAAGTTCCAGGAACTATATGTTGTGTATTTTGAATTTATCAATTCCTATTCTAAATCTAAAGTAGTGGGCCATGGTGTTTGGAGAATCTAAAGTAGGCCATGACCTCAAAAAGTCTGAAGACCAATGGACAAAGGCTCCAACTAAGGAAAATGTGTTATGGATGATGAAAACCACGAACAGATTTGATCATACAAAGCCAAAGCAATGCTTATTGCATTTACCTTCCTTATTCGAAGATCGACCAGTATACGAAATCTTCATTCTCCAACTCATTGATCTGGCCCGCCCATCCAAAAAAGGCCGATTAAAATCGTGCTCCAAGAGCAAACAACCATGACCTCTCTTCCATGACCCAGCGTAAGCGAAATACAAACACAATAACGGAGGAGGTCAGGTCACAGGCATGACCTCCTGATCGTGACTTATGCTGAAAACCCAACACATTTCCGCACTGTGATGGTCTCGATGTCACACCTATTCTCAAACGGCATTATACTGATTTATTCCACTGTGACTTGAAACTTAGAACTCCTAAGATGTTCAACGAAGTGTTCAACGAAGTGTTAGGAATGAAAACAAACAAGTAAAATGAAAACAGTCGAGGCTAGGAGACTGTAATTTGGTATGTTTGATGATTGGAGGGTGGATGATCAACATAGCAATTTGCAGCGCTCTAGCCTCTGTAGTTTTGAAGATCTGAGGGCGGACAGAAAAAGTGCGGACGGACGGACAAAGCCGTCACAACAGTTTCCTTTTCCAGAAAACTAAACTATAACAACAAATGCAGACAAAGCCTCCGGATCATTCTCACATAGCAAAACAAGATCTAATGAGCAATCAAAAACTTCCCAAGGAATTCTGGGAAATCTGTTCGCACCTCTGAAGGTCCTTGACACGTAGCTGACTTCCTTTTGAGGTTCCATGAAAAGCGGAGCAGTGTATCAACCTTCCAGCAAGGAGGCCGAGCAGCCAGATCTTGATTAATATTTGAATGGTAGTCCTCAACTCCGAGAACGTACTAGAGAAAACGAAAACCTTGGCCAGAGAGAGAGACTTATTTCGATCGTCATAGGTTTCGTAGATGATTTCGGCATAAAAACATTCACAAGACTAATTAAAAAAAACAATAAAGTGTCCTCGGCTAACTCTATCGAGATCAATATTATGTTTACATATTACTTTTTAGTACAAAACTAACCTTATACCTTACATGCAATTTGCGGTGATTTCTCTCTTTATGATCCACCACGTCGAATTACTAAGTGAATATACTATTAATGCGTGGTAAGGGTTAGCGTCAATACAAACAACTGTCCGTTAAAGTCACCGCCATATCTCTAGGACCTGGTTCCTTACCCGGATGCGCCTGATCAGGGACTGAGGTTCCTTTTTAAGAACCTGGAAGGATGGGGCCACTCCCAGTCTTCAAGAGGTCTCCTGCTCTATATGGACCAAGTCCAGTTCTATACTCGACTTTTGTAAGTATAACTTTTTTACTAGCTAATCTTTACCAGACCAAACAATTAAATGTAATATATATATATATATATATATATATATATATATATATATATATATAATGTATATATATATATTATATATATATATATATATAATGTATATATATATATATATATATATATATATATATATATATATATATATATAAAGTAACAGGTCCTCATTGAAACTGGATGATATCAAGTTGACATATTGTATATATATATATATATATATATATATATATATATATATATATTATATATTATCGTTAAATATCATTATCCAAGAGAAATGAATTGGACTTGAACATGGTTTTCTCGTATAATTCAAGCAGTATTTGGCTGGAACGTAGTGATATTAGAAAGCAAAAACTCTTTCAGATTTCCCACCACTAATACGGAAGAGTCGACGGCTTTCTTGTCATGAACGGAAGTTCGTAGAAGACATAAAACAATATAAAACAACAGCTCCAAAGCAAAAACAAATGAAATTTTCATGATAAAATTAAGTGTTATATATACTAACTAAGTAATTACATTGCTTGCGAGTGAAACTGTAAGTAATGTAATTACTTGTTGTTACATATATTAGAAATAAGAATTTCCAGGCTCGGAAAGGTTCGTCGCCAAACTGATAGGAATGTCAGAAAGAGAAAACAACATTAATCTCTCTCTCTCTCTCATCGGTTTACAAACAAAATTACGAACATATACAAACAGATGCATTGGCATTATCTTGGAAGTTCATTTCCAAATACTTCGGTGACGGTCCTAGCATTTTTGGGCACAAAATTTCTTTTACATCGCCACTTCTTTATTGTGATGTTCTAGTTCCTCATTAGACAAGTGGGTTGCGTATTTCAGATGATTAGAAATTATTTTCTCGATGTAATGTGGTTCGGATCCCACAATAAGCTGTGGGTCCCGTTGCTGAGCAACCAGTAGGTTCCTAGCCACGTAAAATAAATCTAATCCTTCGGGCCAACCCTTATAGGAGATCTGTTAAACAGCTCAGTGGTCGGGTTAGACTAAGATATACCTAACTTTAACTGTGATGTTCTTTCCTTGGAGGCACAAAGCTTTTCTTCGGATGCTTTTGTTGTGTGTGTGTGTGTGTATATATGTGACTATAACTTTTAGCATGGAAAGAAAAACGTGATAGTAATATAAACTGAAAATTAGATGGCAGTTAAAACTGCCCATGAGGATGATGCTCTTTCTGAACATCTGAGTGAAAAATTCCCAAAGAGAGCATTGACTAGCCTTATATATAAATATGTAAGTATCTATAGCGCCTCAGTGGTGTGGTTGGTATGGTCTTTGCCTGCCACCTCGGTGGCCGCGAGTTCGATTCGCAGGCATTCCATTGAGGGGTCATAGATGTGTATTTCTGGTGACAGAAGTTCACTCTCGACGTGGTTCGGAAGTCACGTAAAGCCGTTGGTCCCGTTGCTGAATAACCACTGGTTCCATGCAACGTAAAAACACCATACAAACAAATATATATAAGTATAAAAAGATGAAGTGATATTGGTTCTAGAACTCCCTTTTGAAATCTACAGCAGTTCAGATGAAAAAGTGAAAATATCAATCTAGGTCCAGACGTAACGTCCCTTGATCACATTCTGTGCAAGACCTTCGGAGAATTCAGGTAATTACTGTTCGCGTCCTTAGACTTTCTTGTTAATACATTACCAGGGGTAATTAACGACATCTGCTCCTCATAAGAAGACCGACCTCGAAAACAACCAACTTTGTATTGCAGAAAAGTGCTCCATACACCTTTTATTTTATTTATTCATTTATAAGCTTGTTGGCGCGTGTAACGCATGCTCTCTCTTCCTTACCACCCTACTCCAGCCGGGGAGGACAAACAGGATTGCAGGGGGTGGATGTCTCATCTATTCTCCCGATGCCCTACGCACCCAATCCCCACCCGGGGGCGACAAACTGGTTTGCTGGGGGAGGGTGGCTGTATCATGACTACCTTACTGTCACCCATGGGACGACAAACAAAACCTATTATCATACATTAGTTTATCTGCTCATATTGTCCAACTCTAACAATAACATCTCAAACCCTACATTTTCGAACTAATACTATTTATAACTAAACTATTACTCCTACAGTCTCATGTCCACATTCCAAATACTTAAATAATATACTTATTTATATCTACTAAAAGCAGAAATTTACAAGCACCGCCATAAAATATTATATAAAAATATAGCAGGATTACAACTATAATTTTCAATAATGTCACTACAATAAAAAACATAAGATTCTAATGATTTAATTAAAAAAACCGATTTACACGAATAATTACATTTTGTTATTCAAAACTACTCATTCACTGCTTAAATGAGCGGTTATCTATCCTCCCTGCATGATTATGCAACCAAATATAATTTTGTCAAAACTGCATACGCAAGTGGTGGGCCAAAACTTGTTGCTCTTCAATTCAACAAATCTCTAATCTCAGTTTCGCCGACAGAAAAATATAAAATGTAGCTAATTTTCGGTGCTGTGGGTGATGAAAGAAGTCCGTTAGCAAATGACGTCTTAAACGTGAAAGATATAAGATGTCCTTACATACTAATCTATACATTTGTTTCCAGTCAAACTCATGCAATCGTGACGTGTTAGTGAGGTAAATTAAAAAAAAAAAAAAAAAAAAAAAAAAAAAAAAGTGCATACTAGTTAGCACACACACAAGTCCACGATTTCGGTCCCTTTACAAATTTGTATTTTTCCCAAAACAACCCAGTAAGTAAACCACCAACCATCACACTACAGTAACAATACTCGGTCACCTGTTTACTCCCGTCTCTCTTTTTCGCCCAGTCATCGGCACTTCCTCTCTTCCATCCAATGGAGAGAGAGAGAGAGAGAGAGGTTGGGAATAATAATGGGGAGGGAGGAACCATAATACCCTTTCGGGTGAGCTACCTGCGCCCAGCACCTAACACTCGGACGCTCAGATACCCAGCTTCATCACGGTCGGTACCCTTTTCATCAATAAACACTCTCTCTCTCTCTCTCTCTCTCTCTCTCTCTCTCTCTCTCTTTCTCTGTGTGTGTGTACACATGCGCAAATCCTTTATTCGAAACAAACCACATATTGTTGGACAATACATTAAAAAACCGTCGTTCAAAACGCAAAACTTACAGGAAAACCCAATTACAAATCAAAACTTAACGTCAGTAAAGTAGCCTACTTCTGTCATTAATCAGATAAGATATTATTTGCGTTATCTAAACTAACCTCCTTTCCTTGTACTCTCGGCTTAATCGGTTGTTCCTTGCACACAATAGGTCAGGGTACATACTAAACCTTTCATCACATGTATACACATTTTCAGAGATAAAATTACTTTTCAATTCAGGAAGATAACTAATAGTTTTATGTTGCTCTTAAGTGCGTCAAATTCATCACATCTAAGATTTCTATATGTAAATACCCCTATACATATTTTTCTGCTAAAAGTGTCACAAATAAACCCATTATCACGCACGACCTTTACAGCACTTGTAGCGACAGCCTCCTTTTTCCCTCCTGGCGTTCGGAAGCGTCACCGAGGCCTCTGGATGAAGGCCGTGAAACACAACCTAGAGTAAACCACAGGTAAAAGCCCCAAATCCATCACGCAAACCAGCCGAGTGGGTCTGCGGTTTGTGACGAAACTTGATATCTGTGGGTCGGCAAGAAATGTCACTCACACATACGCGCTGGATTACAAAACAAGTGAATACATAACCTGACCTAGGGAGAATGAGATGACAAACTAACGACACAAAAAACAGAGGAAATGAACAAACACCAATTTTTTTAAAGCATGAAAGCAGGTATTCTTTTCTTTATATGTCAGTCTCATGAATTTATGAAGGATGTTTGGATAATTCGAGTTACGGAGCACAAGATAACAGAACCAAGTCGTCAAAATTTCCTAGACATGAAAAGAATCACCGAAGCATTTTGTAGTGGGCAACAATGACTTTCAAATCTTCAATGGCTGATCACTATCGCTGCCAATGGAAGTCACGTTAAACAAAACGAAACTCAAAGTTCTGCTTTAGCAACCGAAGGAAAACTTCTACATTTAAAAAAAAATGACTGCACCTGGGAAAAAAGATAAGATCGTGATTCTTAATATGAGAATAATTAAACGCATGAGTAGAATACAAATATTGCGTTGTCTTCGACCCCGAACAGGGATATAAAGCTGGGAAAAGAAGAAGTGTCGTTTTATACATAGATCATGGAATCAGGATGAAACTGGCCCCTATCACAGGCATTGCGGAACCATCACCACGTGAGAGCCTTGGGTAGGCAGCCCCGATCACAATATCGAGAACAGGTAACCTTCGTACAATGAAATAACACACAACCTTTATACGATAAAAGTCAACGCAACTTTATATCCGACTTTGTCATTAAACCCCTGAAAATCAATCATTACGAAATAATAATATTATTCCTTATCTGAAATACACACTAACGAATACATAGTGGTGATGCCGTATTGCCAAAGGGAGATTACTGTTTGAAAACAATGTAGGTCATAGCCACAAAAAGCATCAGTGTCTACACATCGCTCCCAATCATAAACATTAGCGTGCCATTACTAGATACAGAGAAGCACTAAAGCGATATTCTGACAAAAGGCGTCAGAGAAACGCTGCATTTCTATTTTTCTGTAAAAGAGAACTATTGTCTGCTCGTCCTCACTTTTTCTGTCTGCCTTCAAATCTTGAAGACAACTGAGGCTAGAGGGTTGCAAATTGGTATGTTGACCATCTACCCCACAATCACCAAACGTACCTAATT
The DNA here is from genome assembly GCF_015104395.2 of Macrobrachium nipponense. Lineage (NCBI taxonomy): Eukaryota > Metazoa > Arthropoda > Malacostraca > Decapoda > Palaemonidae > Macrobrachium > Macrobrachium nipponense. The sequence goes on along the minus strand of NC_087212.1, from coordinate 57,559,307 downwards.
GCAGCCCTTTTAGTCTCAGTAGATTTTACTTTATATAAGGTTAAAGTTAGCCATATTCGTGCGTCTGGCAACGTTATAGGGCAAGCCACCAATAGGCCGGGGCTGAAACTCATAGGCCACGGTTGATACAGCATTATACACTGTAAAGAAAACACGGCGCATTTTTTACTTGCTTCCAGTAAGGAATCATTTTAGGTAAAAAGCAGCAAGAGAAATTTTCTCACAAACGACTATAAATTCGCACTGGAGGAGGTGGGTTTCTTAAAATGATGGTTTGTGATTGCTTTAATGGATATTAAATCTCTCTCGACCACGCCCTTAATGGCGCCTATCAGCAAACTCAAGGCATATCCAAAAATAGAAAGGGGAAGCTATTATTCACACAAAAACTAAATGCACCTTCTTAAAAAATCTAAACCTTCAGAGCAAGTTATCTATAAGAATACCAAATGTGCATGCAAATCTGTACATGCTGCCATTCATAGCCACAGAAAACTAAATGCAAAATCAACATAGTATACACGAACGAGACCATTTTGATAAAAACGTGTCAGACTTATTAGATTTATTCAACTCTATTTCCCCTAAAACAAAACAATGCACGATGAAAAAACTCTACAATTGTGAAACCACGTGCCCATTCCCATACGCACATACATACTACTCCTCCTGCCCACGCCCACATCCGCCCATGGATGAGCAATACAATGGAAGAGGGGAAAGTAAGAAATCACGACTTGACCTTCTGCACCTATCATGCGACTGCGCCCTACCCACCTCGCCCACGAGGGCCTCCCAAAGACTTCCACCAGCATCCTATGCCCCAATGTTATTTCCTCGCTCAAGAATTCTCGCGTCTGTACCGCTGCCTCCTCCTGGATTCTGTCTGGCAACTCAATTTCTAAAATGTATGATATACATTCATACAAGGCCTGGAGAATATACTCTATACTCCCTAGACCTTGCATTCATACATATCAACATACATACAAAATATCAGTATACCATTATGTTTGTGTATGTATGTATAATATATTATAATAATATATATAATAATAATTATATGATATATAATATTATATATAATATATATATATATATATAACTATAATACATATATATATATATATAATATATATATAGATATATATATATATATGAAGGCAAAATATAATGACATTACAATTTAGACCTACTCACATATAAAAAACTAAGCTAACTGAAAACTTGGCAAAACCAGCCTCACCATCTCCTCCTAATGCCATTCATTCGAAGCTAAGAATGAAAAGGAAAAAAGAACTGGTTTGAGCGAGGGAATGGGGTGGATGGGTGATGGTGGTGGGGGGGGGGGGGAGGGGGGGGGGGGAGGGGATGGGAGTAGGGAAGCTGGAAAGTCCTATGATCCCTTCCGGACGTGGGCGTTCTGAGACAGTGATGCATAACTTAGGAATGCGATTAACATCCTCCATCAACTCCAACCTCGTTTCCAACTGGAGAAATTCATTCTCTTCTTAAACTGGGAAGATAGTCAAGCAATATGATAAACTGTAAAGGTGGCAAAAACAAAGTGCATCTTACCAATAAATAAATATTGATCGATTGATTTGTTAGTTCTTACTGGCGTCGCAACGACGAGGTTATTGACGCTGTATCATTAAAATGAATTACGAAGGAAAAAGTCAACTAAAAAGCTATAAATATATTTATATAAAAATCTGTCAGAGAACTATAGAGAACCCAAAAAACACACGAAATACCCATCCCGCCTACACACCTATTTCAAATTAATTGTAAACAAAAGTACAAGCAACACAGGCACCCCGCACACTCCCAAATTCTATACAATTCAGTGAAATAAATAGATATTAAAAGTACTAAATAAATAAATAAATAAATAAATCCCATTGCTAAGAAAGTTCCCGCCTCTCCTTTAAAGGAACTGTCTCCCTTTGTCAATGGTACAACCCACGTCATACCATTAACATACAAAGTTAACAACAAAAACCAGACAAAACACTTACTTCAGAGAGAGAGAGAGAGAGAGAGAGAGAGAGAGAGAGAGAGAGAGAGAGAGAGAGAGAGAGAGAGAGAAGTCAAATGGGCCATTGTTCCTTGCAGTACGTACCTTCTGGCTACTGAAAACATAATGCATATTGCTGTACTTTCAGTTTCAGCTACCACCTTTGGTACTACTAAATGTATACGTGGATAGAATACCCCGTGCTAAAGCTAGGCTCCATTTCATTCTCCTCCTCACTTGATAGACAAAGGGTCTCTTAGCTAATACAGATTTGGGTAGCTAGCGTGATAATGATCTGATACAAGTAAGTTCACATATACTTCAACAAAAAATGCAAATAAATAAATAAATAAGATTACAGCAGCATCTTACAACTTAAGTAAAAAAAGTAAGCAAAAAATGGATCAAAGTAATTATGTTATCAAAAAATATTCATCAAGAACTCGGCCTTCCTCGGAATGACAGCAAACTCCAAAAAAGTAATGGGCTCTTTAACTCCTGCTCGAGACCAAAACACAAAAGAAGTTTACACCCCATCGTCCTCCTCCAAAAAATGGCCTTCATCCTCGCAAGACGTGAGTCACCTGTTTGCTACTCTCTCGACATCTTGCGTCATGGATGGCTGAACCGTGAGTGCAGTCAGTCAAGAACAGATTCCCATCGATTAAGTCAAGAATACAATGCATTCTGGTACCGGATAAACAACAGTAACGAAAGCTGAATGATTCCCAACATATCAACAAGTAATCAAGTCAACAGAAGCAGTATGTACAAGAGAAAAAATATATAATATAAAAAAATAATAGTCCATAAGACGTTGATTGTAATTTTCTTCGGTGTTTTCCGTCTGGTCCTTGATCGTAACTTTCTAATTTCTGCAATTCCCCCCCCCCACCCCCACAACTTCATGGTAATTTTCCCTGTGCTTGCACAACACGGGTCAACACTGCCCTTTCAAAGGTTCCTAATGTCATGATAACTTCCGGTATATACCACGACAATGAAGAGAGAGAGAAAAAATTTTATGAGTGGTTTCTCCCGAATTGGGTGAGGATTACCTCGCCGAGGCTTCATGTTTTGATGGTCCATAATGTTGACGAAGTATTGAGATCACGCGTCATATGTTTTTCTCTCTCCTCTCTCCATCTAGCAGCAACCGCCATCAGTGTAACAACTAGGCACCCAATTTACTGCTTAGGAATGAAGTTTGGAGTTAGGACTACATAGGCAAGACTAGATGTACCCAAGTTGCAGCATTTTGATTTATTGATCTTCACAGCAGACCAAGAAACGTTGCATTTCACCTTTCCTCAGGAGGTATAGACTTCCTCATTACTCTATCTTTCCTTTTTTAAGACAAGGAATAAAAGGTCACCGGAAGACATCATCATTCTTAAATAATTTCTATAATTTTCCGGGTTATTTTCCTTTAATTCTTTCAATAAAGTCATATGATAAAACTCTATTTCTTACTCATAGTTTACGATTTTTCTTGCATATTTCATGCTCGTATTCGTCTTGCAGGAGTGATATTATCATTATTGCACTTATCTTCCTTTTACTTGGTGCCATGATTTAAAAACACTAACTATATCAGGACGCTACAGGACTGAAAGGAACACGTCCACTGCATATTAACTCTGCCCTCTCAAAATATGCGTAGAGCAAGACCATCTGCGTGTATGGGCAATACCCAAGCGAACTGGAGCGCTCGCTAATCCCGACAGGACAAACCCTATGCCAGCCGCGTACGTGTAAATTGTGTTAGGGCTTGATAGTGGATAGTGATGTGACTACGTTTTTTCTCTGTAGTAAGTCCCGATTTTTTTTTTTTTATTGTCTTATAGGTTTACGTTATTTGCGCTTGAAGTTGTATTTTTCTTGATGTATTTTTCTTAATAGGTCATGTACTTGCAACAACAGACGAGATTACTGTCCACTTTGTTTTTGTATTATGTCTCTTCGTGCACAAATTTTTACTAATAATTGTATATTTTTTGTTAATAAAATAACTAACTAACTATGGCCAGCTTTATTATCACCGACACAGATTTTTATTTCGTGAGAAATGATAGCCAAATTACCAAGAACATTTCCGTCAAATTCTAAACCGCTAAGAAAATTTATACCACTGAATGTATAAATACAAACCTTTCTTACGAAAACTATACGTTTTTTGAACTGCGGACCGAGAGGCTTTGAAATAGCCTCATTCATTTTTCTCCTTAGCATATAATAGTACAACTCCACCTGCATCTTTACAAGACCCATGAAATAACATCACTATAATATTATATTGCATATAATATTCTTATGGCTTGTGCTCTATGTTCGTATAACTCGGACGCTGGATATTGGTTGTGTGAAATCGACATCCAACCAGACCACCACACCCAATGAGCCCCGGAGTCTGAGCACACGGAGGCATTATTCCTCTTTTGTTCTGAGCAACGAGACGCGTGCACCTCAGGAGAAAAGTCCGTACCCTTCGTGCCCAAGTGCAGCCTCTTGTAGTGCCTTGTTCACACACCCGCCCTCTCGTCAGTCCAATAACATTTTCAGTGTTGTTACATTGAATAGCTTCCTTTTTTTTTTTTTTTTTTTTTTAGGTTTGTAAAAGAAACTATTGAGATGGCTAATTGTCTGTCCGTCCGCACTTTTCTGTCAGACCTCAGATCTTAGAAAGTACTGAGGAAAATAAAAAAAGAAAGTACTGAGTATGTTGATCATCCAACCTCCGGAGAATCGTCAAACATACCAAATTGCTGCCCTCTAGTCTCAGTAGTTTTGATTCTACTTAAGGATAAAGTTAGCCATGATCGTGCGTCTGGCACCGCTCTACGTGCCACAACACAGGCCACCACCAGGCCGTGGCTGAAAGTTCCATACAGCATACGAATAACTTGCTTTATATATAATCGTACTAAACTGATGCATGCATCACAATATTCACTGATACGGCGATGAGTATAATTATCACAGGTTACCTTCTAACGCATTGCAGCTAGCGAAAAAAAAATAAAAATAAAAATCTATTAATAAAATTAGTTTTCAAGAATGTTCTCTTTATTGTGCCTCGACTACAACCGCTTCAAAAAGTTCAAAACGACTCCAAAAATAGACCCCCCCCCCTTACCCTGAAGTTTCACAGGGTCCTGGGATTACCCAGACGACTTGGACGATGAGCGTTTAACTTCAGCCTTACGGCGAGACCAGGCCTCCAGCATTCTACAATCATCAACCAACATAATCGAACGTAAATGTACCTTGCCAGAGAATATTGTCGTTAACCTTATTTCATATAACAATAAGGAAGAAGATTTAAATAAGAAATTTGTGCGCGTCCAACGACTATACTGCTCTCAACTGTACCAAGAGCAAACATGTTCCAGTTCTTTATTTGCATATGGTCCACATGGGAAAACTTTATATTTCAAGCCCCAAAAACACAAACGAGAGAGAGAGAAGAGAGAGAGAGAGAGAGAGAGAGAGAGAGAGAGAGAGGAGGAGAGAGGAAGAGAGAGAGAGAGAGAGAGAGAGGGAGAGAGAGAGAGAGAGCTTCCCAAGGCTTTCACATAGAAAATTACATCAAGCTCTGTCATTCAATAGGCATATCAGATTTCAAAAATAGCGCCCCCCCCCCCCCCAACTCTCTCTCTCTCTCTCTCTCTCTCTCTCTCTCTCTCTCTCTCTCTCTCTCTCAGGAACTCCCTTCCCCTTACAATTAATACTCTATTTGGTTCATCTTAATTTCACTTGCTTATCTGGACCTGATAAATACACAAAGCATGTCTACCAAGAACAGAAAATAAGCAACTTTACGTAATGACGGAGGACACTGTCAAGTTCACTACGGAAAACGCGCAAAAGAAACTGAAACAATAACCAGAAAGACTGAATCGTAATTAACACCTATACGAGGAATCCTAGACACCATGGCGAGATACGCTCCCTTTGATGAAGTGACCCATTCTTGTGACCCCAATTCCCATCTTGGCATATGTCCGAGAAAAAAGTACAAAATTCATTACTAAATAGGGTTAACCCGAGATAGTCATTCAGAGAGAGAGGAATTTCTTTCTGCTATCTTACAGGTACAGGCTGTTAAACTTTTAAAAGCCTCGTACACTTGCAAATTGAATAACTGATTCATTAGCGATGATTAGCCATTGGACATCATTTCACCTTCAAATTAATAATTGAGAAACGCAGAAAAATAACTTCTAAACTAAATACTGGCTAAAAATACAACCAATAAAAAGCCGATGTTATATGTACTCGTGTTAACACGGATTTGATATAGCAACGTATAAATTACCTGTGTAACCATTACAAATGAGTAATCAAATAGAAAGCACCGAGAATCAAACTCATCCACGCATCATAAATCGTACCGAAACCCGACTCTGCATTATTTACCTTAATTTGTTTACTTGCCCTACTCCACTTAGCCAAGAGGCAACTACGCGCAACTAGGACTGAGGAGGTAGGTAGCCTTGAGGCATACGTATATCTTAACCTACCTACAAAATCCTACTGAAAATTGCGCTAAACGCCAATACATTTAAGTTAAACACATAGAAAAAAAGAGAGGTGCATTTAGACCTCTGTTGCCAGTCAAATTAGCACAAACAAAATCAGAAGCAGCCGCTTGTTCAATGATTTCTTCATACATAAGAAAAAACACAAACAATCCCGCACCACTCACCCGGTAAGACTTATACTGGAGGTGACGTGACAAAGATTAAAGCATGACATGAAAACGGATTTTTTATATTGGTAAAATATGAATTGAATTTCCACTGATTAACCGACATTATGAGTACAATGAGGTTTACAAGGTGCAATGTAATGAAAAGAAGATTTTCTACATTTCTGTCACTTCGTGGTAAAAACACAAACACACAAATGACTGACTTATCTACCTATATTGTATTAAATTGCCGTCTTGTGTTCGTTCCGAAAATTATTCTTGCAAGTGAAATTTTTTTTTCAATAAATGACGACTTATTCGCAGGACAAAACGAAACTCACTTTTTTTATGCTGTCATCTTGATTCAAAGGTCTCCCAACTTAGACATTTCACAAAGCTCCCGCGATCTATAGCTTTGTGATGACTTATTCATTGTTCCATCACCAATCTGTCAGTAGCTGATTGTTGTACAATTGAGAAAACAGTATACAAGGAAAACGGGTTTCCCTCTATGACAGTAGAAACAAAAGCACCTACAGGGAAAACACCATTTGCAGTGGTAGCAGTAATGAAAACGGGAAGTTTTTGTTAATGTGTAGTTGTAACAACCCGCACCTCAAACACAGAGAAAGAGAGAGAGAGAGAGAAATTCCTTTAAACAAATAATGAAAGACAATAAATAGGAAGAACGCGTGAGAACGACAAAAAATAACAAGGTTCCTTCCCGGCACGCCGTGACCCTTGTGAAAGGCACGGAAGCGTGTCGAAGGCGTGAACTCGCCCCACTTTCCCGCCCACGAAACGTATTCCGCCCATTCTCTACCGTAATTCACCGCTACGCTCCTTTTTTTTCAGTCGTCTCTTATCTATCGCGGCTGCGCTTCTTCCCTCCTCTAAGGTATTCCTTGGTGTGTTTTTGCCACAAAGCTATCGGGAACTGGGTCGTTTGAAATGTGCCACACTTGCTATGCTTGCAAACAATGATTACCTTTTTCTATAAACTTGGAACTCTCTCTCTCTCTCTCTCTCTCTCTCTCTCTCTCTCTCTCTCATAAACTGCCACCAGAAGTTGTAAACAGCAACAGTGCAGAAGAGTTTAACAGAAAGCTAGACAAAATCATTAGGACACTGTGAATGCACAGTAAAACTTGCTCCTACAGATAAGTGAGCACACGATGTCTCCTCGGAATAGACTAACAAGTCTTTGAGACATCCTAATCCTTGTAACACTCTCTCTCTCTCTCTCTCTCTCTCTCTCTCTCTCTCTCTCTCTCTCTCTCTCTCCAGTTGTTGTTTGAAAACAATGATTACCTTTTTCCGTAAACATGGGCAAATTCTCTCTCTCTTTCCCTCTCACGTCAGACCTCCAAAACTCGTGATTAAATTGCTATCAAATGTGTGTGTGTGTGTGTGTCGGTGTCTGAGTGTGTACCTGTGTGTATTTTGTCGACGCGTAAACGTATGATATAAAGATAAAATAAATTAACTGACAAAATAATTACTACGCTAATACTAACCTATATTCACTCAACTGTTGATAGCCTATTAACTTGAATGTATCTGAGCACCTATCACGCTGGAGTATGCGCATAGTGCATTTCAATACAGGAAGCATCTCATATTACAATAGCGTTGCAAAAATGCCTTGGGGGCACTTCCATTAACACAACCCAGACGGATTCACTTTCACCCAATTTGCGTTGCTTCATTTGTAGAAATTCCTTTGCTCGAAGAGCTCTGACCCCCGGGGATTGGAAAGACGACTTCGATACCGCACATCCGGCATACTCGTGAGCTAAATATACTTCCGTTGTTCATAATAACTCCGCCTGGGTCAGTATCCAGTGCGACAGGTCCAACGTACCTGTTGAGGAAGGCTGGTTCTGCCTGTCATCATGCAAAAACTTTCAAATTCCTTGTTGTTGAATTCGAATTTTTTTTTCTTTAAGAATGGGTACACAGTAATGACTCGTTTTGCTTAATAGTAACATAAACGGCAAAATGAAAGATTTACGTCACAGATACCTAGCAATCTTGCCTAAGAATGCTGTCCCATACGTCAGTACCTATCATTTCAAGGTACTGCTGGCAGACTGAATCTCTCTCTCTCTCTCTCTCTCTCTCTCTCTCTCTCTCTCTAACAATCTAAATTCGTGATTTATATTGTTGGTATTAACAACTAAGCGTAATTAAAAAGACGGAATTTTATCCATTAAGGCGGGAAAATAAGTATGCTTCTGGATCATGGGCTGTCGCAAAACAATTGTCTCAACAGAAGGGTTGACTATGCAACGTTGCAATAATACTACAAACGACAAGAGAAACTAAGCCTAGGAGGCAATGTCCAAATATATTGCAATTTAGTGTCCTTAAGAGAGCATTAGACCAAAATGAAACGAAGAGAGTACAGTACTCAAATCAGGGTGTCCTTGCGCGGCGTATTCGAATTACAATGTCATCGTGAATGCGGTCTCCTCTTCTGCCACAAGTAGGTACATAGCCGCATTGTTATGCAATACAGTTGCCAATGACCATCGTTCGGATACCTTACCCCAGACTGTAACTCTGATATAGATATGTAATGTTCTTATGAAACCCTTCTTCCCAATGTCAAAAGAAAGATGTCTGAAATAGTCTTTGCCTCATAAGGGAGGCTTCTTATTTGTCAACTTTATCAAAATATCAAAGCATTATTCATTAAAATATCAAAGCGTTACATGAACATAATCAGGCATTTATTCAATTCTTCCAAACGTTATAATCATCGGAGAAATCTGTAGAAAGTGGGTCAGTCATCTTTCCCTTGTGAGTCTAAACCTCTGACGATATATTACCTTGGATTCATATTGCGTAATCAAAGTTCATTAGGTACACTATGGCAGAATGCGCCTCTCGAGGCACGAAAACCTTCTTGATGCTCAACAACCACCAAGCCAATTATGATACATTCTTCAACCAACGTCTTGTTGCAATACACTCGCAACAAAACGACACTAATAGCCCGGAAACTCGCGCACAGAGGTGATGCAAAACCACCTTCCACATGACTAAATCAGCTGTACATTACAGCTGTGTCCAAAATACAGGAAGTGAGAAAAGAGACGATTAAATGCAATTCGCTAAATTATTTTGGCCTGGTTCAAAGTCTGAACTCATTAAAATCTCATCAACGTTGGTGGTCATGGAGGGCTGTTATTTCTTTCAGGATTACATCTCATCTGTAATGAATTATCCCAAAGTATCATAAAAACTACGGATTATCGTATTCTAAGGATAAACTGCTGAAATTGCCACTGTCGTCACCTAAAATAAAACTAATGGCCCGTATCACTGCAAGGCCTGTGAAGACCCCAAAAGCAAATCAGTCATTGACACTTCCATTCTTAAATGTTGCAAAAATAATTTTGCAATACGAATTTACTGATAATGAAATGCAGTTATGCGATAATTTTTTTTCATTCACTTATGAAACATGGGCCTGAGAACTTACCCACGAAAGAAAAGAGACAACCATACCACAGATACTTTTTTTTATACCATCAGCAAACTTCAGCCAGATTTTCAATTTTGTTACTAAACCTTGAATACAATAGTGTCTTTATCTGCTACGAAAAACATAAAATAAACAAGCACACGAATTAAGAGTTATTATTTAAACAAATGAAAGTCATTTTAAAAACACAACCACAACGCAGATACTTTTATACCATCATCAAACTTCAGTCAGATTTTAAAATGTACTATATACCATACCTTGAATACTACGGTGTCTTCATCTGCTACGAAAAACATGAAATAAACAAGCACACAAAATACGAGTTATTATTTAGACAAGTGGAAGTCATTTTAAATTCATATGCAGTTGCCATCTACTTGTAACAGATGATTTTCGAGAAAGCGCTCTTGTAACAGACAAAATATTCAAGCGTCCATACATTTATTATTCTCAGCACTTAACCCCAACGTGTGCAATACCAAATAATAACTTCACAAAATTACCAACCGAGAGATGAAATATGGAAATAAAGAAAGTCTTGGACAGAGAGAGAGAGAGAGAGAGAGAGAGAGTATCGTCTAGCCACTGACATCCTATTGAAAATGGCTTGTCATAGTTCTGGATGACTTTCCTTCACCGAGAATTACGTGACGCAACAGCATATTACTCGTTCGGAGGACTTGCTTGGAGCGAGACTGCACGATTGTTCCTGCATAAATAATCTTGCAATGTAGAATTGAAAACTAGGAAGCCATAAATCCCCTGGATGACGGTTGAAGTGACGAAGCAAGCGGGTTACTATATTAAATGTCTAATTGATTTCCAATGATTGGGAACATGTAGTCCCTGAGTGAAAGTGCCAGTGAAAGAAGGAAGAAAATATGAATGTATTTCCGTGCCGGATCTCACACGATAAATCAGATCAATGCAATTCTATTATCCTTCAAAAATTAAACAAGTAAGAAAAAATACCATTTATTTTCCGCTACAGATATACATTACAACTAACGAAAGTGATGAGCAGACCCGGAGGTAACACTGACAAATATCGAGCAAATTATATATATATATATATATACTATATATTATATATATATGTATATATATATATATTATGACTGGTAAAAATTGTTCTGTAAACAACAGAATTTCCAATCTAATAAAAGGAGCCCATACAAAACACCAAAATATAGAGAGAAAAGTACATATTTCAGACTGCTGTCTCCCTCTTCATCTACTTGAAGAGGGAGACAGCATCAGTCTCTGAATATAGTACTTTTCTCTCTATATTGGTGTTTCTTATGGGCTCCTTTTATTAGATATATATAATTATACATGCATATATATATATATATATACTATATATATATATATATATATTATACACACACATATATATATTATATATATATATATATAGACACACCACACACACACACACATTATATATATTAAAATATATAATATATAAAACATATATATATATATATATATATATATAAAGAATAAAAGGCGCATTAAAACTCTGCTTTAAAGCTAAGGGCTATATTTCGGTGGACTTACTTCCACCCTTATCAATGCTTGATAAGGGTGGAAGTAAGTCCACCGAAACACAGTCCTCAGCTTTAAAACAGAGGGTTTTAATGGGCCTTTTATAGACGTATCCCGTTTTAATAGAAGAATTTATTTACATATATATATATATATATATCCACAGCTCAATGCAAAGAATGTCGACAACGATCGAGACCGACCCCATTAAACCATCAGAAAAACAAAGAAACACAGAACAAATACAATTAGGACAAACGGAAACATCCCACAGACGTCGATCCCGCAGCGTAACCTTACCCACTCTACCAAACACGCCGCCCAAACACCACTTCAAACCAAGCCCTCTCTCTCTGGCCGGCACTCGGGCACTTGTTGCGGTGAGTGGGGGACACACCCGTGACCATCCCTAGCGCCCCCTCCCCCCATCCCTCCCCGAGAGTCAACCCCATCCACCCCCGGGAAGGTTTCGGCATTTCTACACAAGTCTCTCACCCCGACGCCTTTCCCCACCTTCAACTCAATGTATGGCACCTGCTAAGTCTCACTCTTGGACACTTTCGGACATAAGATACCCAACAAGTGGTGTCCAAATTCACTTTTTTTTTCTTTTAACCAGTGCCTTTTTAGTGGACATATTACTTTACAAAACTGGTCACGGGCAACAAATGTGCATATATATATATATATATATATATATATATTATATATATATATATATATATATATATATAGATATAGGAATATAATATATATATATATATATATATATATGTATATTATTTATATAACATATAATATATATATATATATATATATATATATATATATATAAACTTCATAAGAAAATTTCTCTAGTCACTGTTTTACCTACTGAAACGTCTCTAACGTTGTTAAAATCACCGTACAGTATAAAACCTGCTCATAAAAATTCAGTAAATACTAATCAGTGACAGCCGATAATACGACACCGCCATGTTTCGCTTACAGAAGAATAAAAAAAATAAAAAATAAAAAAATATGTAATTATGTTGTCATCTTCATCTACAAACATACTTTGATTTCTCATTGTCCAGCTCTATCTATTTTAGACATTGACATTTCGTCTTGATGGAGAGCGCTTGACAAGTCATAGCCCTTTTCTCTTGCTCCGTAAGAAATGCGGAAAATTATAAATTTAGAAACAATATTACCAATACTTAAAATGATGAGAGAGAGAGAGAGAGAGAGAGAGAGAGAGAGAGAGAGAGAGAGAGAGAGAGAGAATGTTCCTTAATAAGCCTAATGTAATAGAAGCTCCAATACCTGCAAGTCCTCTGCGTCGCAGCCAAGCAATAACGTTACGTGCATTCCAGTCCACATTAGCAACATCTCTGAATGACGTCTAGAGAATGACACTGAGTGTTACAAAAGGAGTCAAACGATGCTACCTCTGTCTCTTCGTGTAAATAATCAGAAAACAATACACTCATAAGTATGAGAGAATGTCTTAGGAATAATTTCACCCAGGTGGGTGAGGGCTGCCTCGCTGAGAGATCGATTACAGGCATTTTATCACGTAGTGTTCCTGTTTGCATTGTTCTCCATTTCGAAGTCTATCCGTTTCAACATACATACCGTACTGATGTCTCCAATATATATTTTATCTCCTACATCTTAATATTTGCTTGCGTCATAATTTTATTTCAAAGTGAAGGTGAACTACAAACAATGTGTACCTATACGTACACATAAATACACACGTGCGCGCATCCTTAATTGCTTGTGTATTTTGTTACTTTGTATTTGTGTTAGGTCTTAATATACTTTATTAAAATTAGTTTCCACAGAACTTACAGTTTTCACTGAACTGTTCCTTCTTAATGATATGTGTACGTGCGTGCATGTTTTTGTGTTTTCCATTCAGATATCTAAACGATTCCACGCAACTGTGTCTATAACGCGACGAAAACAGGTGAAGTTCTCGGAAAGCGCAGCAAAAACATGATCATATCATCTATAAACTAAGACGGGGAAGCATGCCCGAAGGACGTGACAACGGCAGCACATTCCAAGGATGACCAAAACACTACCAAACATCGTCCCCTATGGAGTGTTGGCAAAAGCGTTTATCTTATCACGAGTGAGGCACAAGATAAGGTTACTGCTTATCACATGAAATAGATTTCGCAAACAATATAGTGCACATACCTTGAAGCCACGCGGCTTTAAAGGCAGAGAAGGAATTTCCTGTTACGGCTATCACTTAATAAACTGATTGGTGAAATACTCTTATTAGTAGTATTTTCGCCATTATCGCCTCCAGCTAATACTTTAACAACGTGGTGTGCCACTTGGGTCACCGCCAGTCAGTGAGTCAACTGGAATGTGATCAATAAAAATGAGTTGATTCATTCACGAAGAATGGCCCTACTGTGACAACACCACTGCTACCATGTCCTTTCCATTTATACAATCATTTGGCGCTAACTGGGATAGTTAAACGGCAGTATATACTATATCATCAAAAAATAATATCGAAAGTCAGAGTATGGGAAAGAAATGTCTAAGAGAAGGGATTATCCAGACATGAAAGTAACGTAGCAAGCTAAATCCATTACAAGCTCCGTGAATTTCTAATAGCTTTGACCATACTACTGTTGAGCATTCTTGATTGACAATTATATGTGAAAAATACTTCGCTTATTTCCAAGTATGATTTATTTAATGGTTCGTTTAAACAAACTCGAATCATGCTAACTCATTTGATTCATGCATTATTAATGCGAGCACCTTAGCACATAATTAGATGAACACCTCGATTCATTCAAGTATAAACCAAATAATCACTTTCATCAATAAAAACTGCCCTTCCAAATGATGCCCATCGCCATATTCTACAACAGCCTCAGGAAGCTTCGTCTCCACATCTCTATAGCTTCTAAACAATCTTGAAAACCACTAAGCCCTTGACAGGTCTTAAATAAAGCGCATACAACGGCTTCTTTCACGAGGCATCATCGCCGGTACTACAATTTCTCTCTCATTTGTAAACATACAATCATACCAACGGAACACCATCGCCCTGTTTACTATTTGGTCAATCTATCTTCTTAATACCTACGGAACATTATTTCAAGCGGTAGTGCATAGAACAATGTTCATTACACGCTGAAAGATTTGCGTCTTTGGGAAACTTCATTACGTTCCACAGGAGAGAAGAAATGCAAGTCTCAGTTGAACAATTTACAGAGCTAACACATTTCATAAACTCACACCATAAAAATGGTTAAACTGATACCAAACGATATGCACCGTATCCGTAGCCTCAGATCTTCCTGCAAACAAAAGATAGCCCAGTTATTAGACATTCCACCACTACAAAGGTCATTCAAGTATAAACAAACGTGAATATCCTTTCCTCAACCTCAGCCTGGTCTCAAGTGCTTGAGTTATAATACTGTTACTCACAAGAGACGATGATGATTATGACGACGTCAACTGGCTCTCGCTCGGGAGAAATTTCTGGTCTCCCCTTTTGTCAGCACAAAGGAGGCTGTCTCTCCCATGGCTCAAGACAAACAAGAGGATTTCACCCATCAGCACGCAAAACAATGAGAGAGAGAGAGAGAGAGAGAGAGAGAGAGAGAGAGAGAGAGAGAGAGAGAGAGAGAGAGTATTTTTTCACAATGAAATTCCTTCGCAGACAAGTAACTCCTGTCGTCGTTAGATTAAGCCAGCTTCGCACTGGCACGGGCTCTTGCTTCACAGCAGCCCGTAACGACTAAGTAACCCGCAAGACTTGCTCTCCAAAGTAACCATGGAAGAACTACTCCTTCCCTTGAATCCAGGCATGAAATTAAGGTAACTTACCATGCACAGCACAAATACTGTTTCAGATTCAGTGGAAAAGAAAACATAAGCAAAATGTTTGTGTTCAGGATGTAAAGTTAATGTAACCTCTCCTCCCCTCCGAAAAAGATCGATTTTACGGCTCGAATACGTATTAGCATTTCAGGTAAGGGTGAAACACGAACCGCTAACTTTGTATAATTTCCCCCTTTCCACTCGTAGCTATCTCACATCTCGTATTACGTATTGGCCGTTCTCTCTTTGTTATATACGCATGACGCTCGACAATCTATAAAATGACATTTTACTTTAGTGTTCGTTGGTTCTTATGTCATTCACAGTAGCTTTTATGGAGAGGTTTCCTAAGAATAATGTGACTTGCAGCTGAACAAATCGATGCTAATCTTGTTCTATTGGAACAGTAAGCGTCTTTGTAATATCTCGTAGCCATTCAATACATTAATATAAAAATCTATCAAATTGTGATAGTTAATCACAAAATCAAATCCCTTATCCTTGGCGCACATCAATATAAACACTGAGAGAGAGAGAGAGAGAGAGAGAGAGAGAGAGAGAGAGAGAGAGAGAGAATGGGCTGGTGGACAATAAACATTTATAAATGGACAAACACTTAAAGCCACCCGTGCTGCTTGCCAAGCGAACAAGACAGCTGGTTAATATATTCCTTAGCAAAGCAAACTGGAGACTCTCCACAGGGCATCGAAGACAGAAACACAAACACGTGATTTACGAGGTGTCACCTGCACTCAGGGGTGTACAGTTTTTGGGATAAGTGGTCTCTGTCTGGAGTTTATTAAACATAACGTCAACTAATCCTTATATTGCCGGGTGTCACACTTTAACAATATTTCCATGGTCAACCACCTGCACTGCACAGTTCACTCTATGAATAGTGAAATCCGTCCGTTTTTTCTTCTTTTTTTCTGCGTTTCAAGACACCAAAAAACCATTAAGGGAAAGCACATAAATACATCACCACTGCGTCCTGCACACTACACCATTAGTGAAAGCCCATTCGGAAAATGAAGCACCGATGTTCCACCATTCCCTTGGATAGCCTCTAACCCTTTGGCCCGGCTGAAAGGTCCACCAAGCCTCACGTAAAACAGAGAACACAGGTCGAGGGGGACCACATTACCAAAGCGACACTGAGCAGCCCTTTTTGGAGGTCATGGGTTACGACCAGGAGAGAGAGAGAGAGAGAGAGAGAGAGAGAGAGAGAGAGAGAGAGAGGAGGGGGGTGGGGTTCCGGCAACAAAGACCTGGCGAGCTGGACATAATTCGAAGGGGCGCGAAGGGAAAAGGGATCAGATTGAGTTGGGTATATCACACCACAGGATATGGGCATGAAGGAAAGGTAAGGTTAACAGAAATAAGGATCAACAAAAGTTTGATAAACGTCAAAAGAGGTCGAGGTGCAAGATGGAAGGTACAGCATCCAAACACAAATCCTCACCTATTCCCAAAAATTTCTGTCATTAAAGTGCACCTTTTCAGAGGGGGGGGGGGGGTGTGGGGGGGGGGGGGGGGGGGGGGGGGGGGGGGGGGGGGGGGGGGGGGGGGGGAGGTATTTACCAAGACCGCATCGACACCCATCTAGATTCCCGGGCAGAGGGGAATGTACAAAAAAGAAAAAAATGCGTGTGTGAGGTAAAATGGGGAAGGGGGTGGGGGTGGTGGGGGGGGCGGGGGGAAGTCCTCAAGTTCTCAAGAGGGGAAATGGCAGGTTGGCCCCAAGGGAATATGTGTAGGGTCCTAAGGTCGAAGTCTGCAGGATATCACGCCTAACATACGCGTCCAAACTTTGCATTCTTATACCACAAAGAGAGAGAGAGAGAGAGAGAGAGAGCACTGTACACTTGATTCAACAAGCTGAAGTTTGTACTTCATCTCGATCATGATAACGAAACTCTTTTTGAAACATTGACACCATAGAACCCAGTCAACAAGCGTCCATCTTTTAATTTTGCGACCCACTTCAATCTGCTTACCATTTTCACTTCCTCAAGGAGCTGCTTTTTGTCCACTTCCAACCCCATTCCTTATCTGATAAAGGGCAATACACTCGTTAAAAAAAATTAAAGTTACGAGCATAATCAATCGGTCGAGTTGCCGATTCGACCTTTTATTGCACTGTAAGCTAAAGCAGGCATGTACATGACGTTAACGTCACGTAGCTATTTTTTTAATTCTTTTTAGCTAGTCTTTTTGAGACTGTTTGATTTGAACCTTCTCAATAAACAATGATACTGTGACACCAAGAAAATTCTAAGTAAATTGTAACTTATATGACAAAACGCATTATCATCTTATTATCAACGACTCTATAATCAAGCTACCACCAACTACACCGTTGCACTACCATCACCGTGATCAAGATCATTTATAACAAAATATTTCAACGGCTAAACTCCTACCATACGAATAGGCAAAGAAGTTAAGTAAATTCCAAAATAGAAACCAGCCACAAAAGTATTTGCAGGACACAAACATAGCGTCAGGTGGCCCAGAACTCAACCTGAGTAACCAAAACCTCGAAGCATGCGGCTGCTTTTCTAAATTAATGAATAAGTCACCCGACTCTTTAAGTGGAAAGATGAAAATTTAAATGGAAGAAATAAATAAAAAATAGTCTAAAGTTCAATGCCTCCCTAAGCTTTGACATTTTCCGCAAATGAGGTTCAATAAAGATGTTGCGAAACTTTTTAAATAAGCTCCTGGATTATCATATATTAAGATACCAAGCGTAACCATTTACGAAAGTAGAAACGAGAAAAATAAAACGGGAAAGCTGTTGGCTATTTTCTTAAAATAATTACGCACATTTTAAAAAATATATATATTCTTCCGACAATTCATTCGCTTGATATAAAAAAAAAAAAACAATTAACGAAGCTTTTAACTTGGAAAACTTACTCCTTAACATTGGTTACAGCAAGTACAGACTCGAGAGAATACATTTCATTTACTGTACCTGATCACCAGCTGACACCTCCACAGTTCAGGAATACCAACTCACCTGCAAAAGAAAAAGAAAGTTACTTCTCGAGAAATAATTGCAATTTATGACAAATTATTACGGCTACATATTATAGCATTCTCTCTCTCTCTCTCCTCTCTCTCTCTCTCTCTCTCTCTCTCTCTCTCTCTTTCTTATCCTCCCCACATATCAAGGTTATTTAACGAAATCACTAATGATTATGGATGCAAGATTATGTAGCAACGGTCCTCGAGCAATACAACTTCTCTGGTAATCAAACCACAGGAGCAGATGGTGCGATAAAACTGTGGTTGGTGGGTGGCGGTGTTAGGGGTAGGGGGGGAGGGGTTCCAATTTATAGCCTAACATTCCAAGAAGTGAAATGGAAAATCAGAGCACATTGAAATAAGATACATCCGCACAGATGCAATAAAGCTGTCATCGATATACACAGGCTCGATATAAACGAAACTGCAAAGGCCCTTACAAAAATTCCCATAACTACCACGTTCATTCAGGTTTGATGTTATCATTCTCACAATTGTGAGAATGATAACATCAAATAAGGCGAAATTTTACCTAGACCACATTAACCATCGAACATGAGAACTTACCGTCGCAAAAATTAATTATGCCATTAATTTTCGCAAGAAAAAAAACACGTATTAAATTTATGAAACAAACTGCATATCAGAATTTCCAAAATGTCAAAGAAGCAGATTATTGAGAGAGAGAGAGAGAGAGAGAGAGAGAGAGAGAGAGAGAGAGAGAGAGAGAGAGAGAGAGAGAGAATCACAATGTGTTTTATTTGTATTTGATGAATAATAAACCTGGATTAAACATAACTATGTAAAAGATAAAGCAATTTCCAAAAATATATTTTTCGTAATTTTCTGGGTACTAAACAAATTTCATTTTAAAAAGCGACTGCACTGTTAAAAAGATATTGAAGCTAAAAATAGCTGGCCTAACTAATTAAGCACACGTAGAGAAATATACAGAAACTCCACCTTTTAAAAGGTGCGAATGACTTACTTATCAAATAAGACGTTACCATGAATGTGACAGCTACAGTTCAGAGCAACCCAATACATATATCGACATATACAGACTCTTGACTGTATGCAATTACTTACTTAACGAAATATCTCGAAATTCTCGCTTCTTCTAAATCTCCATAAATGATCTTTCTTTTGAAAATAAGGCGAAATTTTACCACCGTCGCAAAAATGAATTATGCCATTAATTTTCGCAAGAAAAAATACACGTATTAAATTTATGAAACAAACTGCATATCAGAATTTCCAAAATGTCAAAGAAGCAGATTATGGATATTGAGAGAGAGAGAGAGAGAGAGAGAGAGAGAGAGAGAGAGAGAGAGAGAGAATCACAATCTACACCCAAGACGTGGGTCGATCATAAGAATACCACCATTTCCATGGAAAAAAAAAAAAAATTCTTTCAATCAGCATTTATAAAAGCCAACGGCAAGAGAACAAAAATGGTCACCTTGAGATCCGATTCCAACGTATTGAACTCCACCGCAAGAATTCGAGAGACAGCCAGCGGCTACCCAAATTTTGGTTATGTCACGTCCTAGAAACCGGTCGCATGACGGTCTATATGGAAAAAAAAAACGACGAACGATTCTAAGACGCATGAGATTCCATGCAATAAAGCTAAACGTCAAGAACACTTCGGTTCAAAACGAAATTCAATCTCCAAAGGTAGTCTCGTCAAAACTCTGGACTCGAAGGCCATTTCATTCTTCAGGTGCTACTGGCAACATTCTGCTCATGCAGTCGAACTTTCTTTCACGTCCCTAACTCGCTGTGAAGTGATTTCTGAATGTTTTTATATCTGGGTGGTATTCCTGGTCTGGCAAGTCTACGGGATTTAGGCAAAAGAGCACATTCTCCTAGAGTACTTTGCTAGTATAAGAGTTCGGAATCCCTTTTACACGGTAGGTATTGCAGTCAGGTAAGAAACCTGCGTAGGTCAGACGTTTTTCCTGCTGGGGAAAAGGAAAACAAACAAAAACGTTCAGACCACACAATCAAGTAAACAAGCCTGTCTCCTCATTAACTTTTATATACAGACTTTGCTAATTTCATACTGTCTCCCTCATCTACCTTTCGATAGCTTGGTTCACAAGCCGCAGAATGATGGATATTTTTGTGTTCTCAAGATTTTTGGGACCAAATCGATTAAATCATATACCTTTTATATTCGATGAAGTAATACCACACGAAGTTAAACGCTAACACATTTTACAAATGTTACCAGATTTTATCCGTGACACGTCACGTTCGGCTGAAACATCAAATGAAGGAGAAAAAAACTATGAGACGAAAGCTCATAAACAAATACCACGCCAAAACACGAGCGACGATTTCATAACATTTTCGCAACCGTGCGCGAGACTTGAATTGCGCACACGAGACGGAGCTCCAGACACAAACATAAAACCAAACTGCTCTCACTCGCAGTATCACCGTTCAACATTCCTCGCCTCCACGTAACCATAACACGCACTAAGACGGTGCAAATAAGGAACGGAGTAGATGACAATTCCTCTAAGTCCTGCATGACTCTTGTACGTATTAGAGTAGCGTTGCTTTATGAGTATAATAATATGAAATGGAGCGGAAAGCGGTCACGTTCCCTTACATGTCTGAGGGCTGGAAGAAAAGGGCTAAGTCACGTATGGCATTTGAAGTCTTTAAAGAAAATAAGGTAATGCCAAGTTTTTTTTAATATAAAATCGTTCCGCACAATTCTCAAAGCGAGGGAAAAATCCGTAGCTATGAAGGTCAATCTAACCACGCAAAATCAATCTCTCCTCGACATTAGCAGATAAGAAACCTAAAACTAAAAGATTAACTTTTAACAGTGCTGATAAAAATTCTTTTGGTCACATTCTAGCTCACAATTTCCATAAAACAAGTAAAAAATGCACCGAAGTTACTCCGGAGTAATCGAGGTGTCTGCTGAGCGTGTAAAGCGGTATGAAACGCTAAGCCGCGGCCCATGAAACCTTCAGCCACGGCCTGGTGGTGGCCTGTCCCCATGGCTAAATTTAACTGAAATAAAATCTGCTGAGTCTAGAGGGCTGCAATTTAGTAAGGTTGATGATTGGAGGGTGGATGACCAACATACCAATTTGCAACCTCTAACCTCAGTATGGACGGACAGACAAATAGCCATCTCAATGATTTTCTTTTACAGGAAACTAAAACAGGAGTTAAACTACCATTAAGGTAGTCTCATTGCAAATACAGGTAGAAGGAAAATAAACACGACAAAGGTAAATGACACCGGATCTTAATGATGTCGAAGGAACATCCCATCACCAAGAAGTCCTTGGAACCTTTGCCTCACCAGACGACGTGTCGGAAACCAGCGGACTTTCTGGATTATCCTGAAGTCTTTGTGTTGTGGTCGAGGGCTAGCTGCATGGTGGGCTCCGGCTTGTATCCGCCCGATTAGGTGTTGCAGTGAGTGATTATCAGCTCCCTTCTTTAAATAAGTAGCAAATATCTCAAAATCTATTATCTCCTCATTCTCATACTATAGTAGATTCACATCAACCGTGCATTTGATGTCTAGGCCAGTCCCTTACGATGCTCCTGATTGGCTGCTGATAAGCCAGTGACAGGGGTGGAACCTCTCAGTCTCTCTCGTGAGAGTTCACATAGGCAGGATGTATGTTCCACCTCTCCTGAGGGATACTTTTGAAAGACGTATATCACTCAGCAGAGGTGGAACCGTGGAACATAGATCCCACACATGTGAACTCTCTCGAGAGACTGAGAGTTTCCAGCCCTGTGATTAGCTTATCAACAGCCAATCAGGAGCGTCGTAAGAGACTGGCCTAGACATCAGATGCAATCAAGGGTATTCAAAAATAGACATCTATCATTATTTTCAATAATATCCACCCATATGTGATGACCAGCAAACGGGCAGAAAGGTATTAGTTATTTGTTGAAAGAATAAATTGCAACCGAGACATATTCATTTTCCGCGTCAGTACAGTATCCTGTTATATTTGTAGTGTTCTGCAAAAGAAAACTATTGGGTCGGTTTTGTCTGTCCGTCCGCACTTTCCTTTCTGCCCTCAGATCTAAAAAATTACTGAGGCTAGAGGGCTACAAATTGTTATGTTTATCCAACCATCAGACATACCCAAATTGCAATCCTCTAGCCTCAGTAGTTTTTACCTTGTTAAAAGTTAAAGTTAGCTACGATAGTGCGTCTGGCAACGCTGTAGGAGAGGCCATATAGCATTATACGCACAGAAAACTCGATTTCGCCGAAGAAACTTTGGCGCATTTTTTACTTGATTCATTCTGTTCTATCTTTCCTTCCTGAAGGTCGTAGACGTTCTTATTTTAAGGCTGTCGTTGTAATTGCTCCGAAAGACAGTATGGTAGTTGGAAACACTTTGTTAGTTGGTGTTTAGGGCATGGATATATTAAAAAGAAACCCACAAAATTACTGTGTGTAACGTGTTTACTTAGAAGTATTTACAATTTATTTTACTTAGCACTCGAGGGGGCTTTGACCCAGGCTGACAACCTACGTATCTCTTGAAAAAGGGCCACAGATAGGGCCTCAAAGTACTCCTCGAGTGTTGAGTAAAATATAATCTAAATACTTACAAGTAAACACGTTACACACAGTAATTTTGTGGGTTTCTACTTCAATCATCGGAAGAAAACTGAAAGAAGATTTTGTTTGGTTCATGGATACATTATGGTTACTATTTTTTCAGCTATTCTCAACTGCGTGGGGGCTAGCAAGCGGCTAGCATCCTCCTAAATATAACTGTAATGTACGTGAACAACGTCTGGTTTTCAGATGGGTGAAGAAACGACCACCTCCAAAACTGCTTCACTTCACTGGCTTGAAGACCAGCGACGTCGAAAACGTGTCACACCGAATATTCAAACCTCAAGAGCAGCCAGACAAGAGGGAAACGAACTCCAAGAAGGCCGTGAGAAACTAAGAATTTACCTTGAAGGATAAATCTTTCCAATGCGATGCATATTTACGGTATCATTCAGAAATACTCTATAAGCATACTCGAAAAGAAAATTAATACAAAATACTCGCTGAAAGAGATGGAACAGATCGAACATTCTGAATGCCTTCTTTATGAATACCACATAGGCAATTTGAGAAAGCCAAGAGCGTGACCAACTGAAGGACATTCGGACGCCTATCAACAAAGATACACAAGAAATTAGGTACATGAACCTATCTAATAACGTAGTTAAATTCCCACATCAATGATAGTCACATATACAAGCCAACTATCAATCCCACACACCTCCGACAAGTATAATTAGTCACTACTGGATGATCCTACAAGCCAGAAAAACTGGCTTTATATAAGGCAGCTAACAGCGTGGGAATTATAAGTCACGAAGACCACAAACCTTAGGCCTCAACAAGGTATCCAAGCAACAGCGCTCTGTCGTTGCAGCCAGATGGCATATGAACTGTCACTTAAATGAGAGACAATGCCAGTCTTGTGCTCTCTGTTCATCACTAACTTTTCTCTGGTTTTCTGCCATATAACTGCACAAACATTCTGTAGAAGTAGTGAAATTGTCCACACACACACACACACACACACACACACAGAAATGAAGCAATTATTTCTGTTGAGCCATGGCAAGTTTTGTTGGCTCACTCAAATAATTTAATATTAATTATTGATCAACTCTCTTACGTCAAGATTGCATGCATATATAAAAAAATTTTAGTTAATGAACGAATGCATTTATTTTTTACAGTCCACTTTTCCTAAAGAGAAGGTACAAGATGAGTATTACCAATTCCCAAAAATTACTTTCTAAAGTAATGTCATTGTTTTGAGTCACCCTGTAACCGGTAGCCAATTCCTTACCTGTAATTAAGATATACTTACTCCCTATATAGATTAATAATGCAAGGATAGAAAACAAAATTCGCAAATAAAAACTATGATATTTACAATCATGCAGTGCTGTAAGTAACCATTGTGAAAATTAAATCTATGGAGATAACCTAACTTGCATGACACGAACCATCTTACTTTATATTTTACCTAATTTTCGTAAAAGATCTCGGTTAAAATCCACGAAGGAAAAAAAATGAACGGAAGACTACCACCTGTAGTTAAAGTTCAAAGACAAAACGACAATAATTTCCATTTCCCACACTTCCAATTCAGACCCTTGAAACGCCACTCTCTCATTTTGCCTCTTATTTAGGGAGCGCCAAGGCTAACTTCCAAACTTGAGGTGCATGATTACCATGGAAACGCCAAATTTACGCGCTGGGTTACGCAAACCTATTCGTCACGTCCACGAAACAATATAGCCCAAGAACGTCATACCACACAATACGAGTACGTCATGATCATGAGAAACACGAGGGGCGGGGGGGGCATAGAGTTCCTGAGAGAATCCGTTTGTTTTCCCAGCCAGCACTCCTGATATGCCACGAGATAAAAATTTCCACGGCGTCTGAACAATGGGCACTACTTAACGAAATCCCACCCCTGAACAATTTGACGCTTCATTGCAACAATGTCGCCAACGTCGTACTATTGTTTACGTACCACACACACGTGCGGAATATTAATTATTCATAACAACCAACAACAGTCGCAACTTGTTCATTAAGTCATCTTTTTACGCAACGATAACTTCGGCCAAACCAGAATTCTAATGGTCATCCAGTGTGAAAGGGTAAGCACATATCAAGTTTCAGGAATAATTTGCAATAAAGAAAAATTCATAACTAAAGCAAACGTTTCCGGTCGATTACGAGCGACGTCGTAGGTGCTCTTACGTATTACCTTACACGCAAACAATGACGACCAACAAAGCAATTCGTTAGGGAACTTTTAACCCACGAATACACTCCCAATTAACATGACGGGACCAATACCAGAGAGAAGCAATGGACCTCAACAAGCAAATCGCTGCTCAGACCAGATGACGTTGTGACCACCACCAGACGGATGAACCACAGGAAAGCTTTCCGCGTATGACCCTGAAACTCGATGTCACGCTCTGAAAACATTCATGCATTGTGTCCTGGAACCAGCTGGGATGAATGGTGACTATGACGGGAGAGAGATGGGGTACACAGTGATTAACGCGATTATTATAGAAAATAAGACATAATAATGTAAATTCACTTTTTTGCGATGTAATCCAACATACATTACATGAAACCAACAGGAAAATGTATGTACTCGCTGTATAAGTTAGGGCTGCTGAGAGTAAACTCTTTAACATGTAATCAATCGAGAGATAACATGAAATATTACAAAATATAAAAACGAACAAAATTAAAAGTAAACTCCACCTCACCAATTATACGTAGAGGCTAAGTACTAACCTGAGCCTTCTAACAGAGTAAGTTCAAGTTTAGTTTATCTATTAATTTCTTTATATTTTAACGTGTATCGAAGATATCAGGAAACACATGTTGAAGGTCACAGTAGCTACTGAAATACATTTTAAAAATGTGCCTTCAGCTTTAAATTAAATAAATTAAAAATGTTCTGACTTCTCCAGTTTTGCCAAACTGTCTTCTTCCATCAACCATAAGTTTTATCCTCAGACATTAACCTTTTCTTCTCTACTCAACTGCCTTTCCTGCCTTCTCTTTGTTGCTGAAAAGAAGTGGAGGATGAGGAGGCGTGGTAGACGGCATAAACTGCGTCAACTGATAGATGTTAACAAGGGGGGAGAAAGACAAAAATCGAGTCAATCCATTAGTAACAATGCCAAGCGCCAAAGTTTTCAGAGGAAAAGAAAAATGAGGACAAAATGTTATAACAACTTACCAAGGGCAAAAATAAATGCATTAAATTCTAAATATTGTTCAAATACTGTATATGGATGACTGTGATAACGCTAAACCAACGACACTTCAAGGTTACGCGCAGACGATTTCTTCTGAACACAGTCTTAACATTAAAAGTCCGGCAATCCTCCCATGGAAATCGAGCCATGAGTTTAGGAGAAGGCAAAGATGAAATACAATAAATATTATTTAAAAAAAATAATAGGCTGCCATGAATAATCTCAAAAAATTCTGACAACTTAGGAAAGAAGGATCGAGAGAAGTGGTCACAGTTTTATACGCTGCTTTCATGCACTGTGTACCATAACCTTGTAAAGTAATTGCTGAATTAAGATAAGATCCCTCCTGATAACTTAGAGGAAAAGGGGCTTCTTGTTGCTGCTCAACTGACACTAACCAATTATCACAGGCTTTATCTGGCAATATGTCGATATGTAATCCAGAATAACGCGTTCTTTATTCCGTCACTAACTTCTCCATTTCCCAATGCCATGCTGTAAGCAGGAATTCACGCTCCAAGAGTAAAATAATGATGTCAGACTTTAAAGCTGAATATCTTGAACCTTCTTTTTCTTCTGCGCACTATATGTTCACAGTGAAATAAACAAACTGATACCTGCAATAGGACAAAATGCTATCGATGTTTCATTGTGAATTCAAAAGTGATATCCCCATCATTTCCACACAGCTCCCTTAATTGAAGAATAAACCCAATTTTCAAAATCAACCCTTACTACTTTGCATCTACGTTTTACCCGGCCGAGGGATAACTTGATATAGGTTTTATTGGTTCTTGTTTACCAAAACTCTAACAAGGAAAACGGGAGCATTCAGTCATCATCTGATGTATCAATTGTGCTCTTTCTACCATCCTCTTCTTGCACATTCAGTAACCTTTCCATTATGTAGAGGACGACGGGACCGCACAGATTAGGGAGATGCTTATGAGGAAACAACAGATGCTCTCACATACGTTTACCGTATGGCTCAACGGCAACTCCGCTAACGACAGTTTATTATTACTGTACGTATTACAGTTCTAAGCTTTAGCGATCTCCTTCGGCTATCGGCTTTGTCAAGATAATTTCGGTCGTGCTCGTGTGTGTGTGAAAGCCCTAAGTCCACCATTCACGCTGCAGGATATAAACTTCTACCGTAAAAGATGTAAAGATCAATTGCTAGCTAGAGAACATTTAAAATCGTCAGACAATCGATCTGAAAAAAAAAAGGGTCTATTGCATTCATTTTCTATGAAACGGGGCCTTCCCCACTCACCCCTGTCGACATGAAAACAAACCTCTACCTGGAAACAGAAAAACCAGTGGAAAAGACTTGGCCTTCGGACATAAACCTCGGACCAGGCCGATTTTTAAACGTATCTGAAGACAAAGACAAGACCTTTCACGCTCATAACAGATCCATTATCCTCAACGGTTCTAAAACCATGATCTGGTAATTAATAAAATTAATCTTGAGCAGAAAACAATAGAAACCCGTTTTCCTTGCAAGGACTGCCTGCTGACTTTTGCCGACTAATCACTCTTTAAATGATGGCATTTCCTCAACGGAGTCTCAAGAACGCTTCCATGACACTGTATTATAAGACAATGAACACAACCTCCCACCTTACGTTCAAAATAAATGTTGATATGGAGCTCAAGCTCTTGCAATCGATGCACGTCGCATGTGACCTGAATAACGATTTCTGAGTAAACCCACGAGAGCCCTTCCTTCACAACTGACAAATGCAGCACCTCTGTTTTTCATCCCCTGGCAGAATCCTCTACCAAGGTACAGGTAATTACAGTCTTGTCATTTTCATTATTCTGGTATCAGCCCAGTTCAAGCCGCAGGGGATGGGTGGTGATGGGGGCAAGCAACCGGTTCTGCAGATGCCAATCTCGATCGAGAGCTGTATAATCCTCATCCAACAAAATAGGAGCAAATAAAATATAAAATTTTGTTTAGCGGTCGGCCGGGGTCTACCAAAAATGGAACGAAACTGATCCATCAAATAAGTTCGAATGCTTCACATAACAATCCTCGAGTAGCACAGTCTAGAATATCAAAGCGGTCATGAAACCAAAATGCAAATTCATTTCACTCCCCTACTAAGAAATGTTGCCGAAAGCACCGAACAGCCTTCAGAGAAATTGATTATCCGGCAACCCCCCCTCGAGGCCACCGAACTCCAGAATAACAGTAATGTTTATGCTGGCGATGGAAGACTTGTCTGAGTGTTTTACTTCAGATACTCTGCAGTTGACCTACAAAGGCGCTATTTTTAATCCCTCCCCCAAATCCCCGGGTTTAAATATGACCTATCAAATAATCAGTCTGGTTTGTTTCCTTCTCCATAGGAGGGTTAACGTGAAGAGATCAACTAACATCTCTGGAAATAGTTTTCGTAACAGCTTATTACAAAACTAATATTACTTATTATATTAATTGGTATTAGTGAAAATAGCCAGAAGTTACTTATTTTATTATCAGTATTAATGAAACTAATCAGAAGTTACTTATTATAATATCAGTATTATCGAAACTAATCAGAAGTTACTTATCATATTATCAGCATTAATGAAACTAGTAAGAAGTTAGTTATTATATTATCAGTTTTAATGAAACAAGTAAGAAGTTATTTATTATATTATCAGTATTAATGAAACTAGTAAGAAGTTATTTATCATATTATCAGTATTAATGAAACTAGCATGAAGTTACTTATTTTATTATCAGTATTAATAAAACTAGTCAGAAGTTACTTATTGTATCATCAGTGTTATTGAAACTAGTAAGAAGTTACTTATTACATCATCAATATTAATGAAACTAGTCAGAAGTTACTTATTACATCATCAGTATTAATGAAACTATCCGAAGTTACTTATTACATCAATATTAATGAAACTAGTCAGAAGTTACCTATTACATCATCAGTATTAATGGAAACTTATGTTCCGAAGTTACTTATTACATCATCAGTATTGAGAATGAAAACTAGTCCGAAGTTACTTTTAGACCATCATCAGTATTAATGGATAAACTAATCCGAAGTTACTTAATTACATCATCCAATAAATTAATTGAAACTATCCTGTAAGATTTACTTATTACCATCATCAATAATTAATGAAAACTAGCAGAAGTCACTTATTACATCATCAATATTAATGAAACTATTCCGAAGTTACGTTTTTTTTTTTTATTACATCATCAATATTAATGAAACTAGTCAGAGTTACTTATTAAATCATCAATATTAATGAAACTATTCTGAAGTTACTTATTAAATCATCAATATTAATGAAACTATCCGAAGTTACTTATTACATCATCAATATTAATGAAACTATTCCGAAGTTACTTATTACATCATCAATATTAATGAAACTATCCGAAGTTACTTATTACATCATCAATATTAATGAAACTAGTCAGAAGTTACTTATTACATCATCAATATTAATGAAACTATTCCGAAGTTACTTATTACATCATCAATATTAATGAAACTAGTCAGAAGTCACTTATTACATCATCAATATTAATGAAACTAGTCAGAAGTTACTTATTACATCATCAATATTAATGAAACTAGTCAGAAGTTACTTATTACATCATCAATATTAATGAAACTAGTCAGAAGTCACTTATTATATCATCAGTATTAATGAAACTAGTCCGAAGTTACTTATCACTTCATCAGTATTAATGAAACTAGTCAGAAGTTACTTATTACATCATCAATATTAATGAAACTATTCCGAAGTTACTTATTAAATCATCAATATTAATGAAACTATCCGAAGTTACTTATTACATCATCAATATTAATGAAACTATTCCGAAGTTACTTATTACATCATCAATATTAATGAAACTATCCGAAGTTACTTATTACATCATCAATATTAATGAAACTAGTCAGAAGTTACTTATTACATCATCAATATTAATGAAACTATTCCGAAGTTACTTATTACATCATCAATATTAATGAAACTAGTCAGAAGTCACTTATTACATCATCAATATTAATGAAACTAGTCAGAAGTTACTTATTACATCATCAATATTAATGAAACTAGTCAGAAGTTACTTATTACATCATCAATATTAATGAAACTAGTCAGAAGTCACTTATTATATCATCAGTATTAATGAAACTAGTCCGAAGTTACTTATCACTTCATCAGTATTAATGAAACTAGTCAGAAGTTAGATTTGAAATGAAAACAAACTAATAAACGTTTAGAGATGTTAAATATTCGATTGTTCTTCATCTTGGAACACCAAGTGGGATCATAACAATGCACACGCCGGATTCTACCATCTAATTACTCATTACGGAGTGTCACAGATTCTTTATGAAGTCACGGAGTTTCTTTCACACCTAATGGCAAGAACAGACTACAACCCAAGTCATTCTCCACTCATTGTAAGACGTCGCAAACCGTTGTTTGAGTGAGTCTATGTATCTGCGTCTTGCCCTGAAGACAAGCCAGGGAGGCCAACCTTTTTTGAAGAATGGCGCCTGATGGGCAGTCCATCGCGCCATAATTGCCGCGTTTGAAGTAAACGCCTTTTTACATAAATGGACGGCAAACTGTGATCCTCCACCCACTGGGAACACCTAGAAAAATGAGGTATTTATTATATAGAATCCACGAGGTCATTTCTACACGGGGCTGCCGCCACTGTGTCGCTCATGCAAAGTGAAAGGACAATGCGCCGGGGACTGCTTTAGAGGTCGTCAATATCTTCGGCCTAGCTTGTTGATCATCTAAGCTGATTGTAAAGGTAATATATCAAATGAAACTAGTACAGATTAAACTTATTTACAATCTAATAATAAACACGAAGCTCAAACTCTAAATCTTTTTAACCTGTTCATTGAATCCTAACAGTAACAATATTTGATCTGGGTCAACAAGTAACTGTAGCAAAAACGTTGCATTACAACCTGGTTAAGTAAAATTTATTACCAAACTAAATACGATTTCTAAAATGTAATCTAAATTGGCTGTTGGTCATTGAAAAAATATGTAATTTATTAAATAACCGTCACTCACAAGATTTATAGAAAAAAAATCTCACGAAGAAAATAAGAATGGATTTATTCGGGTATAGACTAGAATATAGAATATAGAATTTTAGGCCAAACACTAGGACCTATAAAATCTTCAGCGCAGTTGCACTACGAGTATAAAACGATTGTTAGGAGAGAGCGGAACGTAAGGTGGAAAAAGATAATAAGAGCGGAGGTACAGTAAAAGTAATGAAAGGGGTTGCAGCTAGGGGTCACAGGCACGCTGCAAAGAACCTTTAGGAATGCCTACACTGCACCACATGAGGTGCACTGAGGGCACTACCCCCTTACAGGGTACACACATGATTTACCACAAAAATAAATTGAATCATCCAAAACATCAAGATCGTTATTAACATACCTCTTGGCAATCTTTTAAATACTGCCTCTGATACAAACAATAATACAGTAAGGAAGAAAACGCTAAAGCACATAAGATCTGAAGGCACAAAGGATAAACACAACAATGTTACCAATGCATTTACAATAGTTTTGTGTATAACTTCATAGTTCTTCGGTGTCAGTATTTAGGAACAATGTTAGAAACCTTTGTGGGATTTATGAGATTATTTTATTTCAAACTGGCAAATTACGGACTACTGGCGTAGAAATCAGCAGAACTAGTAAATTAATAGATGATAAAGGTAAATAAAATCTGTGTGTGAGAGAGAGAGAGAGAGAGAGAGAGAGAGAGAGAGAGAGAGAGAGAGAGAGAGAGAGAGAGAGAGAGAGATAACGGAAAGCAATTGCACCTGCCATGTGCAAGAAACTTCGGCAAGAAAGCCTACACGAAACCTATATCACGCAACGTCTCTTTTTCTTTCGTACAAAGAGGTCCTTGAGCAAGTTTCAACCTCGAATGATTTCACCATCGTTAATGGGGTATATACTTTCGTTGCAACAGCACAAACACCGTCAAAATGCACAGGAGACAAATGCTTCGGTAATTATCCAGTGCACAGCAAGCCTGAAGTTTTCTGCACAGCGCATAATCAAAGGCCCCCCTCAAAGAGATCTGTCTTTCGGTGGCCTGACTGGTCTCGGTATTAATGCTCATGAAACTCTCACCCGGCCGTGGTGGCCTGTGTTGTTGCGTTGCCAGAAGCACGATCATGGTTAACTTTAACCTTAAATAATATAAAAACTACTAAGGCTAGAGGACTGCAATTTGGTATGTTTGATGAGTCGAAGGTGGATCATCAACATGCCAACTTGTAGCCCTCCAGACCTAGTAGATTTTAAGATCTGAGGGCGAACAGAAAATGCCACCCCAATAGTTTTCTTTTCCAGAAAACTAAAAGCGGAAAGGGAGCTCTCGAGGGAGTGAAATGCGCTCCAAGCCCGGTAGCTCTTCCATCAGATGTTGACGTGGTTGCTTGCCAGATCATGAGGTAATTATCCGTTTTCACGTCGACTTGTCTTACTTTAATGAGAGGTAACCGCGTCTCTCTCTCTCTCTCTCTCTCTCTCTCTCTCTCTCTCCTCTCTCTCTCTCCGCGAGATAAAAGATGTGGCGAGGCTCACCCATGCAGGCATGAATCCGGACGTGGACTCAACCAGATACTTTTATTTATTTTCGTTCCCTTCAGAAAAACAAACAGAGCTCTCTCTCTCTCTCTCTCTCTCTCTCTCTCTCTCTCTCTCTCTCTCTCTCTCTCTCTCTCTCTCTCGACTGAAGTAACTTCACGTCCAATTACTTTGTTGTAACTGCACAAAAATTATTTAAAAATCCTTACTTAAAATAAATGTTTGCATTTTCACGTAAATGGATATTTATAAATTAATAACTAATTACAAAACTTTCAGCGTTTTCGATTAGTCTAGAGCCCCGCACAAGTACAATTATAATTTGGAAATAAACCACTTTTCATAATAAACCACTGAAATGAGCTCATTTGCTAAAACTTCAACTTCCTCCAGGTTTCCTCCTCACGGTTAATCTATCTCGTCAGAAAAAGGGTATACTAAGGCAGTGGATGTGGCATGGAAGTTGCCAAAGCCTATGCGAAAAGGTCAAATTATAAATTCATTGACGAAGTCCCGTGGAGTGAAATTACAAAAGTGTTTTTGTTTGTTTGTATGGTCTTTTTACGTTGCATGGAACCAGTCGTTATTCAGCAACGGGACCAACGGCTTAATACGTGACTTACGAACCACGTCGAGAGTGAACTTCTATCACCCGAAATAAGCATCACTAACACCTCAGTGGCCCGAGAATCGAACTCGCGGCCACCGAGGTGGCAGATCAAGACCATACCGATCACGTCGACAAGGCGCTGAAAGTGCTTGTGGGAATAGAGAGGGACTCAGTTGTAAACGTCACTGAGGGGAAAAAGGGCTCAATAGACGTGTCTTTGAGAATGTAATATGATCGGAGACTAAAGAAGAGAAATTGTGAACGTACTCCTGTGAGAAAGAGAAATTAGGAAAGAAAAGCTTCACCTGTAAACTTTCTCTGATCAAACTCTTTTGCATATATCTACAACTGTCAGAATGAAAAGATCAAATAAAACAGAGTTGCGCATAAACATTCAAAATTACTTTACAGAGAAAATTATATTAGCTTTAGCATATATCATTAAAATATATTATGCTCTAGGCTTGGTTCAACTGTTTCCATTATTGCAAAGTGGTACTAAAATTATATTGTCAATAAAATCTTACTAAAAACAAAACACACACAAAACAGTAAGAACCCAAATACTGCAAAATGTATTTTAAGCAACATACGAGAATTCACACGTGAACCCCCACCCCCCCCCCCCCTCAAAAAATAAAATCAAGTGTAAAGTTTCATGTCAATAATAAAATATCCAAAGGATCATCTCCATCCTTTACTACATAATAACAGGTTTTATTTTCATAAATAAATGTTACGGATATTCCACTAAATTGTCTGATGAAGTAAAACTCAAAATGTTGTAACACTTAATTTCATAATCGTAATTTATTGTTTGTTAAACGAATCTTCTTTGAATTTTATGCAGCTTCATCTATCACCGAATTTTTGACAAACTATTTTTTTCTAACTATACATAACATTTCATCCTTACAACAGAGAATAAACGTCAAGAGTGGGGATGTTTAACGGCTCTTTGATATTTGCAACTGTTTAAAGTTGCCTATATTCATGCCTAAAGGCGGCCTTATCTGCTGAAAGGGGAATAAGGTTATGTTCAGCCGAATCTTCCAGACACTCCATTTTAGGTTCTTCCTGGAGAAGCTGCACTCCAATGAGAAATTAATTCACCGAGGAACACACACGGTTCCAAGTTGCGAAGACTTACATAAACTGGCGGCAGTCATATTTATTTCTCAACACGTAAACACCAGACCAAGCTCCGGCTTCCATGTATGCTATCATAACATTACAATGTTAAGAGTGCAGTTACAACATTTGAGAGAGAGAGAGAGAGAGAGAGAGATAGAGAGAGAGACTCAGAGGACGAGAGAGAGAGAGAGAGAGAGAGAGAGAGAGAGAGAGAGAGAGAGAATGTAGTATAAAGCCTTAGAAACGTGACAGCTGAAACATTTTATGGGACCTGGAACATACGATGTCTTTGCAGAGTGGATTTCCGAGGGATGAAAAAAGAAAACTTACAAAGTCGCCCCTACCATGGAACACCTGTCATCGTGCCATTTCAAGAGTATAAAAAAAAATGATGAAGTAAGCCTGTTCTATATTTCAGTACTAGGAATTTCAGTGAACAAATACCCTATGACCTGTTGGTCTCCTTCAGAAGACTCTTAACCAAACGAATTAATCAGTACTACATATCATATCTATTGAAAAAATGCTGCATGGAATATCACGAACACAACTCCTACATTCTCTCTCTCTCTCTCTCTCTCTCTCTCTCTCTCTCTCTCTCTCTCTCTCTCTCTCTCTCTCTCTCTCTCTCTCTCTCAGTAGTTACAAAATCGAATCTCCGTAATCCGGCATTGCGTGTATCGGACCCTAATCACCTGCTGGGATTTTTTTTTATTTTTTTTATTCACTTCGATGAATTCTCGTGACCAGTCAAGCAAAACGTTGAGCTCTTGCAAGCAACAGGGGGGTATGAGGCGAAGGACGAGATAAAACTTCGTAAGAGTGACCTGAATGCGATTAACCAATTACCCTCATTATCCGAATTATGTGACACACGCGGGATGAACGATAGGCCCCTGACGATTTCGTAATTGGAGCTCTGTGATACCAAGTTCCTTTAAGAAAGGGTAATTATATCATTTAGAGACGAAGCCATTGGTGTAGATGAAGTTCTGACAATTAGACTTACTGAAGTATAGAATAAGAAAAAGGGCAATTAGTGCCAGCTAATGATAAACGAAGTTTCTGTTTCATTTATAACTGAAAGCAATCGTAAAGGATTTATAAAAAGACCTTGTTGTAAATAGAGCATTCATTCTCTGATAATAGGAATATTTTCAGTTGAGCATTTAAATTGAATCTAAATACATAACATAATTCTACAAACTGATATTAACCCTGGGACTAGGCGCAAAGAATTACACACACACACACACACACACACACACACACACACACACACACACATATATATATATATATATATATATATATATATATATATATTATAATATATATATATATTATATACGACAGCTGAAGCAGCCTGTGTAAAATAAATCCATACACCTCTCAACCTAGATACAGGCATCTGCATTTCTTACATCACCAAAACATTTCTCTACATCTCTCAAGAGCACACACCTGGATGATTTCATAACTAATCAGATGCAACAGCTGTGGGTAGCAATGGCTCTCCACTTCATCAACTGATTCAATGAATCCCTAAAGTGAAAAGTGGGAGCGCATTAACAAGCAAAGGTCTCCGCTGAATGTCAAGAAAATGATGTTCTACTTCGAGGCCACCGAAGCATTGTGAGAAACGCTGTTACCTTGCGTGTCAATACATAATCACTGTTGCCTTCATTACACGGTGAGATGAGATGATTGACATCTACAGGACGTAGTCACAACAAAGGAAGTATTGTTTGTGGGAAAGAATTAAATTGTAACTACTTATGCCCGCATGAACTGGTACCTTGGTTACGAAGGTACTATAGCATTCAATGACTTCATACCAGAAGGAAACCAATCAAATGGAAGGAATAAACTCCAATAAAAAAGAAATCATATAACTTTCGTTAGCATTTTCCAAAAGAGCAAAACATGAACTTACGAAGGTACTATAGCATTTGATGACTTCATACCAGAAGGAAACCAATCAAATGGAAGGAATAAACTCCTTCAATGAAAAAGAAATCACATAGCTTTCGTTAGCATTTTTCAAAAATCAAAACGTGAGCTTCATCATTCACACGTTATATGACTCCGTTATTAATGTCCTACAATAAATTAACAACAGCATAGACCGAAAAGTTGTCCTGTAAATAAAGGTATTCTTTGGATGAGTTTGTTACCTTAGTCCCATCGTGCATAAATCAACAAGGCACAATGTTATTGTAAGGACAAGGATCGAAAGTCCTTCCCATTCCCACAGTGGGATTGATTATAATTATCGTCATTCTCTCTCTCTTTCTCTCTCAAGTTATTAATACGTTAAAATGTAATCCATTAATCACAGACGTTATGCAAAGAACTTTTAAGCATCCTAGGGAAATTTCAACTACTTGTTGGTCACAAAGACGTCGAAGGACGTCAAGAAACAGATTTCTCTACGAGTAAAGAAGGACACGAGTGTTCATGCATCAACCCTCATGCATCAACGTCTCACCTTATTCAGCAGCTATGGACTTCACTATATTACCTCACCCTATAGGCAGCCGGTAACAATAATGAAATCCACAAAGGTTGCAATGACTGACAGCGAAGGTCGTCGCTGCTGCGTCTCGTCATGACTACAGTGCGGGTACGAATCTGATGAAGACGATGGGCCATGGCGGGATCTTTTCCGGGACGATCAGTGATTCGAGTAGTCGAGCTTCCCGGCAAAATATTTAGACCGAGGGCACACAGGGGCGCTTTGTATTCAAGGTCAGGATTCTCTGTGATTAATATTTATCGGTTACCAATGCTTCTCTATGCATTTATGACAAAATGCATGTACGTATTTACATACATATATGGCAATAGCCAAACACTCATGAAAAATATGTAGCTATGTACCCCATATTGATAGGGTGTTAAGTGATGGGAAATCATTTTCTAGGAATAACCACATCTCGATTATCTAACAATTTATTATGCTGAGCGAAGGTGTTTAAAACTCCTAGATATCCTCTCCTTTGCTGTTCTTGAGCATTTCAATGGGTTCCAGAGTATGATCATAGGTACTACAATGTTGCTCTTCATAATTTCTTATTTATATAGATTTTTGGCATTATGCCAAACACTGGGGCAACTAAGGTCACTCATCGCTGAAACAGAAATTGACAGTGAAAGATGTGAAAGGTGTTACTTGTAAAAAACATCGCAGTTGCACTATGAAACAATTGTTAGGAGAGGGTGGACAGTAAGATGGAAGAAAAAGACTATGAACGGAGGTACAGTAAGAGGAATGAAGGTAGTTGCGGCTAGGGGCCGAATGGGCGCTGCAAAGAACCTTAAGTAATGCTGCATTGCACCGAATGAGGTGCACTGATGACACTACCCCCCTAGGGAGGTCATCCATAGCGATCACCCACGCATGCTCCCTAGTACTATGACTGTCTTCATGTAATCATATATCACTTCTTCGAGAACGAACAAATAGAAATATACCCAGGAGCGATCAAAGTCACTTTTAACACCAACGAACGGCAACGAAACCCTTCAAAACCTCGCAAAACCAAACAGCAAGCAAAGTCACGTGAGGGCTAAAGTCGTGGAAACGTTCCCTAGCGAAATATTAGGTTTCCTTTGTAAGCTGCCGTACTCGGTAAGATCACGTTTGTCCAGAAATACAAACTACGTATTTAATTTCTTGACCATGTCAGCCGCAGCTCGGAAGGTTATTCCTCGCGAACTTGCAATATATGACGAGGAAAATGAGGACCCTGACAACAGCTTTTACCTACCCTCTATACACTCTGCAATATACTAAACATCTATGAGTGAAAATAGGCATATTAATGATGCATAGTGTACAACATTTAGAACAAACACTAACTCCGAATGAGTAGTATGAAATAATATGCACTTACAAAAGACATAATCGAGTAAAAGTATATTCATAACAGGTGTGCTTGAAAAAAAAATTATAAAATTCATGACAGTTAGTCCTAAAATACCTCATAACAAACCTGCCAGTAAGAGCCAAAGACCGCCGATGTACAGGTGACATGGTGATATTAACTTACTACGTGTTCGTGTAGACTCTGCCGGCTGTTCATAAAAATCTCCCTCATAATCAGATACACAAAAGTTCGACTTGCTGTACTTTGATGTCTTCTGTATGTAGGGGTCACGCGAGGAAATGTATAAAACTGATATAGATGGCCTTGTCTCATCCTTAGGTAAACCAAAAAAAATAAAAATATTGTATCGAGTGAAATCGGCGTCCAGTAAATAAAATAAAAACACAAATTGGTCACCCATCCTATTGTAGCCGTTCATCTTATGAAGTTATGAAAGATAAAAGAAGGCTTAACACACTTCTTCAGATATACATGTCAAAAATAATATTTTTTCTGTCAGTGGGGAAGGGCTTCCAGACAATGGTGGGAGTGGAGGGGGTTGGGGGTTGGGGGTTGACGAACGAAATTTATGGAGATAATGTTTACAAACATCGAGAAAAGCTGTTCACGATACACAGTGGATCCGGATCGATTAAAACATCCGTGTTTACAAGAATAAGAATCTTAGATCGCTCTGAATCGAGTGCCTCTTTCTAGACGGTTTTATTGTTAAAAAAAAATTATAACATGATCCGTAGCGAAAATAATGGGCAGTAACAATCAATGGGTCTTCAGAAAACAAGAGAGGCACCAGAACCACGACACGTTATCAGCATAGACAATAAACCAGATTCACAACCCAACTGGTTTCATTTCCTAGGTAAAAGGTTAACCCGGTTTAAACAGCAAAAAATTCTACGACTTTTTTTTGTTCTACGATCTACAAATAACGCACCATCCATAAAGAAATACACAAAACGAAGCGAAGTGAGAGGTATCAGGAAAATGAAAAGCTATTTTCTTAAATTGAATAATCCACTATTGGCATTTGTATAATACACACTGTTTAATGTTACAGGTATATCTTAATTTTGTATTATATCTGTAATTCTGACCGAGTTTAGGAGAATGATTTTACTCATAATAATGAGTTTTTATGCTAATATTTTATCTATCTAATTATTTTTATGTAAAACACTTTTAATGGATATTTAGATATAAATCTATGTGTATATTACTTTAATCAGCAGAGGTTAAATTTCATATAAACACTTTATTATATTTTAATCCAATGCACATTGTAAGAATAACCACTGTAATATTGTGGAATAAAGGTATTATTATCACTAAAGAACCTCAACCAATACGGTTGCATTTTATTTTATTTATTTATAAACGAACCTAACCCACAGAAATCAAAAGCCAGAGTCATCACCAGCAGCGAAGAACTAAAACTAAAACTCGTCTTCTTCCAGTTGTATTTTTAAACAATTCCGGTTTTGGTCTAGACCCGAGAGAGAGAGAGAGAGAGAGAGAGAGAGAGAGAGAGAGAGAGAGAGAGAGAGATAGAGAGAGAGAGACTCTGTTTCCAGTAATCTACCCTCTATCGGTCTCAGGGCTGGACTTGGGATGACCCTTACATCCCCAGGGGCCTTAACGGACAAACACACAAAGTCTGGGGTGCCCCAAGGAAGGTGGGGGGAATTAATGAAGCCTAAAACCTTAACTCGGACTGGCTGCTGCTGTGTGCTGTCTGTCTGTGGTGAGATTCAGTCCCGTGAGTAACCAGCAAGAACTGAGTGAGCAAGGGTAAAAAACAAAAGGTTACCAGTCCTTGAAAGAAAGAAACGAGGAAAACTTTTACCATTAAACTTTCTTCACTCATGTTTTCGCAATTTCCATACGATGAAGCTAACTGGTCATTTCATTCTCAACTTTCCCCGGATTTTGAGTAAAAACTTGATAAGACACTTATTGGGATTCATCCAATTTGCTTCTTGGCTATTCTTTTCGTGTATTTCACTAAATATACTTATATTCACATACGATTACTGCAAAACCATACTTCTACAACATAAACGGAAGGCACCCATACAACAAATAAACAAACAAACAAAAATTGCCTTTTTTATTTCTTTTTTTGTAAAGCAGGGGTGATGCACGACTTCAACTATCACTAACCCAAGTTTTTAACGGAATGTGTGCAGACTGTTCTTTCATCTTGCTTGTGTGTGTGTGTGTGTGTGTGTGTGTGTGTAAGACAGACAGAGAGAGAGAGAGAGAAGAGAGAGAGAGAGAGAGAGAGAGAGAGATTCTAATAAAAACTTCTCCGCATAGTAAAAGCGCACCACCCATCAAAGGTAGCCAAGAACAAAGATAGGCCTAACTTGTTGTACTGGGTAATCGCAGGCCATTTCAACATTGTCTTATTTATCAAAATCATGGTCCAAGATCAATTATAAGAAAAAAGAAGTAACACTGACAAAATATCGATGTATAATTATGTATAATGAAGATGACAAACAGGCATTTAAAAAAAAAACAACGGGAGGGAGACCATAACCGCCATGACTCCCAAATTGAGAGAAATCGAGTCATTTCCTGTAAATTTCAATTACCTGCTGATGGGGCTGGAACAAAAGAAGAAAGTATGAACTCCTATATAGGTAGAAAACGAAAGATAACAAAGGAAAGTCAACACCTTATCATAGAAAGGTCACGGTCCCTCTGCTCAGGAACAGACATCACAACAGATTATCGCAATTCAGATCTTTAAAATAAAAGTTGATAAACTCGAGATATCCTTATTATTTTCGAAAGTGAGATATCACTAAAACGTAGGCTAACTGTCTAATTTCTAAAATAATACCTGCAAAATATTTCAATTTGGACGAAAAGAAGTATATACGTTATTTAATATGATGCAGCGTGAAGATAGCACACAGATTACGTGAAAGCTGACAGTACACGATTGCAGAAATTTTAATTAGTGACATAAAGAAAAAATATATATAAACAAAATGCCTAAATAATCAGACCAGATTTAATGGACTTCAAAACGAGGGAGATCACATTCCTGGTTTTGACAGATCGAAGACATCAATAAATGAAGAGGCCTTCCCATTCTTGGTTATAGTTTCTCCCCCCTTATTAGACAAACATCTGACCTACCAGAAGATTAGTTCTGTAAAACACGTCGGTTTTGGCATATTAATGAAGGTCTAAAATGCCAGTTATATGTTGTATTTCCTTCCAGTTACGGGTAGTTTAGGCCTATCACACAATAATCTGAAGCCCTATTGGTCTCGGGAATTTCCGACAAACTATAGGACTGAAAAAATGGGCACTTGAAATATGGAAGAATCTCGCAAAATTTCCAGTGCATAAATAGTGGAAGTTCAATAATTAAAACTCATTAAGCCAGTTGAAATTATCGTTATCTTTTGGCGGGATTTAGACATGAAAAGGACCATATATGGAGCTCACATAAAACAAAAGCAACGGACGGGACATTCGTAGGATCTTAAGCTGAAGACTCCTTTTTTGGTATCAACGGGTATTTAACAGCTACGCTCAGGACAGCTTTTGAATAGTGTGCATCCTTAAAGCATTTAGCAAAATGAATTGATAATGCACAAAAGTGAGGGAACGCTAAAGAGTCTAATAAACACATTTGCAAAAGTACAGGGTTTCTGCCAAATCACTGTAGAGCTGACCTCTCGGAGAACTGGGTCGAAGTATACTGCGATTCATTTTTATTGATAATTTAGTCATGTCTAATCCTAGCGAGTGCACTTTTAAGCCTGACCCAGTTTTGAACCGATTAGAAGAGGATATGGAATTTTGGCCAAAGGCCAAGACACAGGGACCTATAACGTCATTCAACGCTGAAACGGAAATTAACAAATACAAGGTTTCAAAGGTGTAAACAGGAGGAAAACTTCGCAGTTGCGCTATGAAACAATTGTTTGGAGAGGGTGGAGAAAGAGGGAAGAAAGAGAGTATGAACGGAGGTATAGTAAAAGGACCCATTCTTGAAGGATGATTTATCATCTTCACCGAATATTACTGGACGGTTACTTTCAGTTTATAATCTCAACGCATTAAAACCGTAACGGTTTTCTCATAGCGAGAGTGTCTTCTTTCTCACATGAAAAGAAAAATGACATGAATTTGGTTTTTTTACGCCGACCTGCAAACACTGGAATTCCCTAGATGGAAAAGATTAGTTAAAAAAAAAAATCCAGCCTGACGAACTTGTATACCGTTTCATTTCATTTTTTTTTTTTTTACTATGGCATAAATAAGACACGTCTCGGGTAAGGTCCTCAGTCAGAAATAAAAAGCGAGAAACTTTAACCGACACCAACTACAAAGGATTCCCCGACGCACCCGAAGGTTGTGCAGATTACATCGTGACTGATAACGAAGGTTAATATCAGCCATACGTAGAAACGATAAACACTAGATAACAGGAAATGCTGACTTATTTGTACCCTGCTATTTCCGTTTTTCACCGGCGCAGCACTTCGCCATTTCCGCTAACGATCCAAAAGTGATTCTGGAAGTGATAAGAGCAATCTATTCAAGACTGGAATTAGAAACAATTTAAAAGAAACGCTTATCAAGTTTATGGGGTATGTTATCTGACCCAAATCCTTGTATTGATCGATCATACTGGCCTTCATTATAAGTTGGCAAATTTGAACATCGAGCGGACTGTGAAATCAATGAAATACAGTATGTATTACAGGACGGCTTATTATTGGGCAAGTTATGTGATAAATACTAAAAACTATTCCCCACTAACTGAAAAAAATAAAAAATAAAAACTATACAAACGGCGGCCTCTCATTGGCACTACTTCACTGAAAACGAAAAGTCACCTAATGGCGCCAGTAAAGCAAAACTTGCCATCCGAAGACACCCCAGTCTTCACACTCAACGGATTAAGTCAATATCAAGCAAGATCATGATAATTACGAAAGCTTACATAAAAAGGTGAAACGGTTTCACGAGATGATTTCCTTCTATTTCCCACAATCAAGACAGCTTGGATCTGAACGGCTTAACGGAAGTTTTCTTCATTGTCCATGACCTTTCTCTCTCTCTCTCTCTCTCTCTCTCTCTCTCTCTCTCTCTCTCTCTCTCTCTCTGTGCACCAATCGTCATTAAAATAGATCCTTACTCTCTCTCTCTACAGATCGTCACTTTCTCTCTCTCTCTCTCTCTCTCTCAGCTTCATTGTTTATTTTCTCCTGCCAATTTCTCAGTGCTTCCTCTAATTT
Source organism: Macrobrachium nipponense (assembly GCF_015104395.2). Classification (NCBI taxonomy): domain Eukaryota; kingdom Metazoa; phylum Arthropoda; class Malacostraca; order Decapoda; family Palaemonidae; genus Macrobrachium; species Macrobrachium nipponense. Next base: position 57,515,320 of record NC_087212.1, on the reverse strand, counting down.
CAAGGACCATTATCTCTTGATCACTCCCGAAAAAACACTTAATGACGCGCACTTGCCGTAGACAACCGAGAAGCGAATTACACACACACACACACCCAAACCCAAACAAAAATTCTCATACTTGAAAATATGTCCCTCTTCCTACATGAAATATTGCATCCGGAACTTCACATTCAACATCCTCTCAATAAAATGCCAGGAATAAGATTGTGTTGTTAAAAAATTAGCTTTAGTAACGCTTAACGTATCTGCCGACATATTGAATTTAACACATACACACAAATATATATATATATATATATATATATATATATATATATATATATATATATACTATATATATATATATATATATATATATAAAAAAAGAGAGATGAGAGAGAGAGAGAGAGAGAGAGAGAGAGAGAGAGAGAGAGAGAGATGTATATATATACTATAGATAGATAAACAATATATATATATATATATATATATATATACTATATATATACAATAAAGCTATGAAATTAATCAAACTTCATTATACACACACACACACACCAAACATCCGCACACAAAACACAAATTGTTTAGTATTATCAACACCAGAAAAAATTTTGTAGTATCTATTGATGAAGACGTTGTGGTCAGTTGCCTTCCTACAGTCAGCTCACATCAAATTTTCTCAGTTCTTACAATGGAACAAAATTGGAAAGTGCACCTATAGTGAGAGAATACACTCTAAATTTTTATTATAATTGTGTATAAGTTAACTGACAAAACGTCTTGCACCAGTTTAAACGTCTTTTCTGTCTCTTTTAGAACATTTTGAAGCGTTAGGACTTTCAATAACAAGCACCTTTTAACGATGCTGCCAAAATGATCGAAACTGAAACAGGGTTTAGCCATGAAACGTGAATCGATAACTTTCCTACGAAGTTCTCAGCCATTACAAAATTGTAGCACCGATACTCAAGCTTAAAAGTAATACCTATTCTCTATCCTCGGTCATCTAACATTTTAGTCTAATCAATGTTTTTCACTAAAGATGGTACGACACAATACAGATTTTTAAATATAAAAGAGTGAAAATTGTAATACTGATCGGTCATAAAGAAAACATGCTTAGCTTTAAGTCAACCAAGCAAGGAGATGAGAATAAGTCTTCAATAACATTTACAGAGGTGCGCAAACCAGAAAAAAAACCATTTAACGACTATTATAAGCGTATAAGTCGGGAAGTGTTTGAGAACATCATAAAACAAATATTTACATTCATAATATGAAGGGTACGTTCACCCTTACCGATAATGATAATCCGAACTGTTGACCATGTGCAAATGCCCCTAGTCCAAACCTGTGGTTGGGTAGCAAGTTCGTTAAAATGGTTTCAAATGAATGAAGACGACGACACGCGCCGAGCCCTGAAGCCAGCAGCCACTTGGGGCAAGGAAGGCGGCTCACGAAGCTCAGACAGAAAGGGAGGAAGAGAGAGATAAGTGAGGTGAAAAGTAAGTCACTTGTCTTTGAAAGGTTTCCTTGATGACCCAAAAACCTTAAACGGATATGGTCTTCGACTCCGCAAGCGCTGGTTCCTGAACGGAAGTCGAATGCACAAATTTCAAATACTCCAGTGCTTGGAACATATGTCGGTTAAACGGTACGCGGCGTCGTGAAACCAGTTTCAAATTACAAGCATGCGACGACTGCACAGTAGTATATACTTCACACTTTCAAAAATGAACACGAAAGGTTATAAAAACTTAGCAGAGATTTTTGTAGATGCTAATATGATCTTCCAGAATTCTTGCAAAAATGTTGAAAAATTAAATAAAAACAATAGTGAGAATAGCAACGAGAGTAACATTAAATAGTCATTCTTTGAACACCGTTGGCGAGCGATCAACAGCGCATTTTGAAATCTTTTTCAAAATGAGAAAAGTTAAAAGAAAATGACACAGACGCCAACGAAGAAAAATGCCAACGGAAAACCGCGGGGTCTAAACATAGGCCTGATTACGACCGAAGAGTCACCTCAAATTCCGAGAACGTAATGGATTAGATCACAGGCTTATCTCAGAGACCTACTTGTCAGGTGGCACGAAAAGAGACTGAAAAGCCAAATACATGAATCCTTAAAAATGTCTTTCAGAAAACTATGTCTGATCTCCTTTCCCTCTTTTTTTTTTTCCTTCCTTGTTTTATTCTAGTTCAGCCCAGTGAGAGCTGTATGATGTCTACAATTGTGGGCGTCTGAGTTTGTAATGAATGAACGGTGATAACATTAATTTTAACCCACAGGAAAAACAAACGATGAAGTTTCTTGGCCTTTCTCGATTAAATATAGCCATAAATGGAACTAGATTTTAAAAATATTTATAAAAAATCGAAGTTATAACAATTTTATACGGACGTTAAAAATGACTGCAATGACAAAAGTCATATAACCAAACAAAAACCCTTTATGTCATAGCTAAATACTGACGTCACCATCAAGCGACATTAATGGAATATAATGGAACGATCAAAAACTCTCTTTGGCATAGCTAAGTAGTGACGTCACCGCAGACAATAATGGAAGTTATACATATGGACCCGTGCTAACAAAATACGTGGCAGGAGGAAACAAATGGTAAAAAAAGAGGGGGGAGATTGGGGGGAAGTGGGAGAGGGAGACGAGCGCAACAGGATATGATGGGGGGTTAACAATGATCCAGGATATGAAGAAGAGCAGAATCCAAAACTAAATCAACCTAGTAGACGGTCGCAGCTTTCTACAAAGCGAATTCAAAAATAAATGTTAATCGCCGATCTTAAACTTTATCAAGATCTAAATAACGCTGAACCAGTCAGGATTTTGACTCAAAAATGTTCAGGAAAAGACCACTTTCTTATCCCAGCAATGTTTTCAATTCCACAAATTACGCTACAAGAATCAAATCACCGATATGTTTTAGTCACTCGGACATGTGATAAAGGGAACGAGAGAGAGAGAGAGAGAGAGAGAGAGAGAGAGAGAGAGAGAGAGAGAGAGAGAGAGAGAGAGAGAGAATAATAAAAGGAAAACTCTGCTTGCTACGAAGGTTACAAAGGAAGCGGAGTTTCGGGTGTTGGAAGAGAGAGCGAGGAAGGGGGTGGGGGCGGGGGAAGAACGAGGACGGTAGGGCTAGGAGCTGGAAGAGCTCCGCCGGAACGGGTTTTTGAAGTCACTTCATCAGGAGATGATTCACTGTATAACGAGAAGAGAGAGAACGCCCTATTCACAAAATCGGTATAACAGAACGAGTCAGCAAATCAAAATCCGAACCGTATCAAACGACTGAAATTGCAACATATGTAAGGAAACATATTTTTATATATATATATTATATATATATATATATAATATATATATATAATATATATTCTTCTGTTAAAACAGGATACGTTTCAAGTATAAAAGGCCCATTAAAACACCATGGTTTAATGGCAAATTAGCACCGAAATATAGTTCTTAGCTTTAAACCAGTGTTTTAATGGGCCTTTTATACTTTTATATATATATATATATATATATATATATATATATATATATATATATATATATATATATATATATATATATAAAGGGTTTTTTTTGCCACGAAGGTGAATTTTTAAGAAGCTTATCTTGGCTTGGCTAACTCGCTTTTTCATTTTTTCCTTCGTGGCAAAAAAAAAAAAAAACCTTATTTATACATAGCATCACGTTTTTATATACTTCGTGATCAAGGTATTCACACGCACATATATATGATGTATATATTATATATATATATATATATATATATATATATATAGTGTGTGCATATACGTATAAGGTTGATGTTAAAAGAAATAAACTGCAGTCTGGAATAAAGTTTATTAATTTAAAATAGTATCTTTATTGAGAATAAATACAACGTATTTCATTTGATATAAACATCCAGACATATGAATACGAACAAAGCAGCGTAAATATTAAGTTTCAATCGCATTGATATTCCTGAAGTAAACCACAATATTACAAAAAAATAATAAAATAAAAATAACCGAATCAAGTACACCAGAAACTTCCAGCACCCTAGCAGCCTATAATGTGGAATTCTTTAATCCCACAGCCTAATTTTAAACATTTTAGTCAGCGTCACAAAACCAATACGATATCTGAAGTTCCATCTTAGGCCAAACTATCCATTTGCTGCCCATACGCGAGACGTTTCATTCACTGCTAAGAAATACAGGGTGGCCAGAAGACAGCTAAGATAGCGGCATGTGCTGAAAAAACATCCCGAAGTTATAGTCTTTCAAACATTCTAAGATCAACTGGGTGGGACCAGAAAAAGAAGGCAGCACTGCCAGATCTATTTATCCTTTTAAATCTCACCCTCGAGGTTAATCCTTTGTTTATGGCTTTACCCGAGATCTGTCATTTCCTGTACTTTTTTTTTTTTAACGATGTTAAGCAAATTTTTTTTTGTTCTTAATTATTTTCCTTTCTTGGTGTTCTTTATGAAATAACAATGATATATATGTAATTCATTAACTCTCTTAAAATTTGTGTGTTGGGTGGGTGGGGCTTCGCCTTCCTCATCATTCAAATTCCTCCAAGATTCAAATCCTACCCCCGTCAAGAGAAGCCCTTTTCCTCTGGGAATACGCCATGCTATTGTAAAGCTGACCATACAAATCCGGGTGTGACCTTCGGACTTCACATTTTCATACTGTTTATGCTTGTTGCTGCGCACGTGTCCACATATATAGTGTTTAAAACCAATTCCGTTTCCCTCTACGTAAGTATTTTTTTGTGAAAACTATCAGACATAGAATGAAATTTATATAGAATGTACATTTCATTTTTAATGCTATTTATTAATTCTCTTAGAAGAGTCTATACAAATCTTCATCATCTACTGGCATTTTTATCACTGTATCTCGTTTGCTACGTTTAAAACCTTATTTTTTCTTTAAGTTAAGGAAATAGTACTTTACTTCACATAAATCTTACCTTTTCCATGAATACAATTTAATCTTTGCAAGCGTAGGAATCACCTTTTAAACATGGGAGTTTCATATAGCTCTTCTGACTCTTTAGGCTCTTCGATTTGCAAACTTTTTAAGTTGAAAGTAGTGTACACGGCGAAACTGTTTTGGTTTATGGACTTCATTTTCCACAATTATTTTCGCATACTTAAATCTGCCCTGTTTAGAAGTATTGTTTACATTTTTACAGACAACAAAAATGTAGCATTGACGATGTTATCATTTGTTAGGTTTGTATTGCATTCGAACGCCCAACAAATTAAACACATCTCATATGGCAGCAACCCCCGTAGGGAGGTAGCTCCGCCAGTTCACCTCATACGGTACAGTGTAGGCATTACGTAAGGTTCTTTGCAGTGTCCCTTGTGCCCCTAGCTGCAACCTCTTTCTTTTCTTTTACTATACCTCCATTTATATTCTCTTTCTCCCATCTTATTTTCCACCCTCTCCTAACAATTGAGTCATAGTGCAACTGCGAAGTTTTCCTCCTGTTACACCTTTCAAACCTATTTACTGTCAATTTCCGTTTCAGCGCTGAATGAACCCATAGGTCCCAGCGCTTGGCCTTTGTCCTAAAAACTATACTCAATTCAATGCATATGGCAGTGCCATGCACCAGCCTTGTCCAGCCCAAACGCAAAAATCGGGGAAATTCAGTGTCAGACATTTAAGACAAAATGTAAGGTTCTAAACCTCACAATGAAGATTAGACAAGTAAAAAATGCGGCGAAGTTTCCCCGGCACAATCGAGTTCTCCGTACAGCCGCTACAGTGTATAATCAAGGCCACCAAAAATAGATCTATCTTTCGGTGATACAGTATAAAGCTGCATGAGCCGCGGCCCATGAAACCTCAACCACGGCCCGATGGTGGCCTATCCCATATCGTTGCCAGATGCACAATTAAGGCCAACTACTGAGGCTAGAGGGCTGCAAGTTGGTATGTTTGATGATTGGAGGGTGGATAATCAATATATCCATTTAAAGCCATCTAGCCTTAAAAGTTTTTAAGATGTAAAGGCGGACAGAAGTGCAGACGGACGGACAGACAAAGCCGGTACAACAGTTTTCTTTTACAGAAAACTTAAAGGAAAGGGAATGAGCATAAGCGGAAGTTCGCAGATTTCCAGATTTCCAGTAAAGTAAACAACAAAGCCAGAAAAGATGCTAATTTTGCTTCATTGTGCCTGAAAAGCAAAACAAAAACAAGAATAGACGACCTCAACAACAACATTGACGGTAATGGTGAAAATGAAGATAAAGAAAATATAAAAATCGTAAATACCTAACCACTCTAAAAATGGACGAATCTCCAGCTGGTACGTGTTCCCAAGAATTCTAAATTGTGGGAAACTTTCCGAGACATTTCTTGTTTGAGAGTTTATGCAGAACACCTATGGAAGCGCTCTCTCTCTCTCTCTCTCTCTCTCTCTCTCTCTCTCTCTCTCTCTCTCTCTCTCTCTCTCTCTCTCTCTCTCATGTGTCTACATGACTACGTACTTAAAAAATTTTGACTGTGCTCATTGGGGAGAATATACCTCGTATATTACACATCCAATACAGGAGGGAACAACGCCCGCATATAACGCTTAATCGATCACGCTCAACAGAAATCAATTTCTGTAACGAGAATATGGAAGAATCAGTCACCCCGCCAAAGCTGACGTTGATCAAGAATATGCGACGGTAAAAGAAAAAAAATTAGGTAAAAAATAAAGACAAAGAAAGGAGCTGTATAAGTTTTACATACATACAGAATACATACACCCACAAAGTATATATATATATATATATATATATATATATATATATATATATATATACACGTACGTATATGTGTGTGTGTGATTTTTAAATCACGTATAAATAAAAACGTGATGATTATACGAACAAAGTTACAGCCTGTGTAAAAGCCTTCCCGACGCTGAATTTGAGATAGGGTTGTTAAGCTTCACAGTATATCCAAAAGACTTGTATGTCAACCTCGTCTTTGCATTTCGTGTGTGAAAGCATACGTAAATTACACACGGGAGAAACGAAATATATAATTAATATACTATGAAAATATAAATATATATAAATATAAATAAATTATAATATATTATATATTAATATATATATATATATAGATATCTATATATATATAATATATATAGAATATAATATAAAATATATATAAATATATAACTATAATATTATATATATATATATATATATATATATATAGATATATATGCGAATTCCACAGGAAAATGATAGTCAGAAATCCAAGCGCTTTCGTCTGAGTAAAGACGAAAGCACTTGGATTTCTGACTATCATTTTCCTGTGGAATTCCCTTATTTATGAAGTCACGTGCATCTACTGTGATTTTTTAAGCATACATACATACATTATGCTATAGAAACAAGAGCCCGTACCAGTGTATGGTTGGGTCAATCTAACCCAACCAGAAAAAAAAAAAAAAAAAAAAAAAAAAAAAAAAAAAAAAAAAAAAAAAAAAAAAAAAAAAAAAAAAAAAAAAACACTGATGTTTAGCAATGCGCGTGTATAATCATTCTTGAAAGTTGCCCACGAGATCAACAGGTCGGGGAAAAATACTCCGGGGGAGAAGGTTTCATCACACAATTACTGGCGTTACGAAAAGCAACGAATAAAAAGGGGGAAATGCGTTCATTAGCAGTAGACTAAAGGCGAGCAAATATAAATCAAATTCTCAAAACTTAACCTCACGAAACCTCTGCTAATACACAGAGCGCAAGTGATTTAAGAAATAGAAAAGTGCATTCATGTTACGTAAAAAAAAAAAACAGTAACTTTGCATTGAAAAAAAAAATAGCGGCAAACACCACAGCAGCGAGATACACAAAACTTGTCTATAAAATGAAACCTAGCTAAGCTAAACCTTAGTAAATAATTGTTCAATCTTATTTTTGTTACTAGTACTTACTGCCTAAATTAATCGTATCACTGACGTCTTTCCACCTTTCCTTTCTGGGTAGCAATCTCCTGATACGAAGCAGTTTTAGCATCAGTTTTGTTTTAACAACTACCGCCCGCGTCCTGCAAAACTGAAGTCTACTACCGCGACCGGCAAAACTGGCCGATAACCTTCTTGTTAAGAGGTAAATCAGCTCAGTGGTCTGGTTAAAGTAAGATATACTTACATAAAAAAAAAAAACCGCTGAAATTAACAAACCTTCGTATAAAATAATCAGTATATGATATGGAGACTTGGGATTCTCGTCTCTAGTACGTGACTTGCTATTTATGACCGATTAGGGAAAATCCATGACTGCATACACACACACAAACGTGTGCGCTTACACACCCACACAGTCTATAAATAAGTGATATAGATATAGATATAGATATATATATATATATATATATATATATATATATATATATATATAAATATATATATATATATATATATATATATATATATATATATATATGTATATATATATATATATATATTATATATATATATATATATATATATATATATATATATATATATATATATATATATATATTATATATATATATATATATATATATATGTTGCATACACTTACATAACATTTCTTAGCTGTACAAGAACCACACTGCAATTATAATAGCAGTTTTTCTCATGTAATGAACGACCAATGCTCTAATTTTTCAAAAAAATAAGAAGATAAGGTGAACACCGCAGTCAGAAATACTAATCAATTTATCACTGGCTATGAAGAATACAAATGAGACTAACTGAAATATGTATAAGTTCATAAAAAAAAAAAATCCAACCAGCTCATATCCTCTTTAACTACAACCGAATGCACTTCGAAGAGTCTTGAAGTTGCAAAAACCGTTCGGACCATCCGGTTTAAGGATGTTAAGTCTAAAAGCTATATACTAGGTTCGTTCAACTCAAAAATCTCTCCGGTCGCCTGTATAGTATTTTCCTCAATTATTTCAGCATTTTGACTCGCAATTACAATGAAAATTACGATTATGGGAATATATAAATTAAAAAAGAATTCAACACATCTCTTAAGCTAAATAAATCACCTGTGTAGAGAGAGAGAGAGAGAGAGAGAGAGAGAGAGTATTCTTTGCTTGATATCACCAGACCCTTTCTTTCTCAACATCCGGAGACTCAAAACAAGCAAAAGTACATGGAAAGCGTAAAGGCGTGACTGAACTTGAGTCTGGCACGCATTGAACACTTGGAAGAGCCAATGACTTTTTCCTCTTCAAGGTACAACGAGTACGCATAAAATTGTTGGGAAAATCTTGCAGAAGCAGAAGCCAAGAGACGAAACGTTATCTCTGCATGCCTCGTTCCAACTTACCGACCAGAAACTCTGACAATTTTACTTATTTATATTTTTTAAAAATCTTTGTGCAGTTGTAAAAATTGGCGTTAGCAAACCAATATTCAAAAGTTATCTACCTTCAACATATTTTCTAGCTGAGATATACGAAATATAATTCATACTTCTAACAGTAATTATAAACCTTTTAAAATATGTCGGTTTAAATAATCTTCAGGTACCACTACTGAATTCAAAATAACGGTTGGTCAGGAGGACTACCGTTACAATTTCTCAAGTACTACCAACATACGATTCCGTTATAAACAACGATGAAATATGACCTACCGAGTCTGGCGCGATAAATACTAAAGTTGATCTCTAAATAGTAATAACAAGATCCTTAGAAGAGTTTAAAAAATACCAGTCATATACCCACAAAACATATTGCTGACAATTCTTTAACAAAGGATTTTTTGGGGGGGATACGTAAATCGCTAAAATAGGTACCGACTAAAAAGAAAGATTGATTTAATTTATGAAAAGCTGAAAAGGACAAACGCTATCCAAACAAATCTCAGATATCACGACGAAGCAAACTCCTTCAATCATCAAGTTACGTGTCCCCAACCGGTACTTTTCGCATGAGATTAATCAGAATCGTAACGCAAAACTATACATTAACGATCGATCTGCTCCACGATGCTTTCGAGTCGCAAGTCATGCAAGTCGGAAATTGCAGTGCCACGCCACCACCGTGGCAGTCGCATAATTATGCACTGGAAACACGAACTACGGTCGCAAGGAAAGGATATCTTTTCTCTCTCTCTCTCTCTCTCTCTCTCTCTCTCTCTCTCTCTCTCTCTCTCTCTCTCTCTCTCTCGTTATCGGTTGCTTACTATTCATGTACCAGCCACTCGGCGAAATTAGATTCACGTTATAATCGTATTAAAGAGGATTCCGAAACGGAATCAGCTCACAAGAAGAAGAAAACATGCGAGTTGGTGTCTCTCCTAATAGAATTTCTATGATAAATCTCGCAAATTCCCAGGATTCGACGAACATGGTACTCGATCTCAGATACTCTAGGCTCAAGTGGTGGAAACTGGCTCCTTCAGGATTCTTCAAATTCTTTCGAAAAAATGGGAATTTTGTTCATTCCCTGCATTAATAGATAAGAAGCTTTTCCATTGTCTATTACACATGAGGCTGGATCTCTTGAAGTTTGTGGCACGGCGTAAAATTGAAAGAATGACAAAACAAATAAGTAAAAATTCGCTGAAGTTACTTTGGCGCAATCGAATATCTCTGCACAGCGTATAATGCTGTATGAAACTCTCAGCCACGGCCCGGTGGTGGCCTCTCCTACAGCGTAGTCAGACGCACGATCACGGCTAACTTTAACCTTAAATAAAATAAAAACTACTGAGGCTAGGGGGCTGCAATTTGGTACGTTTGATGATTGGAGGGTGGATGATCAACATACCAATTACAGCCCCTCTAACCTCTGTAGTTGTTAACATCTGCGGGCGGACAAAAAAAAAAAAAAAAAAAAAAAAAAAAAAAAAAAAAAAAAAAAGTGCAGACGGACAGTCAAAGCCATCTCAATATTTTTCTTTTGTAGAAAAATAAAAAGAATTCTTCACACCAAATCATTTTCACGGAACTAAATTTGAAGCTTATTTACTATACCAAGATGGAGGACTGTCTTCCTTTCTCCAAGAACTTTAGCAGTTTTGGAAAAATAGTCACTAGAATATACATTTTTTCACTGGTCAGTGTATCTTTACACCAAAAGACCCTACAGAATAAATACAACGCCAATAAATTAATAAAAAAAATAGTACTCTATGTTTTTGTGCATGAAGTACAAACTAAAGATGACGAACGTCATGTCACAACACCAAAAGTTAAACTCCCACACGTCCAACATTAAAGGAAAATACATAAAAAAAACAGGTTTTACATTTACCTGTCAGACATCTGAGAAAAGCTTCTTGATATCTACTCCACTCACACAAGCACATTCTTCACATACCACTGCAAGTACAATCAAAACACCCTGACCGCACAGGCACAATATATCTCCAACACACTCCCCATCCAAAACAAACATGAAAGCGAAGTCAGAAGTACAGAATTTGTATATAAACATAGCACAAATGCCATCTACATTCGGTTGACTTAGGGAGAAAGCGAAACGCCGACATGCCAGCATAACAAAAGACAGGGAAAGACAGACGAGTGAATGGGAAAAAGAGACGTGTGTATTGGCGTGAAAGGAGAGTTACTAATATGGGAGACAGAAAAAAAGATAAAATCACCCGAGTAGTTTAGAAAGGTGCTGAGCGGAGCTTTCGTCGGGGAGGGAGGGAGTGAGGGAAGTATGGGTCATCACCTGGGGTGTAGGAGGAGGAAGAGGGCCATGTGGGGGTGTGGGGGTGGGGGGGGGGACCTCTGACTGGGCTTCGTGACACCTGGCTTTCACTGGCCTTTCTATTCGCTCTTTACCTTCCGGTTTGGATGGCTGGATCCGGCGCTCATTTGCGCAGTTTACTGTTTTCGATCCCATCCTTTTTCTTAGGTGAGCACATCCTACCCAAATCCCTAAACTAATTTAAAACGACAATAGCCTCAATATTTGCATTAAAAAAAAACTCGAACGACAAAAAACTATAAAAGAGAATCGTGCATATTATTGGATTAACCGGATCTAGGCGATAAAAGCTTCAATAATCCTCAGCAAAGAACACTGAGGTTATATAAGAACACCTTGAATAACCAGCTTCACTCATAACTCCAGGTAGGAAGCCGCTGCCATAGCGACGGCCACTGGCTGCGTGTGTTCGTGCGTGAGTGACCTTCAACTCCCAACTCCGACGGTTAAATTTTCTCCCCTTTCAGCAGTACCTCCTCCAAAAGGATGCTGGGATGAAAAAGGGTCCTTCTGCCACTGACATTTTCTCTTCACCAACTTTGGCTGGAGCAGTTTCCCTTCGCCTTCAAAATGTCAAAAAGAAACACCAGAGGGGGATTAACTTGACATTATTCTCACAAACAATTAAGCCGACAACTTGCGTGTGGTTTTATAGGTATTGTTTTTATAATCATTCACCCCAAATGTCGATTTACAGTACATGTATTAGCAACTATTTCCTCGTCATTCCCCCACAATGAGCTTTTTTTGTAATAACTAAAATGTCAAAGAGTTGCTTTCCATGGCACGAATGTTTTATAACCACTTTCCAAGTCAGGTTACCTCGGGAACTGAGAGCATTCTCGGGTGAAAGGCCCACTAATAGAATCCAAAGCAACTCGAATGTAAATGCGAGGGCGCAAGTCATAAAACAAGCATTTGTCAATGTTAAGAGCTGTTGTGAATCTCAAAACAGTTCTTGCAACATTGTTAGTGGAAAGTTAAACGACTAACCTAAAGATTTTAATGTCAGAAACTAAACACTGTAGGATATCACTATGCCTGCAACAATAACTTTCTTAAAAGATAACATAAACATAGGTACTCTTCGCAACATGAACCAAAAACGTACAGACCATGTAACAAGACTTAACAAATGTATACACTTGTCCAGTAATCATTACCTGCAAAACCCTATCTCTCTCTGTTCACTTAATAATTTGGCATAATTATTATCTAACACCTGCATCCTTAATTAAGACGTTTCCGGTTAGCCTACTTCACCTCCCAAAAATTCCATTTAATGAGAGTCATTTTATTACGTTCAACCCTCTCCACAGAAATGCCATATAAGGTGAAACATTGAATTACAGCACAGTGTCTTTTCTAAAAAAAATGAATACACATTAAATTGGCCTTCTGTTAACATTTAAAAACAATGAAATTTATGAGAGAGAGAGAGAGAGAGAGAGAGAGAGAGAGAGAGAGAGAGAGCTCAAAAACCCGTTTCCAGATACCGTCGAGTTTCCTGGTATCTTGTGACTTTGAACGCGGTGCATTACCTTTTTTCCCTCTCTAAATGTCAGGTGTCGTCGTCAACCATTTATAAGACAAGGCTTCTCGAATCAAAGAAAAAAAATTAGACAAAAGTCTCTATCAACTTTTCAATGCGACTGTAACAGTAAATCCAGACATCATGCCTCGATCTACCGAAGAAATGCTTAAAGTGTGGTTTCTCAGGGTCAGGAAAGTCATTGTTGTTAACATTACGTAGGTTTCCGTTAATTTCCTCTTGCACTCTCTACGCTTAATGGAAATAATGATCCACAGAGGTGTGGATGAACATGTCACGTCAACATTGGTGCTACATCAGTTTCCCCATAAATATCTACATATTTCTTCAATAACGCTTTGAAATTATATATATATATATATATATCTATATATATATATATATATATATATATATATATATATATATATATAATATATATATCTGAGATCCTTTTTCCTTGGATGATTTTTAAACAAACCAGCTTGAAAACTGCATAGCCGATGCATACATGGGATCATCTTAAGAATGGTTTCACCCCCACAGGGTAAGAATCACCTCGTCTAGGCCCTCATACTATTGTAATGGTATACATTACTTGAAGCAGCGATGGTTTCTCTCTTTTCTCTCGCCTCGATGCGGTCCACAGCATTTAACTATCAACTATACTCTGTTTTTTTTCATCTGTCCATCCGCCTGTGGTGTTTTTGTATGGTAACACTGCGTCCCGGGCTTTAGATAGTTACGCTATGTGTAAGTTTTAGGTAAATAAAAGGATATCTGGGTGTACATTTACAACTGAAAAGTGTTTTAATAATTTACTGTATGCGAATTACACCGTTAATATTCGAAATAGGATATTATTATAATCGTTGAATGTAAGCTGAATGTAACTATCTAAAGGCCGGGACGCAGTGTTACCATACAAAAACACCACAGGCGGATGGACAGATGAAAAAAAACAGAGTATAGGTATCCATCTCACAGCTTAGATCAACAAAGGTATACTAAGACTTGAAAGATCGCCCCCATGTCTCTCTTGTCCGGTTCGAGAATCGAACACGGGTCATCCATTTCTAGAGAGAGAGAGAGAGAGAGAGAGAGAGAGAGAGAGAGAGAGAGAGAGAGCAATCAATTATTTTCCCAGTCACAATCAGACTGCCGGAACAGTGTATCCAACACAATAACTACTGCACGAGCAACATGTCCCAGACCTGGCGCAAGACCCGTTACGTAAACCTCTCGTAGCAGGCAACAGCGTTACTCTAATCTTGTGACAACATGCAGACAAGTTGACCCCAGGTTGCAAAGGCAAGCATCACACAGATACGGCACGACCCCAAAAGACAGCTGCAGTAAGCCACGGCCTCAACGGAAGTGATATGAAGGGTCATGGGAGTAAAACAACGGATCTTCCGTCACGGTCTTTGGCCTCGTGGTTCTTGAAATAACGTTTTTGGCTCCTTCGACGAGACGGCTGGAAGGAGTTGAGGAGACATCTCGGAAATGGGGACGACATGACTTGCTAAGTCATTTCGAAGAGAGCAGGATATGCGCGTTCGCTGAAGTTATACGAAGAACCGAATTACACGCAAACTTATTATAAAATAATATAAAATAAAAATATATATAAATTACATTCCTCAGTTTCAAAACTCCTGCGATCTACTCTTCTTTCAGTTCTCCTATTTTTAAATCCTGCTAACCTGTCTACTGGCAGGACTGTCTCATTTTACTTTATTTATTTATTTATTTATTATATTTACGGAAATCTTCAAGGCTGGCCTTGCAACAGCCAAAAAGTTATTTGATTTTGTGAGATTTTTTTTAAAGAATTTAACATTTTGGGGAAAGGAAGCCTTTTGATGGGGGATGTTTGGGGGGGAGTGTAGCCTTGGCGGAGGTTTGCTGTGTCCAGATGCTCTTGTACTTGAACTCTTTTGCCAACCCACGTTATAAAAATGTAGTATTTTTTTGAAGTTATGATCCTCATTATTGAGTTCAAAGGTGAAGTCCAAAGTTAGATGTAAATAAAATAACCCCAATGAGTCCACCAAATCAGCAATTGTCCTATAAAGATCACAATTTAGTTTCAATACAAAGTCCAGGTTGTTTTTCTAAGTGGATCCAAAATTCCAGGTTGTTTTTTCTAAGTGGATCCAAAATTCCAGGTTGTTTTTTCTAAATGGATCCAAAATTGCAGTTTGTTTTCCTAAGTCTATCCAAAATTCCAGGTTGTTTTCCTAAGTCTATCCAAAATTCCAAGTTGTTTTTTCTAAGTGTATCCAGAATTCCAGGTTGTTTTCCTAAGTCTATCCAAAACTCTAGGTTGTTTTTTCTAAGTGTATCCAAAACTCCAGGTTGTTTTTCTAAGTGTATCCAAAATTCCAAGTTGTTTTTTTAAGTTTATCCAGAATACCACATAAACCTCAAATACCAGCTTATCTAGAAAAAAAAAAAAGGTCCGTAATACGAGGAACAAAGTTACAATAACCAAAAGATCACCCAGCTGCTCTGTTACAGCATCCATCTGACATTTCAAAATACAGTATTAGCTATCGCCGGAATTGTCCTTCCTAGTTGAAATTAAGAAAAAATACAGCCAAGAATAAGGGTTCCATTCTCCTCAGTGCTTCACATAGGATTGAAAGTCTCTCACAGGAAAAATAGTTAAGCAAAAGGAAAATTGACTCTATACCTTTTTTTTAATACACTAAGAATGTATAAAACGCTTTTAAGCCCACAATTCCCACAGTGAAGATAGCGGTCATTTGCATAACCATACATGCACTGAATTTATGTATACATACTAGGCAATATAATGTCCGTAAATCCACAGGAACTACGTTGGGTAATTATTTAAGCAAAAGGAAATTATCAAAGACTTCATATTTCACTTGAAATCACACAAAATCCAAACTGTCGTAGTTACTACGGCATAAAATAGAAAAATATTTCAAAATAAGTCATCGAAAGCTATTTATAGAACGCTCGATTAACGGGTAAAACTTAATATGGTATTCTAAATATGGTATTCTAAAATGTTTTAAAATCGCCGAAGGCGGTCGAGAGAGGGACATGGCACAGACTGCAAAATGAACAGATAGCAGCAGTGATCGTCGCAGTTGCAAACCTGCAACACAGCTGCAACTTGACACTTGATAGTCTTGCGGTTAAAAGACCCAAGTACGAATGTGAAGTAAGACCAATCATGGGGTAATTACAATTACTTAAACCACAGAAGTATTATGGCGTAATCTGCGCTTCTTAGCTCATAACTAGCTTACCATAGTCTTCATAATTAGCCAAGGCGTATAAAATAACAAAACTTTATTCATGATAAAATATCCTACCGGAAAAATAATTTGGTGACAAAATTGGCAAAGCAACTTCGATTAAACAATAAAGCTGTCTGTTTGATTTATTCGAAGCTGACATTGAACTTCAGTAAGAACTGAGTCTGACTTGCAAATGCATGTCAGCGAAAAGGGGGCGGAGCTTCCAACAAGGTCAACATTAACGTTTCACTCAAAAGTAAAAAGAAAAAAAAATAGGAAAAAAAAAGGCGAGCGTGCTTTCTAACAAAACGCCTCTCATGCACGCCTAGTCTTAACAGTTCAAAACCAGGTCAAGTTTAACGTTATTGATGTTATCACGAAAGAGCAGATAAGTTCATCATTGTGGTACTTCTCTCCCTCTCTCTGTATATATATATATATATATATATATATATATATATATATATATATATATATATAATATATATATATATATAGACAAATCTACCCCTGTGGGTTATTAGCATTCCGACATTCCGAACAGAGAGAGAGAGAGAGAGAGAGAGAGAGAGAGAGAGAGAGAGAGAGAGAGAGAGAGAGAGAGAGAGAGAGAGAGAGAGAGAGAGAGAGAGAGAGTAAATAACTTACGATTCCCAGACCACCGTAATCAAATTCACTTGACCTAAACCCATTCTATCGAAAGAAAGGAGGAAGGTAAAAGTACTGTGAATTATTTTGTTTCTGTCTGTTTCCCACTGACTTCGCCAATTTATGGTTGAGGGGGGGTTTAGGAGGTAGAGGCAAGGGCAAAAAGATAGACGCGAAGCCATTTATTAAATTTTTCCGACATTAAATCTTGCTATTTGAGCAATGTCAATGTTTTTTCAATACCAAAAAATCATTCTTAGGTATTATGAAAGATCAGCGGTCTAGAGAAAATTAGGAACCTAATAAAGATGCATGCAAAGGAGAAGAAAAAGGAATAAAATTTAGAAATAACACAAAATATGTGACAACACAAAACAAAAACAAATATATAAAGAAACTTATTTTACCGGGATAATACAAACACACGTCAAATACCGTAACCTAAAGAAAAAAAAACATATAAAAAGAAAGTTCAGAGATAATCTTCAAAATGTCAAAGCTCCCCGTCGTCAAAACAATGACGAGCGATAATTAGGTACAAAGTACGGTAAATGGTCAGTCGTGTTGCAATGGAAGCAGGAGAGGGGGGGCGCAAAAAAAAACGCTTCGTGTCTTTTAAACGCTTCGGTGAACAGTTACCGTGACCTCGCTCATTGCAACTGCAACAACAATCGGATGTCGCAAGTGCCTCACGACCTGATCTTTATGAAGATCATAAAACCTTGAGTCCCGAAGACTTAGTGTAAATGGCAGAGCATCAACGCCGGGGAATTCAGGAAGCCCAAGGAAGGAGCCGGATTCAAGTTGGGATGACATTCGAGCGCGCGACCTCCTCATCATGACGCGCAATGCATTGCAAGTGCTGCTACTTTTTTTTCACCCAATATAAAAAGATTATATATTTCTTTGCTAATGCTTTCCCCAAATATCTGGGAAATGTATCCATCTACGGAGCTCTCTCGTTAACTCTGAATATGAATCTAACGCTGATTTTCTTAAGAATATGGAATGCATTCAAAGTGCTGCTACCTTTTTTTTTTTTTTTACCCAATAGAAGGAGATTAGGAATTTCTTTACTAATACTTTTCCAAATATCTAGGGAAATGTATCTGTCTACGGAGCTCTCTTGCTAACTCTTTTGAATATGAATCAGACGCTGATTTCTATTAGAATATCAGAACGCACAAGCATACCTTTCGCCAGTCCATCACTGTTTAAGTGATAAAAAAAGGAAAACAGACAGCAGCATGCCCCGTCACGACTCAACTACAAATATTAGGGAATTCGTCCCACTCTTTCTGCTTCAACGAGTGCAATAGGCTGGATGACTCGGCAAAACATTCTGAAATCCCCTCTACGCTCGGAAGAAAAGAAATCTTTGACGAAACAAAAGTATGAAAAAGAGAACTCGCTTCACCACACTCAAAAAATAAGAGGAAAAGGCATATGAATGCAACGCTGCCTTGCACAACTACGTTGCGATGCATTTCTTGTGCAATATCCATGTTGTGACCCTCTCCTGTTACAAACTACCTTCATTCACAAGAAGTTTGCCTTATTTCCTGGGGGCAGTTGCTATCTAATGCCTGAATTCTGTACTACCGAAAAATCCTTAGCCCAACTCCAAATGTCGTCAATTGTACAAAGAATAAAAGTAAAAAATCCAATAACTTCAGCGATCACACTTAAGTACACATACAATATATGTCAGCAAATGCATGAGGTTTGAAGGTGGTGAATATAATTGCATTCCTCCTCACATCTTCACCTTAAGAGAGCGATCAAGGTGACTGAAAGTCAGGAAAAGGTTCCCTGTAACTGCAGTTCGTTGGGAATAGGTTGGATTTAATTGGGGGAACTCTGAAGGTTTGGATGTATTCTACATCTGTTTCCACAGCCTTGATTTCCGTTACTTTCACGGTAATATCAGGACCCCAATTACTTCTGTCACTTTTCAAGCTCCGCTGTTTCATTCTTCCCTTTACTTAAAAAGAAAAAAAAAAAAATCAAGTATTTATCATATAGTTTATGCCAAGGTATCCATTATTGAAAACCATATATTCTAATTCAAACTTCGTTTGTCTATTACAGCTTCGCTTTTTTGTTCGGATTAAAAAAAATGGCTTCGGTCGTAAATGACCGAAGAATTATTATAATTAAAAAAAACACCCATCTCTAAAAGACATCATTACCTAATCACCGATATTTAATCCCATCCGACATGAAAGGTCTAACACGACTATGTAGAATGCGCACGAATCTATGCTACCAAATGTCAAGATAACATCAGGAAGAGCTTCGCGGATACATCTGACCTCCTCACGTCCCTCAGCAGTTGAGAAAGTTTTTTTTTCAGCGCCTGGTCATTTCTCCAATTCTCCGACATTTAAGGTTAAGAATGAACGATAACATCAACGTTTACTTAGAAGTACATCTGATGTCAATATCTGCATCGAAGCCGGGCCAAACTCGAAGCTCACAAGTCGCTGGCTGAGCTGGTGATTTGAATGCCCGATAAAGTAGAGAGCTACAGCGGGGCACGAACAGGTCTTTCCATACAATCATAAAATCATGATAAATTCGCATAAAAAAAATGAAAGCTGTCTTTTTAAGAGAAAGAAAACTCTCAGACGATATGCTGCAATGTTGCCAGTAATAGTGTCTTTCCGCTCTCCATCGGACTGTCGTATTCTAACAGAATACTTGTTCAAGGAAACAAAGACAAGAAATTTAAACATGAAACTGGGTCGACCGTCACAACTTTAGAAAAGAGGTTTCATTAAAGCAGAAAAACTGGAACATCAACAAAGCATTCGGCAGAAAGATGTAATCGTTTTAACAAAGACGCCTTAAATGCTGTAAAAGGACGCTATTCAGACCAAATGGCGGGCGGTGTTTTCCTCCGTCTTTATGCAGAAGACGGTCAAGCCGTTAACGTCCGCCCACACTTGTGGGAGATGCCGGTCCCTCGGAACCCCACCCATATTCACCCGCCCTTCCGGTCGCTTCTCTACTTTCTACATTCTCTCTCTCTCTCTCTCGTGTGCAATAAAAGTGAAGTTCTATCACGTCGGGATTGAACCAAGAGCTTTCGAGATCTGGGTTCGATCCCAGGGTGGTAGAAACTTCTACTAATACTACCACTAAATACTTATAAACAAGAACTATATGAGAACTTCACTGTGATACCGCAAACAGCGAAGAAACCCACCGTACTGTGAAAGACGAGATCTCACGTAACATAAATATATTGCACCAGATACAATAAAACTCTACTTCCTTTCTACTAATAAAAACAGAAAACCAAGTGAAAGTTTATATCGACACGCTGTCTACTGATGAACATCTGCAGTGAATCGCTTGTCCAAAACTCCCACGGCAAGCGTTAATGGACTTTCGTTTAATACAGTCCGATTAGTTACCGCTGCTTTCTCCTATTTCTTCCATTCACACAGGCGAGTCTGTAGAAAAATCCATACAACTGTCAATTGGCTTAAACGGGGACGACTTCAATGAACTACAATTCTCTTATCCAATAATGTAATCCTATTGTGGAGGGGCACATACACAAACAGAAAACATATCTAATGCATACATACATATATATATGCGAACACACAGCACGAAAGTCCACGTGCTTGAGAATATCATAAAATCCACGTAAGAAGGCGAGTGAAAAACGGGACTTGGAACAAGTACTTTCGTAGAATATTCTACAACATTTTCAAGTACACACTAAGTAAAAACATAGTTTACAGAGCTTTGTCTACAAAATTAAGTAGTGGTGGGCGGCGTTACAGTTTCTTGATTCGGGCAGCATGTTCTCCAAACAGAAAGGACAGGGAAAGATGATCAAGAGATAGATAATCCTGGCTAACAACAGAAAGTGCAAATGCATGTCTCACAATTTCTTAGATAGATTGCAATTTTAAATATATAAAAAAAATAAAACAAAAGACGATCTCGCACGAACTCGTCTAAGAGTCTGAGGAGCATTAGCAAAATGGATTAAATATTTTACAGACGCGGTGAACTTTGGTAAGGCTTCTAAGTAAGACTTAGGAGACTGAGGGTCAAGTGTTACCGTGCAGATGTCGCCAAAACGCATACACGACCGTCTAAGCAATTATCTAGTGAGCAAAAGCGCCTTACATTGGAAATAGGTACATTGTTACTTCAGCACATCTTACAATATACAGCTGCTAATTTCTATGTTCTTGCAATCATTAAGTTTGAATTTTCAAATGTCTTGAATTAACAACAGCATTCAAATTCCAGTGACACAATTTCATTACTTTGTATAGATATTTTCGTACATTTATTCCTACACTTCCATTTATTTTCCTAAAAACTGTTACGCGACACCGAGTTCCACTCTAATCCCATTTGCTGACAGGTAGTCACCGGATTAAGGTATGCTGAAAGACCCTTGGTAACATGACATTCTTAGCCCCGTAATATAGACCGAGTGCCTTGCTTTACGAAATGTACAATCCCCTAACATAAGAAGAAGTACATGTAGTACAATCAAAATATTTCACCATAACAGATAACGTCCGACAAGGATCAAGATAAGAACAATACTGGATCATCACACTATAAGCATGACCGGTTTTTTGTTTGAGGCGAAGATCCATTCACCATTTACCGATGTAAGCATGCCTGCTGAAACACCCAACTTACAAAGTAAATAAGGCCCCAGTGTTAATATATTTAAAAATTTTAGCGCTCAACGTAACATCATCCTCCTCATACGAACGAATATTTACTGATTCTGCCTCCAATTCACTATGAAATGAACGAATTCACTATGAAATGAACGAAAAAAATAGCAGTCATCATCGCCATAACCTTCCAACAGCAACAAACAGCTTCTAGTTCTTTTCTGAACACCTGACCCTGGTACGCTGTTTGTATCGATGGCTGCTGAGCACTTCAGGTTACTCTTGGGTGAAGCGTATCTCTGGGGGAGCTACGGAATGGGCAGGAAGATCTACTTGTCAAGAGTATTGCTACTGAACGAGAGAGAGAGAGAGAGAGAGAGAGAGAGAGAGAGAGAGAGAGAAAGAAGAGAGAGAGAGAGAGAGAGAGAGAGAGAGCAACTCATAAGACTCATATGAATGATGCAAACTCATATATTTGTTCGGATTGGATACAAATGTAACCGCAGAAATCTCATGCTCCGTCACTGTCAGCTCTTGGAAGTCGCGAGGAAATATCCTAACATTCATTAGAAAGCAATCCAAGATCCAGCAGCAGCAGCAATCGAAATGTAACAGCTAAAAGCGCAGTAGCTGCCGCACTTCTCCAGCAAGAAGGATGTCTTAGACTTGAGGTCACGGCCGCAAAGGGTTACGCGGGGGTGGGAAGGGTACGCAAGAAATGAGGCTCGGAGTATCGGAGACCTAGAGCTAAGGTACCCTTTACTCGCCCCGCCAGCGACCAACAGGTAATAAAATCCTCCCGGCCCCGTTTTTGGTACGTCACTGGGATACGAAAACAAAAGGCACCACTAAAGGGAAACCCTCGAGATCTCTTCATCAACATTCAAGCAAGGGTGTTTGGCGTTTTCGCAAGCCTAAACTATCCTCAGTAAATTGCAACCACACGTCGTCATAATTTCGAACGCTACTTGCAACTGTTATATCAATGAAAGAGAAATGATCTCGACGATGATTCCAGTGATTTACTTCCTAAAAAGCGAAGAACTATGAATACTATCTCGGTGTCCTTCTAACTCTAATTTAAGAGGTCCATGGAGCTTTTTGTTGAACTGGAACCTACGCACTAAACCTGAAAGCAAAGCCATTAAAATAAAAACAACAATAGAAATAGACGCTGTAGACTTCCAGAGCTATTTCCTTAAGGAAACCACTTCCTGACATATTTTCCACGGGGTCTCTAGGAATGTCCGTCATTTGTTGGGTCAACGAATGATGGGAGTTGTTTATCAAAATGGAAGAGAACCGGTTAGTAGTCAGACAATATTTAATAGGCGTATTCAGTGATTACAAATCTTCGACAAAAAACACGCCATCTGAATATTTTACGAAAAACTTGAGATTTCAGATGGAACACTAACTTCAGGACCCACTGACTAACTTAATCACCGAGGATAAATTTACATTAAAAAAACTCATTACGAAAATGTTAAGTGAATATCTAAAAGCAACAAGATGGGCCTTAAGTTCAAAGATTAGCGTTTGATAATACAAGTATACTCCACTGCAAGAAACTTTTCTGAAATCATTAGCTGGGAGACTAAATGAAAACCATTTCTTTTATTCTTTCCCAAAACATATGTTAAGTAAGTAAGAGGATACACGATTTTGAAAACCGAGACAGCGACGCGAAGGAAGATAAGGAATCAAGCACATTGCTTCAAAAACGAGCCTCTTGGGTATCGAGTCGGAAATGCCATTCTGGAACTGAAGGCAAGCACGAACGAAAGCAAGCGCCAAAAGATGCACAATGAACGGTTCAACGTGTGGATTCTGTGTCGAATATAACAAATATAAACACCTGCAGCATCATGAGACGTTTATTAATATCTAACGCTAATTCACAGACGACTTAAACACAATACAACATATTATTCAAATTGGTTTTTGGAGTACAGAATTTTGACAAAACGGTCATTGCATTATCCTCCATACATTTTCAAGAACTTATACATGTACTAATCGATTTCATGCAAGAAGAACCATTCATGACTAACGCGTTGATGAAGCAGTGGGATCTTTATTTCTCCTTACTATAAATCTATATGTTATGTCCGGATCTATGGTGCATGAACGTATCTACAGATTCTGTTTCACTCCTTGTAAAGATATCCTTCCGAGCCACAAATCTCGGGAGAGATTTAAAAGTTGGGCCATGAAAGTCCTGCAACGGATCTTCCAAGAAAAAAGCCATTCGACCTACAGACCTAAACTTATAAAACTAGGATCTTACCAAAGGGGCGGAATAGAATAGCAGCGTCCGGGAATAACCTAAACCCCGAGGGCACAGTATTTTACCCTGAGGTTATCAATCGTGGGGTTAAGGGCACGCTGGCTTTAGCGGTTACAACCTGAGACAAACCCCTCCGGCGAACCTACCTTCTCCACCGGGATAACCCCACACCAAAGCCCACCACCCCCACTCCGGCCCACCTCCTGAGACCACCACCACCACCGACAATCTTCCACCGCTCCTCTACAATCGCCTGCTTCAACATCAGTCTATCATCTCCCTCTCTTCACCCCGTGCAAAAAACAAATAAATTAAAACAAAAGAAATAAATAAAAATGAAAAAAAGACAAGTTATTCCCATTGCTTAAAATCAATCAGAACGCATTGATTTAATAATCTTCATGGAAAAATAACAACCTAAGTGATGTTTTATGGATCGAAAACATCGAACACTACACCGCAGATTGATACAACAGCCATTCTATAAGCACTGGGTTGAACCAATCAGTACTGGAGACTGCAAAACTCCCCGTTTATGCTGAAAGCGAAAACAAACATCACGGATTGTAACCGCACAGCCAATTACAGACTGGGCATTATGGTGAATCTGGTAGCTGGCCGACTATTAAAAAAGCAAAACATTGCAGTAGAAGAATACAGGACCCAGAGTAGCGACATCGCTATAAGCAATTGCTAAGAAAACTGGGAAGCTCAAGAAAGTCATACTAGTAATACCTATGCAAGATTAAGAGCCAAACATCTATCAGCACCGGCAACCCGTTGCAGGGACATGCATTCGCAAATGCCGTACTGCAGATTCCTCCTCAGCCAAGCCAAGCCAAGCCAGTCAGCGCCAGTCGTTACGTACCGAGAAAACTCCTCGTCTGTTGTGGAGTGACTCAGCCTCGGGTGTGACCGGTTTTGAGCGTCCAGTACAAAAGAGCAAGTTGGCACTGGGAGAGAGAGAGAGAGAGAGAGAGAGAGAGAAGTGACCGGGCCCGATGGAGTTGCAGCACTGGCTGCAAGGGATTGGGGGAAGGGGGATAAGGGAGGGTCCCAGAGCTTGAGGAGGCAGAAATGCAATATTCTGGAAACTAATTGGATGGAGCACCTAGAAGGCAATAACATAATATTTATGTCTCTTTTAAGTATGAATTATGGTGAATGATACACCGTTGCCATAGCTAAAAAGGGAAAGAAAAAAACTATCAGCTGTGGACATACGTAGAACAAGAAGAGCCTGGGAATACAGCTGTGAATCTGGGACATCTGCGCTAAGGTTAGAAGAATAATGTTGAGTTGGTTCTATTAATAACCAGAATTTTCATAGGAATAAAAAAACCGCTTCGATATTGTAGTATTTCAACACAAGAACATCAAACTATTGTTACACATGAAAGATTGGCTTACATTAACCTATACTTTACAATGGATTATTTGAATGTCTTCAGACAGAGAGCAAGACACTCTTTCACCCTTAGGAAATTGTCAAAAGGCCAGACAAGAAAGGCACAGCAATCGAATGAGCCGGAAAGCACAATGTTGAAATGTTCAATGACAGGATAAACAAAGAAAAAAAAACTGGAGTATGGTTGGAGGAAGTCCTGGCCAGACAGACAGAAAATACTAAGCTTCGAAAATGGAAAAGTCCAAAGGAGATGAACAATCGATCTCTTGTGAGCGTTGCCTTATTGCTCCATCTCTGGCTGGGATTGAGGAACGAATGGGAGGTATGAAGGTATAATGAGAATGGATAAAGATGCTACGGAGGGGAGGGGGGTGGTCTGTGAGGGGTTCAAGGCCATGCAATGACGTGGCTCCTTCCTGTATTACCTCTAAAATAACGACAGAACCCGAACGACAAAGAATGCGACACGGGACCATTTGAGCAGCGTTTCCGGCAGATAGAAGCATCGCCGAGGGAGAAGCATTCGATTAAAAAGTGGTCCTCAGGTGCCTAGGTCCCCTGGTTCCTTTTTCCTTGGCATTTGTTTTGCTATAATCATGGCTGTCCGGGTGAATTCTCTCCAGCATATCTTAAATACTCATGACAATACTGAAAAGCAAATTTTGACCGGACACAGAAAATTCACTGTAAATCATAAAACAAAATGGATTATTTAAAAACAATAAAAAACCAGCTCTGTAAATCTTACAATCTGCCACCATTGCAGCTGTGCGCACAAACCACGTAAATAGATATAGCACTTTTACAACAACAAGCCAACACTGCTCAAGGCTAAGCGAGATAAATGCTTCGACGAGACCTGATCCCCACGTAACAATGACATCATCCAGACCACGGCAAAACACAGACCACGGAGATAAAACAAAACGCCAACAGCTTTCTTATCATGAGGCGAATTCCGTGTTGGTATGGCGAGACAAATGATTTCTCCCATATTTGGGGTGGTGTTTTCGCACGCGGGGAGGCTGCTTATCTCCCTGGCAAGTTAATCGACGTACCGATCGTACTTCATTACGTTTCTTCATTAATACACTTCGTAGCATATCGTCTGTTCCTTAACTTACGCTGATACCTCAGTGTTATAATAACGTGATTTCACGACACACTGTTTTATTTCTGTGGACATCATCAAAGAAATACAACCAGTTTAGTTTAGCTGAACTGAAAAATAGAATTTAGGCCAAAGGACAAGCACTGTGACTTATGAGGTCATTCAACGCTGAAACGGATATTGACAGTAAAAGGTTTGAAAGGTGTAACAGGAGGTAAACCTCGCAGTTGCACTGTGAAGCAAGTGTTAGGAGAGGATGGAAAGTGAGATGGAAGAAGAATATGAAAGGAGGTATAGTAGAAGGACCAAAGGCACGCTGCAAAGAACCTTAAGTAATGCTTACAGTGCACCGCATGATTTTTCCTTCTTTCCCTCTCCCTTTCTCGTGATTTTATGTGGTTGCGAATTTTCATCCTCTTGTTCATAAAAACGCAAAGAAAAGAAAAGTATTTTTAATTGAACATCTAAATGGAATTCATTTTTTCGACCATGCAGTTTGACTCGCATTTACTGAGATATATATATATACGCTGGTTTATCTATCAATCTAACCACTGATTTGTGCGATACCCAAAAATAATAGCCAGTATCGGTCCTTTTTCTAACCCTACTTTAACTGCGCTGCAAAATTACGTCATTGACTAGTAAAAGTCAACTAATGCATTAACATTCTGTTAAGAATAAGACAAAAGTCCGAAAACATATCCCGCAGGAATAAACTCATTTTAGTACACAGTACAATTGTTGTCCGAACCTCAAATTGCACATTCAGTACTTCATAATATGATAGCAAGGTAAATTCAGGACACACCCTATGTCCTTACACACAGTAGGGTAATTACATACGCGATAAAAATCCATAAAAGTCAAATTAAATAGCAACATATTACGATTCAAGTATAATTACAAAAAAAGAAAAAAAACTGATTAGGTACAGTGGCGTGTTCCTGCAAAGTGAATAAGGTGTAATGTCATGGCCCCAACTCAGCTAAACCCAACTCCATTCAGCAGACAACTCTACTATACAATACAGAGCAACCAGAAATTTTCGGCTTTCTAAAAATACTTAAATACTCAACACTGAGCTTTTTGCGAAGAAACCCCACCTACAACACAGCTGCTGCTCCTCTCACCAGAAAAGGCACAGCTTTCCGGCAATTACTTGCATGAAGCGCACGCTTCGAAGCACATAATCCCGATGACGTCAGACTGGGTGGTCTGTGGCACAATGTCTAAGCCCTGTCCTTGCAGAAGTTGCATTTTCTTCGCAAAAGCAAGAAAACGCCAGCGTCATTCGAATTCATCCTCAAGTAAGTCATCCACTCTCGGGAAAAAACAGCAGAGCCCATAACCAGGAAGTCAAATTCATACTAGATCTGGCAAATCATGTGCAGAAACATGTTGAAAAAAGTAACTGGGTATCTTATTGATGAAGACCAGAGGCATACACAAAGGGTAATAAAAGCCATTTACAGTTGTGGGATACAACTTTACAACCACCCATCAAAGCCTTCAGAAGTTCTAGGTAGCTTTATGCAGTCCTTAGAAATTTCCCAATTATCTATACAAATGCAAAAATAATATAGGGAATTTTAAATGCGGCAAGAAATATCAAACTGGGCAGCATTATTTATCGGAAAAATGTAAAATCAGTGCTAGGGCCAAGCGCAAAAAAATATCAAAGATAAAAAAAAAATGTTCTTTACTCAATAGCATCTCAAGAGAACACCATTAATAAAAGGAACATTAAACTATAAAATCTCTGTCGGAGAAAATCAAGATTGAAAAGTTGCGGAACAGCAAGAGAAAGCTTATTTCCAATGCCTCTGGATTCATAAATCATTAACGTCAATTCGCTGAGTTACGACCCAAAACAACCCTAAGAATTCCGTCATGAGATTCAGCGCCAAATCACGAAACGTCTCGATAGCAACACTTCCGTAATTGTCACCCCAAGCGCAGGTCACACGAAATCATTTCGTGAGCGTTAATATATCTGACAACTCTTGTGACCTGAATAAAACTCCAGAATGAAATGAAGAAATTAATGTTATTTCAAGCACAAAAAAAAGAGCAAAATTATTGAAGCTTGTCTTAAAACCTCATGACCCATAAATGCAGCAATAACAACAAAAGAAGGAATCATATTATAGCCACAGTACCGCAAATAAGTATTGGTTTTCCAGCTCGGCGGAGACCAGAGAATATAGGTAACTGTCTGGTGGTTGCGGGCTTACCATCAATACTCAAAGGTGACCTCAGGGCTACCTTCCCCACTCCTCCCCTACCCTACCCTCATTCTTCCCCCTCATACTGTATACTACCGGTGTTGCATATCCGTCAACCAAAACGATGCAAATATTTCTTAGCTTGAAAGTCTCCGCTGTTCAGCCATTGAAATGGTGCTCATCTAAGCTTCAAGAGAGGCATGAATGAGGAAGAGAAGAGAAGAGAAGAGAAGAGAAGAAAAGAGAAGAGAAGGAGGAGGAAATGGAGAGAAAAAAGAAGGAAATTCGAGAGGAAAGGGGGAGGGAAAAGTGGGGAAAATGTGAAATTAAAAAGAGAAAAGGGGAAAATCAACAGAGGAACTCAACTCAGCGGCCATAAAATGAGGGTTTCAGGAAAATGAACATAATTTTCGCGAGAAGGCGCAAAGCAGTAAAAGAGGAATTGTAAAAGACGAGAAAGGGGGAAATAAAGCAGCGAGAATAAGAGAGGAGTAGAAACAGTCAAGAGACAAGCCTGGGGAAGGGGGACGGGGGAGTGGACCGAAATAGACCAAAAGCCTGATAAAAGGTAAATCGAGAAAGACCGAAATAAATAAACGGAGGAATAACCATAATAAGGTGGAATATAAGACACCTCTAGACTTCTAGAAGCGCGCAAGAGACATCACAGGAAATGAACAGCAAACAGGAGGAAAACGGTGAACAGAAACGAAAACAAAAAAACCTGAAGGATGATGAAACAGAGAACAGAAAAGACTGCGGCAGCAGCAATCATGGTAAGCAACGCAAATACGCTTGAGGTCACTTGAGCAATCAATGAAGGTGCAATCGATGGGATCAAGGCACCCTTCCCCACCCCCCCCTCACCCCCTCTTCTTCTTCTTTCCCACTGCAATCACCACCTCGTCATTTCGACTTAAGAGGAGGAAAGGGGTTCGTACTCTGTTGCGTCACATCACATCCGAAGTGCAAGCTAAATAGAAAATGTAAACAGACAATGTCTACTGCCATGAAACAATTCGTCAAAAATTCGTTAAAAAAAACAGTAAAGGAACGTTGCACCAGCACAAATAAATATCGTATATTAATGTGAACGAGATGTTTCTAATTCCAGCAATTTTTAAGTGAATGGTGTCAACAAACAATTATTTAAATGATTATGAAATGCTTAAGCCATGGTGCTTAAAACATAAAAAAAAAAATTACACTTTACTTTCCAGATAAGAATACAGCTAAAATAAACTAAACACTTCTTAAAGACTACTGAAAAGGTGAGCTGACACATCTCCAACCTTAAACGAACGCTGTAATCCGCAGAATCGTTAGACTTCCGTGTTTACGCAGCGAATTTTAGTCAGCCTAATACCAACGTGTGTGAGTGGGTGTGCGTCAAACACACACACACACACACAAAAGCAAAAGCGACGTAGTTAGCAAAATGATAAATGTATTGGTACATAATGATTCAGCAGTTCGAACCAACTTGCCGACAGATATTCCCGAGCTTGAAGAAGGGCAGGATTGCAACTTCCGGGAAAACGTCTTACGTCACACGATTACAGACTGCTTCCTTGGAATCCGAAGGGATGGCACCCTTAGACGGAGGCTCTTGCAAGGCTGAGAAACGTCGGTGGCCCCTAGAACTTAAGAAGGTGTGGCGTGATTCCCACAAAATACTGAAGGAAGTGAGAGCACCAGCCATCACCTCTGAAAGACCAAAACGAGAAAAGCAACGCCGTGAATAAAAAGGAATTTGCCAACAAAAACACGGAAAAGAAACTGAAATTAAGAAGTGCAGAGGTCTTGATAGCCTAATCTCATTCGTTTGAGCTACATCTTCGTAATAATGTTGAGAGAGAGAGAGAGAGAGAGAGAGAGAGAGAGAGAGAGAGAGAGAGAGAGAGAGAGACTGCAAATTCTATAAACCATAAAACTGGAATTTTCAAGCCCCAAAATGATCCCATATAAAACAACTACTATTTGATTACTGCGCACTAAGCCAAAGGAAAATCCTTGTATCGAATGAGGCCTCGCAAAGCTCCCCTTTCCTAAGTAGGCCTA
Source organism: Macrobrachium nipponense (assembly GCF_015104395.2). Classification (NCBI taxonomy): domain Eukaryota; kingdom Metazoa; phylum Arthropoda; class Malacostraca; order Decapoda; family Palaemonidae; genus Macrobrachium; species Macrobrachium nipponense. The sequence continues at coordinate 57,484,344 of NC_087212.1, read as the reverse complement.
AAGCCCTGACCTCACGAGATATGGCGTAGCTGCCACTGGTACTAAGGGAGCTCATTAACCTTGCGAAACCAGCACTGATGACGTCAACTAGCGCCCTTACCGTACACAGAATGACCTACAACTTCCTGTAAACAATGCCATTAAGGAGAAAGGTTGCTGCCGTACGAAACCTGGGAGAGAAAGGGAGCCATTAATGCACAACAGATCTGACTTTACACGAAAAAAAAATCGGCTGCAATTAAAACCAATAACAAATGCTAAATTCTATCGTAACTGCATTCACTCGAAGTTCTTAAAACGGCCTTCCTAACCATCAGGCAAGCTGAAAATGCATTCTTTCACAACTGTTTAAAAATAAAATGGCGGATGTTTGGGGTCATAAATGTAGTACATCCTGTCAAGTGTTGGAATATTGAGTTTAAGCAAAAGGCCAAGCACTGGGACCTAAGAGGTCATTCAGCACTGGAAAGGAAATTGAGAATAGGTAAGTTTGCTTGAAAGGTGAAACCGGAGGAAAGCTTCGCAATTGCACTATGCAATAATTGTTAGGAGAGGGTGGATGGCAAGAAGGTAGAAAGATAATATGAATGGAGGTACAGTAAAAAAGGAATGAAAGGGGTTGAAGCTAGGGGCAGAGGGGACGCTGCAAAGAACCCTAAGTAATGCCTACAATGCACCCCATGAGTTGAACTGACGGCACTAACCAATTAAAGGGACGTTCCTCCGAAGTAACTTCCGGACCAATGGGAAGACATTCCTGTGTCAAACTTCCATCTCGCCGGGCTGATACCAGCGGTCGGAAGGGAAAATAGAAAACTTCGCCAACACATATGTCATGTTGCCAGAGCCGAGAATCGAACTTAAGACCACCGGATTGGTAGCCGAGCGCGAAAACCACTCGTCCAACGAGGAACTAGCAACTACCTAAACACAACGTGCGTCTGGTTAATGTTTATAAAGTAAACACAGTAGTGTAAAAAGTCCAACCATTGTTATATACTCTACATTAAAATACAACCAAATGTAGTCCTGCAACGGAACTGGTGGTAAGTCGACGCTACATCTTGACAAACATACATGATGACCAAGAGGTGCTCTAAATTAGTCTCCTCGTACGGGTATACCTGAGGTCAGCCAAGGTTCATTAGTTTGGCTAATGAGGCGTCAAACCATGGAATCATCGCATCACTTTACCTCGAGAATCCGGGTTCAGTCGGCTCCTTTCGCAGCGCCAGGTAAAGAGATTTAATTTTCTACGTCTCAGGACATAGAGAGCTGACAAAGTTGTGCAGTACACGCATGAAAAAAGGTCATTACATACTATGTAACAATACTAAGAAATCACAAAAGTAAGCACGTGATTTTGTGCATTAGCTGAAGCCACTGGGAAAATTTTAAAAAGAAAAGACAGGGTGCCAAGGTGTGTTAAATACACGAAATACTTGGCACTCTGTCTTTTCTTTTTTCAATTTTCCCAGTGGCTTCAGCTGATAAACTATATAACAAATACTTAGCTCAATAATAGTGTAAATTCCATCTGTCCAGATATATATTACATAATGGATCAGTCAGAAAAAAATCAATCAATATTATAACCAAACTAACAAATAATATAATAAACTGTTGAGTTTGTTTGAAATTCAGTTGCAAACTATATAACTGGATTCGTACATTAAGCAAAATGGATATGGTAACTGGTAGATAACCACTGCAAAACTCACTGGAATCCTAGTTTCTCACACGTATATATGTGTGTGCGCGCGTGTGTGTGTGTTGGGTAGAAAGGAATGCCTGATACCGAGGCGAAGAAGTCAATTCAGGACAGGAACGTAGCACTTATCGCGATGAAGGATCGACGGGTCCTCTGGCAAAGGGTCACATCTTGAACAGGTCCCGCCCCTGGGCAACAGCAGGCCACTGAGCATGGCATTACGAGGCATTTTTCTCGGCCTGGAAGAACGTTAACACCGCCTGCAAAAACTTGGGGTAGGACGAACGGGAAATCACGGGTTCAGGGAATAACACGTCGGAATTTCGTGCTTCACTGACGGAGCACCATTGGATTACTGCTACAAAAATAGTTATTATGGACTAGATCGACGGCAGATTCCACTCCCGTGATATTTCGTTTCGGTATATTTGGCTCTTTCGAATTCAAGCTGGTAGCACAAAAACGATTGAGGGGAAAGAAGAGAAAATAATTTGAAACACGTTTAAGCATAAAGCTGAAAGATTACAAGGTGAAACCCTATTACCCCATTCAAGACTTCACGTAATCTGTTCCTTTCATGTAGAAACAACTATCCGATGCCACAATCAAGATCTCTTAGACTACATGCCACACTGGTGAGTTATGGAGGTACGTATTAATCGAAGAACATCAGCAATATCAGACAGTAAATGGAAGATGATCACAAAGAAGCAAAGAATCAAATCTACCCCGTCGTCGTCATAATTCAGGAAAAAAAACTCAGGGACGAACCAAGTACAAAAAGAGAAAAAATAGAAAGCAATATGGCACATGAATGAAGTATTGGGAAATGACGAGCAGATAATAGCAAAACTCAAAAACGGAGCGAATACGAAGAAAGGAAAAGTGGTAGGGCTTCATGCGGAAACAGAGAAGCAATAAACGAGAAGTAGTAGAAGGGCCGCTAGCAAGACCAGCAGCAGGTAGTGGATGGCGTCTGTGAATAAGAGCAGAAGCACCCAATGGGTTTCGTAAGTGCACACGTTTCCCCCTACCCTTAACATTAAGCCCCCCCGGGGAAGAACTCCCCCTTCTGAACTTTTACCTACCTGCTCCCTGCAGGGCTTCATTCTGCCAAACATCAGGGGGAAGTTACTGGATGCCCTCTACTAACGCCTACGCTCTCATTCGGCGCCTCCATTCATTCTCTACTCAGTAGACGGAAAACTACGAAACCCTTTTCATTTCCATTACCTTTGAGCGTCTTTGGATTGAAACTGGAATTGTCTTTATTCTCACTACTCGTTTTTGACTTCTTGATGATAAAATCTCTTGAACTTTTCATTGATTTGTATACTCCATGTATATGGCCCTGAGCTAAAATACAGGATATTATTATTACTGCTATTTATTGATTTGTATGAGGGAATTAAAAAGCAACTAACCAACTGCAGATGACGAGTGTATGGAAACTGCCTTCACTCCTCATCTATAGTCGTCTTCCTTTTCTGCCATGGCCTTGCAAGAAGTTAAGTCGTGCGGACCTTTATTTTCGGCAGTTTTACCCTTTTCTTCCACCTTCCAGAAATAGAATTCTCTTTCCGAGGTAGATTCTTTCCATGTCTTCGACCCAGATCTTACGCAATGCAGCCCAAAGTCTGATTATTCGACATACAAAAGAAATTGTCTTTCATTAAGGCTAACCAACTTTGTTATTTAATACTATCAAAATTAAGAAACCTAAAACAAATCATCAACAGTAATATACCGAATTAAAAGCTAAAAGCTAGGCTTCAAATATTCTTTCTGCACTCCATCAGGGCAACGCGAACACACACACAAAACCATACACGGGTAACAAAGGTGGAAACAGAAACAAGACATACTGTGGTACCAAGCTGACCTATAATGGCAACTGGGCAGTGCATAAGCCCATAGAAACTGAGAGACATCATCAGAGTTTCGTAACAACCTCCAGTCAGCGAAATGTGGAGCGACGACTCGTCTCGAGTAACTGGGAGGTTAATGTCTGGAAAAGAAGCCGTACAGGTGAGAGAGGGGAGGGGTGGTTTGGTTGGGTGGGGGCGGCTAAGATTCCATCTCATCATACATTCTCAATTACATCGGAGCCGCCCATTTCTGACCCCACCGATGCCTGACGGACATCGTGACTACTTGTGCTATCTAATACTTTCCAGGAAGTCATACATCATCTTCCACTCATCATCCAGACACTAGACATGGGTCCGGATGATATCACGAAATCCCACGAATAATTCTATCTTTGGGAAGACATTTCAGAGGCAGGTGATTATTATTTGAATTCATAAAATTAAAAACGGGTAATGTTTAAATTTCCTTTCAAAACATTTGTCGATGAATGAACGAGAAAAAATGGCTCAAAAGAGAGCACAGTTCTGAATCACCGACAACGACACGAGTTTTAAGTCTTCACAGAGAAAGAAGAAGGGCCTCTAAAAGCAAAATGTTACCTAAACAATCCCAAGAAGTGGCATCACAAACGAGGTCAAACGATGCAAACTCCTCTGGTTGAAAGAACTGATATTCTGTGCCACTTCTGCCTTTTGGCTTAGTTCCACCAAAAGCACGGGAATGAAGGCATTCGGAGGTGTATGTGACGACAAATAAGCTCCAGCACCTACAGAAAGCAACCGCTTGAATGGACACTGCAAAGTAGCAATATAAGAGCTCGCCAGACATATATAAACTCATGCACACACCCGGCGTTTCCAAAAGCAGATTTACCAAGAACAATGGCAGAGTATTAGACTGGCTGAATCTGTGACAAGCGATCCCTCCGTGTCGCTTTCAAAGATAAAAATTTACATCTCAGCACACTTTCACTTTTTCAGTCCACACAGAAGCGACAACAAACTGGACATGAGGACTGTACCAGAAAATTTTATATACCACTCATACATTTATGGTGCGAGGTAACATTACAGACTTGTTCTATATAGCAATAATATGTGGACATGAAATACTAACCTAGCAGTCTTACGGTCAACATACGGCTCAAGTCTCTTACTTGTTTGCGTGATGGTATAAAACCTCTTTGTAAAGTGTGTATATATATATATATATATATATATATATATATATATATATATATATATATATATATATCATATAGAGAGAGAGAGAGAGAGAGAGAGAGAGAGAGAGAGAGAGAGAGAGAGAGAGAGAGAGAATTATACTACTAAATTACACTGCTTATGTAAAAGCTCCAGCTACAAATGAGTCAGAAAAAATACCCGAAGAACTGCCAACAACACAAAACTCGTATAAAACTGTGGGACGTGTTACTTAACACATCCTGGAACCCAAATCAAAGCCTACAACTGAAATATAATGGTTCAACCAACAAAATACTCGGCCGTGCCTTGAGCTTTATTACCTCTGATGATTTCAATTCAAGACTCTTCTTTCGGCTTTCATGTGACTCATTCTCACATATGAGACCCCCCTTGAGCTCCCGCGAATTCTAGTCGCGGAGATTTCACTATAGATCTTTCCAGGCTTCGGGCGTTTCTCCGACCGACAAACCTGCTCTTTTACCCCGAATTCTGGAAATGGGGAAGGAGAAGGGGAGACTCCTAAAGGTGTTGTCATTTCATTGCCTCGCTGTCGAACTTCTCATTTCCAGAGGGCCTTCATTCTTCACTCCGTTGAACTGTGGAACAGCCTCCCTTCAGAGGATGTTGTGCAACTGGAACCTCAGAAGTCGTGCAACTAAATCTCTGAAGTTCAAGCGAAGGTGCAATACATATCCTAATACTAATCTTGAATTTTAATACATTTGTATCTATTTGTTAATTTATTCATTAGTTTTTTTTTTCTTTTTTTAATAAGTGGGGTCTATTCTTTCTGTATTTTCCTTTACCTCCTCTTACTTCTTCCTAATGGACACCATATTCTTTGGAAGCTTGAATTGCAAGTCAATGACCCCTGTGGGCTTGTCTCATAAGAAAAGGTTTCATCTTCTGAATAATAATAATAATAATAATAATAATAATAATAATAATAATAATAATAATAAAGCCATATCCCTGAGGAGCGTGGTCGTTGATAGTTTAAATAAAACACAAAATCGATATTGCAACAATAAAACAATATGCAACAATTCTATGACGGAGCTTAATCACTGGTGAAAAGGGGCAAGATACCAATCCTCACCACGACAACCTGTTGATGAAACATTCCCTAGAGTGACGAGGAAGTAGTTAGGAAAGGTATGCGTAAACATGTAGCAATCAAACAATGTTGTCATGTTCGTTTATACAACAAACTTCGTATTGTTCGTTCGCAGTCTGCCAAACAGGAAAAGCTTCGCATGCCAAGGACAAAGGGGATGTGTTGTACATTCCCACGGATTTGTCACACAATTAACAAAAGATGACCTTATCAACGAATTGCTATTGTACACTAAACAAGTACAATCATATCGACTGGAACTGTCAAAACAAAATAAAACAAACCAAGATACAATTTATAGACAATAAAAACAGTGTGGTTAAAACACTGCATTGTTCCCAATACACTCTCTCTCTCTTTTTATATATATATACCCCTTTTTTGTTGTTATCAGCGAGACACGGTTCAAGATCACTGCACCGAAGAGCGAATGGAGAAGAAAGAGCCCCCTCCCCCCCAACCAACACCAACGAGTCAACCAGCCCCAAACGACATCCCCGACCGGCCACCAACGGCGGCCCTGCCCTCTCCTTCACCTGGTGCAATGAAGCAGTGCTTCTCAACTTGACAAACAAGACCAAAACAATGCAAAAATCAGTTTTTATTGAAAAGATGAAAAACAGCGAAACTTTCCGAGCTGAACGGGTAAAAGACCCAAAGTAGTTTTCTATCGCATACAGGATTACTTCCTTGAAACAACGCATATGAAAACAGTATATCCAAGCAGACATATTAGCGTTGTAAACCAATGTCAGCAAGAAAAAAGAATCCAAGAAAAATTCTCCGCTCGCCGTTCCTACAATGATCTCCAAAGAAGTTACTATCCCAAGGTGTATATTACAATAACATTTTGAATGTCAATGACTGAGTTATATGTAATAGTTACAGATCAATAACAATTGTGATTAAATATAAGGTAATAGTTTGTAAAATTAAATATAAAGTAATAGTTTATAAAATAAAAATATAAAGCAAATTTGAGATAGGTGTAAAATGGTGTACTGAAAACAATCTGAGGATCACTGTTACAGGAAATTTCGTGCAATATTAATTGGAGACCTTCTATATTGTACACTGAATATTTCTAAATAAAAGATAAAAAAAAGTCCTTTCATGCAATAAAAAAATAAGCATCGTTAACTGCATTTTGCAGGAATATCGTCAATTGAGTCTTCGTCCTCATCAAGAAGGGAATATTTAGCAAGAATTGAGAGAGAGAGAGAGAGAGAGAGAGGAGAGATAGAGAGAGGAGAGGAGGGGAGAGAGACCGAGGGAGAGAGAGAGAGACGACGAGACGGCGGAGAGGAGAGGGAATGGGAGGGAGCGAGAGGGGGCATGGGGGCAGAGTAGGAAGAGAGAGAGAGAGAGACGATAGTAGAGAGAGAGAGCGTGTTTTCAAAGTTCACACAAAGCGATGGGTCTACATCTTCGAGAAATAGTAACGAGAACAGCCACTGACTTGACGATCACACAACATGCTGTCATAAGCTCATATCTCAGGGCAACTCCACTCGCTCAAAGGTCATTATAAAAGAGGTAGGATCTCAACAACATAAAAGTACACCATCGATCTCGAACCAGCCTGACCAGTTAGTGTCACACGGATGGATACATTACCGGCCTTCTTATAAGCACAGTATATTGTGTTGGAGGCTTAGAGCACATCAGTAAACATGTAAACACGCAAACACACACACAAATATATATATATACATATATATATATATACATATATATATACATATATACACTATACATACTATATATATATACATATATATATACATATCATATATATACAATATACTATACATATATATATATATATATATATACATATACTATACATATATAATATATATACAATATATATATTAATATATATATACATATATAGATACATATATAGTATATATATAATATACATATATATATATATACATATATATATATACATATATATATATATATAGTATTAATATATAATTAGAGAGAGAGAGAGAGAGAGCGAAAGAGATTAATGTCCTGGATACCTCCATGTTTAAAAAGAACGCCCTTATTCTTTATCACATTTTATTGCAAGAAATGTTAACTACACTACAACTAATTCAGTTTAAACAGCAAGCATATCCTGCCTCAGGGTCACTTGCTCAACCCGGCGGCCGAGGGATACGAATGAATATGTTCCATTAATAGCTACTTGGGCTTTTAAGGTTCAGACTTCGCTAAACTACTAAATAAAAGCAGTTCTCATTGCTTTTCGGCCAAAGTCTCCTCAGTCATGACGCTGCTTCCAAGCAAACCAAGGCGCCTCTTGCCTAATCCCATGAGAAACGCTCATGTCCCGTAAACGTAAAAATGACTTCGGAATACAAGATCATCACTTGAAACTTCAACAGGGCAAAACAAGACTTCTGGAGCAACGCGAAGCATCTTCAAGAGGAGAACTGGACGAAGAAGATACAAAGCCTAGTGATAAAACTAAAAATCCTAGACCAAACTGACGACTCAACCAAAACCTTAAGAAGCGACAGCAGATTCTATACTGCCACGACTCTGAACAATTAGGCAACCGAAACAAAACATGAAAATTTAAGAAATACTCGTAAAATAAACGCTCAGTGAGGACAGGTGCCGCAGAGTAAAGAACAAGCCGCCTGCGCTCCAGCAGTAAAATGAGAAATATGGGATCAAAATTGACCAGAGGGTGAGCACAAACCAGACAGACATCCTAGACAGGTTGCCTCAGCATCCGCGCCAGAGGGCACTAAGAACCTCCTTGGTTGGTTACTCCCTTTCGGTTGTCTATGAACTGATCAGTGACTAAACTTGGCGCGATATAATTAAACCGTCAACGCGAGTTCACTGTGTTGGCTGTTAGTCAGCAACTGTTACTGTTAAATGAAATACATAAACGAAGGCAGTTTATCGCTCAAGTGTACCTACCTCTATTTTGATGTTTACGGAGCCTGACAAATGCAGACTTTTCAGATAACCAGTATCATTTCTCTCTCACAACGGAACTACTGCTAAATCTATATTAAAAAGCACCTTTCACATTCATGAACAACCAATTACGTAGATACGCCCTTTAGGAAGAGGTCCATAAAGTATAAGGACATTATTCTTATAGTTAAACCATCTAGCTACAACTGATATTTAGAAGAAATGCAGCTGGGTGTGAGTTACCGAAACTGGATGTGTAATTTGAAACAATCGTTTAATTCTGGCGCAAAAGGACAAAATGCCTTAAAATTGTATACCAGGCAGAATATAATCATTACTGCTTACGAAAACAATACGTTGGCCTGGAAGAAAACTTTGGGTAAAACAGGGCATGCTTTATTTACTCGTTTTAACACGCCCCCCCCCCCTCTCTCTCTCTCATTTTTCCCTTGAGAGAGAGAAACTGCAATCTTATTCCCTTTCAGTATGATGCACCAATGCCATTAGAGACAGACGGAGCACCTGCTAACCAAATTAACTATGGTTATAACCAGAACCAGTGTATCGATAACAATTGCACATGTATATGTCTTTCGAGTCAGGAAGTACGTTGAGTACCAAAACTCGATGTTAAATGAGGTGCTACACGGGAATGTAGTTCACCTTTGTTGTTTGCCCTTACAGGTTTCATAACGAAATGTAATAATGGTCAAAGATGTTAGAATTTTTTTTTTAGATTGCAGTAACAATAAAAGCTTGACAGACGACACCTAAAGACCTTCTTAAAGTGAATGTATCATATACCTAGATAGTGAGATGGGACTCAAAGTAAATTTACGAAACAGAAATCATGTTGACAGCATGTACGCTGGGATTTAACAGATAAAAAATGTTGAATCTTTCTAACTTTACAAAACGATATCCAGTAAAGGTTTTCTCGAGTTTTAAGTTAGTGAAAGACTAAATAAAGCCAAGCAAACACTGGACAGGCTGAATAAGTCTTGTTAATCATTTATAGTAGATTGGAATTCCATACAAAAGTAAAAATATACCTAAGACTATAACATAGTAAGGACTTCGTTTGACATTGTCAATTTGAGAAGAAAGCGTTCAGAAATTATGAGTCACAAGGCAGGATAGAAATGGGGTGTGACTACACTACAGTGAGGCATGTCATAAACACGTGTTGGCAACTTGAACATATCACAAAAAGGTTAAAAACAAGCCAACGACCTTTCCAGTGGAGAACAAATTCTTGGTAAATGCTGGAAAACCATAAGAAGCATTCGGCAAAACTTTTATTCAACAAGTTTACAATGTTGTGCGACACGTTCCTCTGTTTGTTTATAACATCTGCAAGGCGGATACATCCTTAGGAATAATACCATAACGGAAATAATGGAATTTCCATATTTGGATGGGACGCAAACGAGAGTGTGAGGGAGACGGCTTGGGCATGACCTTCAACCAACCCCAAAGAGAATAGTATGTGACACTATCAACTAGGTTCCTGCAGGCACTAGAGTTGGAAAACTCCAAATCTAGGCTACATGGACGGGGACTATAGAATGGACACTGGAGATGAAGGGATATTTATGGAAGACAAAGCATTGCAGTTCGTGTGACTCTATTTTCCTATTTCCAATTCGTCCTTAATATTTTCAATCAAGGATATTCTTAGCACTCTCATATGAGGTCCGGGCAAATCTGGAACTTGATGAATATACATAAATAAAGGCAAAAGCCACGAAAGAAAGTGAATCAATGGAGTACTGCTGCAATGCCTTTCGACTCTCTTCCTATACTAAGCATACTATCTATCTACTACCTATCTATCTGTGTGTATGTGTATATATATATATATATACACACACACAGATAGATAGTATGCTTAGTATAGGAAGAGAGTCGAAAGGCATTGCAGCAGTACTCCATTGATTCACTTTCTTTCGTGGCTTTTGCCTTTATTTATGTATATTCATCAAGTTCCAGATTTGCCCGGACCTCATATGAGTGCTAAGAATATCCTTGATTGAAAATATTAAGGACGAATTGGAAATAGGAAAATTTCCAATATATATATATATATATATATATATATATATATATAATGGAAAAAATTTTGTTACAATAGGATTCCATCTAATAAAAGGAGCCCCCCAAAACACCAAAATATAGGGAGAAAAATTCTATAGTTCAGAGACTGCTGTCTCCCTCTTCATCTACCTGAAGAGTGAGACAGCAGTCTCCGAAATATAGTATTTTTCTCTCTATATTTTGGTGTTTTTATGGGCTCCTTTTATTATATATATATATATATATAAAACACCACAAAGATGAAGCACGGTTATAGATCAGGGCCGGTGTCGGCTCTGCTATAAAATCGAAGAAATTCATTATACACATGCTATAAAAATAAACATACAAACGATTGGAAAACAAGCCTTTGCACGTGGCAAATGTTAGTAACCGTGGTTCCATCCCTCAATAGTGAGAGGCAAACTTTATAAATCCTCAGGGATTACCAGTTTCCCTTTACCCCAGCCTTTCCAGTACCTTCCTTAAAATGAAACCCCCGGCATATTTCTCTTGCGATTAACAGATCAAGTTTATACATGCCATAACCGTTCATGTTCTTCCTGGAATTCTCTTTTAAAAAACTAGACTAGACTACATTCCTGGACCAAACTATCTTTTTTGGAATTTGTCTGATAAGTGAAAAGGCCTTAAAATAGTTTACAGCTGATTCAGATCTATTCCAGTCTTGTAATAGTTCTCCTTAACGCAAACAAGAAAAATCAAGTTGCAAGTGCCATAAATAAATAAAGAAAATGAAAAAAAAAAAATCTCACATGGCCCTTAACTAGAACTATAAAAATTCACTAGCAGCAAGCAGGGCATAGCAGAGGGTGATAAAGTAAGTGGGGTTGTACATGTCTAAGATATGAGAAGCAGAACACAGACACGAAATATGACTAAGAACGCGAGTTCAAATAAACTTGTGGCCCAGATGTTGCATTGCTATATAACCCTTATAAACGGTCTGTAGAAAATCAGTCTGAGTCTTTCAAAAAAGGAAATAAATAAATAAATAAAAACACACAAAAGTAGGGTTTATGGAACAAATTCATGTACGGTAACAGAAAAAACAGCAATGAGAAAAAGAGAGAATCCAAAACTTCCCTCGTATTCTTGAGAGCATCCCTTACTGGCTGGTTCGCTGTCTGTGTGCCTTTCAATGGAAATACCTCCAGGAAACCGAAGGCGATAGTGAGCACCTGCTATTCCATTGTAGGCAAAACAATTGAAGTTCGACTGCAGTTGAAATTCCGATCATTGAGCTGGATTGTATTCCCTGATTTTATTTCAATCAGGCATTACTAAACAGAGACTATCCGGCAATCTAAGTTATTTATTTCGACCAACTACTACCAACCTCAATCATCTCTTATCAGCGACCAGTAAAACAAAACAAAAAAAAGAAACACATTTTAGCGCAATAAAATTAACTAAAAAATTCCTTCGATGCATGGATACATAATCGATTCGTGATCGCCATGAATATCAGACTGCAGTCAGTTTTAAAGGAGTGGTCAAAACACATTCAAATAATGACTCGTAGAGAATACAAATAAGACTAGTGCGCGGATTTTCATTGTGTGATCCACAGCTGCACTGAGGACTCAACTTTTCTAGGACGGTTGCAAGTAATAAATATTCACTCCCGTAAACTGATATGTTACTTTATCCACTGCAATGGAAGTTACTTGTATAGAATATAAACTAACCATAAAAAAATTCAAATTGAGTACAGGGCATTGCCATCTAGTAATTGTAGCTTTCATAAGCATCAAAGTACATTAATGAAAAAATTAGACAACTGCAGTTATCAAACGGCATGAAATAGAGATCGCAAAAGTCCTCGAAACACAGCTTTTTGAAGTTCTACAATACCCACTGGGGTATTTACAATACTTATGAAAAAAAAATCCACAGTACCGACCATAGACGATTTTAACTGCTTTTCTTGCTTTTAATACACAAAAATGTAATGATTACAGATGCCTCCTGGGACACATACCACATGGTTACCGACGCTACACATGTATGAACATGAATGTTTCTAATTAATGGGGCATAAATACAACGAGGTTGGGAGGGGGAGGGGGTGGGGGGCATTTGACCGCCTAAACTTATCTTGGGCTTATGTTATCAACACAAACAAAGACTCATCCTCCTCAACAGGAATCACGGAAATTAAAAACTGAAGAGGAATTTAATCAATAAGACAGCAAGCTATGGCCGACAAACTAACAAAATAGGCCTGAATAAGCGAACGTTGGATTCCACATTTAACGACGTTAATTGCATAATAATATATGAAAATAGCCTGAACATTCGTGCCGTACAGGCATCATGTAAGCCAGCCAAACGAACATGGAATTCAGGAATAATTTGTTGACGATATAGACCTAAGGTATTTGCAACATCCGTTTACTTGCTCAACAGGTCAAGCTAGTCTGCATATTAAACCATCACGGTCAACAATGATGAATATTATTTCGCCAGATCATATAAAGAAAAAAAATACCAAGCATAGACCCTTTAACTAAATATGTAAAAAAAAAAAAGTGACCTCATTTGACCTGGGGGCGAAGAGGTGAGGCGAAAGAAGTTTGGTAGGGGCATCATAATATTCGAACTGCCCACCACGCTTCAAAGCCCCATACCCAGGTAAATGTGCACTCATACCTTCCACTGAACGCTAGGAGAGGTTTATCTTGTTCTGTCAAAGTAAATTCATATTATTTTCCCTTTCATTTAACACCTCTAAACCTTCACAAACGCAATGGCCAAATCAACAAAACTGAATCATGCACGGGTGGTCTGTAGCGTGATCAGACATCGAAATATCTTGGAATACTCAAAACATTGTTTCAAGGCATGAAACATCTTAAAGACAAATCAAGTTTAGCTAAGCCTATGCCTTAACTTCGTTACCATAAAACAATTTTCATTCTTGCTCGCACAAAATTTCGAAACCACTAAGCTATGCTAGACCTGGCTAAAGGATGCACCGTTCCAAAAAGAAAAATCTGTTTAACACACTTGGTAAATAAGACAAATTATACCCATTCGTTCCTCGTACTACCGTTTCCTCCCGCCCATCTCGAAACCACCTGGCTGATTCACCTCAGCGGCGTCTGGTTTACCTGTACAGGTAAACTTACCTTTTTTAATTTTCAAAGATACTGAAAGAAAAACGTTACTGTGTAAAATGATTCCAGTACTTACCTAAAACTATGTGACGCTCCATTGAGATCTGTTTTGAACTAAAAATAACAAAACTTTAAAAGCATTTAAAAACACATGCCGTCTAGCGTTAAAACGTCTCCGGTCATCTCACTACACAGGTCCACCACACACTGACTTCACTAAACTTCTCCTCACCTGACCCAGTTGGCGTTGTTTCCGCGAGGTGGCAGCACAACACAGTCGTTCAACCTGCTTCAAAGAAAACGGCCCTTGTTTTTTAGGGAAGACTAAAAGTTTATTAATTAGCACTCTCATTGCCATCTACAATTATAACTAATACAGACAGAATACAAATATATATCTCTCATAATCATGTCAAATAGCCAAATTTAATCTTCATCCATAGAATTTAATGCATTTTACTGATGATCTCAAAAGCAAAACGTAAACTTCCACAGGGAATACACGTTTTGGTACTTCAAGTTCATCTATTGTGTGCCTACTCCTAAACATATTTTCACTAGATGAAAAACAATTTGTGGATCTGATTGAACTTGCTTTAATTTCCTTCCTTTTACCATACATTCGGCTATCCAGTGCTTAAGACGGAGTAAAACAAGGTCTATTTGTAAAACAGGATTAATCCTGGATATAAAGGAGTTGGGAACTTGGGATATAGCATATCCAGAAAAGGTAAAACTGGAAGAAAACCCCGCAGTTGCACTAAAATAGAAATGTTGGATTCGCTGGACATCAAAACTGAAAAAGGAAGCGGGAATGGCGGTGAAGTAAAACGCTTAAAAAGTGGAAGCGGTTCTTTTCGTTAGAAAGGCCTGCTACTCTAAAAATCTTGTTTTTACCGGTTGCATTGGAGCCATAAAGCCGGTTCCAGCACGAGTCTGGCTCAACCTGCAACAATACCAAACAACAATCACTCCGATTCTTGAAAAATGGAACCCATTTAACTGAATGTACTCTGGGGACGATAATCCCAACGTCCCTCCAATCAAAAGGCGGAGGGTAAACATATTAACCCAGAGGGATTATCGAGTGCCTTCTGGAATCTTCATTAACCGTTCCTTTCGTACTTCTTTTAATCCACAGGTCAGTTCTGTCCAGTATTTGGGGTTCACCACTTCCGAGACGAGATAATGAGTCACTCCTTTACGAATTGTACCTAACTGTACGGCAAGGTCGGAGGTGATTGATCGGCATATAAGAAGCACAGGGATAAAAAAAAACAATCTTTTATCTTATTTTATATAATATATATATAATATATATATATATATTATATATATATAATACCATTACATACATACATAATACATACATACATACATAGTACATACATACATCACATACATACATACATACATCATATACTCATACTACTACATACTACATACATACATACATACAGTATACGTCACACATAGCTATTTTTCGCTGTGCATTGCCATTATGGAACGTGGTTACATTAATGAAATAAGCGGGGAAAAAAAAAGATAACTGGTCAGCCGTTATCTTCATTGATATTTTGTTAAAGCTGATCCTGGTTCACTGGGAACCTTCCTTTGCACCGTAATGTTAACCTGTTTATTATCTTGTACCTACTGGATCTTTTCGACTGTTCTTCACTTTGTATTCTGCACTGTAAATTATTGAGTCACCACACATGACTAAAATATCAATAGAGTGTTCAGACTGAATTAAACATATATAATATATATATATATAGATATATTAATATATATATATATATATATATATATATATATATATATATATACATTTGTTTGGATCTAGGCCTAGTAATGAGAACGTTTCGAAAATGTGAAGAAATCGAGAATTAAGAGGGCATTGCGGTTGACAGAATTACACACACATATTATATATACGTGTATATATATAAGTGTGTGTGTGTGTGTGTAATTCTGTCAACCGCAGTGCCCTCTAATTAATTCTCGATTTCTTCACATTCTCGAAACGTTCTCGTTACTATAAACAGAAACGATGGAGATCTGCAATTGGCCTTTCGACTTCTTGTCTGCTAAGTAAAGGACAAGAAGTCGAGGGGCCTTGCAGATCTCTATCGTATCTCTTTCCTTCGTGGATTTTGTCTTTATTTATATATTCATCACATTCCATATTTTCGTGATCCAGTTATACACCAAACCAACACCACAAATTTATATATATATATATATAATATATATATATATATTTTAATATAGATTATATTATTATATTCATAATTTAGTATATATATATTATATTATTATATTTCAGTATATATATATATATATATATATATATATATTACATATATATATATTATATATATAATATTGTATATATATATCTTTATATATATATATATATAAATATGTAGTATGTTATATATATATTATTTATATATATATATATATAGATATGATATATACATATATATATATATATATATATATAGATATATATATATAAATACATACATCGAGCTACAATATCCTTTAATATCTAATTCGCTCTACCTCGGAATTAATATATTTTCATATATGCTTCCACTGACGTCCTGGATTTGAAAGGCTTCTTAGGTTCGCGCCTGGGACCAGGCAAATCTATTATCGTGTATTAAAAACCCCTTCGGTTAAGCATATATGAAAATATATTAATTCCGAGGTAGAGCGAATTAGATATTAAAGGACATTGTAGCTCGATGTATGTATATGAATCACGGTAATGTGATATGACTCATCTATATATATATATATATCATATATATATATTATATATAGATATATATATATACGTATATATATATATATATATATATATATATTATATATATATATTAGAGAGAGAGAGAGAGAGAGAGAGAGAGAGAGAGAGAATATGCAGAAGTCGGGAGAAGGCCACACTGAAAGGTCATAGCCCGGTTTTAATCCATTATTATTCATAAACATGGGGTAAGAGCATTAAAATGTTAGGCTAACAGTA
Organism: Macrobrachium nipponense; assembly: GCF_015104395.2. Lineage (NCBI taxonomy): Eukaryota > Metazoa > Arthropoda > Malacostraca > Decapoda > Palaemonidae > Macrobrachium > Macrobrachium nipponense. The sequence continues at coordinate 57,467,237 of NC_087212.1, read as the reverse complement.
GGGTGCAAGGAACCAGGATGTTAAAACCTTCAACTTTTACTAAGATCTTTGTAACTTTACGGAAATAAGAAACCCGCTCGTTTCTTGAATTTATCTCCTCTTGACGAAAACACGGGGAAACCTTTTCATTACAACTAAAACCAATTTCTAACAGACCATCGATATAACCCACAGTAATGAGATCAGCAAAGTAAAATCTTTGATGGATGGAGTATAGAGTTTAGGCCAAAGGTTCAATCGCTTAGACTTATGAGGTCATTGAGCGCTGGAAAGGAAACAGGGTAAATAGGTTCGGAAGGTGTAACTCGAGGAAAACCTTGCAGTTGCACCGTGAAATAATTGTTAGGAGAGAGTGATCAGCAAGATGGAAGAAAGATTCTATTAATGAAGGTGCAGTAAAAGGGATGAAAGGGACGTTGCAAAGAACCGTTAGTAATGCCTACAGTGCACCCACGAGATGCACTCTTGGCAACAATCCCCTACTCGGCTTAAAATCTTGGACTCAGACTTATTGAGGTTAACAAACCTTCACATATTTCTCCGGTGTTTCCAAATTGTCAAATTACGTAAGTAACTTACTATCACTGGATGTTGGTTTAATTATTACATTCTGAATTAATCAAGGCCAATGCAGTAGAGGTCAGACGGAGAAGAGATTATCGGTGACTCGCCTTCCAGAGTGGGCCACAATCACCCCACGCCGACACAACATTCCCACCTGACCCTTTTAAGTGACCCGTGGCCGACAAACACAACGTTTTTCTGGAGATGAGGCCCACGAAATTTGTCTCGGCCGTTTCTCTCCGACTGACCTGTACTATATTGGCCTTGGAATTAATATACAAGCTTAGTATGTGCGTACATTGTGGCCAACTGCAGAAAACCTATACAGGTATTTGAGATAATGCAAGGGAATTGCATAAATGTAGCATTCTAACAAAATAGATTGAACAAAAAAGGAATATAGTTGTAAGAAAAGGCTAAAAGTCGACATTTTTCTCTTAAAATCCCAATTTCGATGTAGGTTTCTTTTCTCCTTTAAATTATTAATGAAATGTACATTTACTTCCGAGTAGACAATCTATAACGCCGCTGATTGGGCATGTTTCTAATCTATTCAAAGCTCTCAAAGTACTTGACGAATGGATAAAATGATAAGATTTCTCATTATTTTAGTTCAAACATTGTTCAATGCAATTGGAGTGATTTAAAATTTAACAGTGAAAACTACACACCTGCAGAAGACTACTTGTGTAATTAGTATTTGGAGAAATGATTGCAAAACCAGTCATTCGAGTTTAATATGATTCATATGCTGATGCAAACGATATTTCAAAATGATCCTTTGACACCACTGGCTGCGGGCCTCCATGGCTCTTTGCCGCCGCTACAAGAGGCTTCCAACGACTACGGTCTTGCGCAAAATCCCACCAATCCCGTGGACCATCCACTCCAAGCTTTGTCATGTCCCTTTTTATGTTATCAGACCATCTCATGCGGGGTCTTCCCTGAGGTCGTCTCCCCTCTTGTTGTCCTCTAGTAATCTGGCTTATCAGTCTATCCTCACGAGCACTGGCCACATGCCCTGCCCACCTCAGGCTTTGAGCCATAATTGTCCTTGTTATCACTGTCATTTCCCCCAGTTCATTATTATGCCTTCTTCTCCATTGCCCCATCTCCGCATCAAAGACCGGTCCACATACCCTCCTCAAGATTCCGTTCTCAAACACTTCCAACCTTCGTTCCAGATCATTTGTCAGCCTCCAGGTTTCACAACTATACGTTAACACGGGTCTAATAAGGGTTGTATAGGCCTTCACCCTTGTTCTCCTCGTTAAGATATTGCTATTGAGAACTTTGGCTAAATCCCAACTACATCTGGCTGCCGCTGTTATTCTTAGTTTTACCTCTTCCTTTACTCCATTTTCAGTTGTAACTGTTGATCCAAGGTATTTGAAATTCTCGACAGCTTCCAACTCCATGTTTCCACACCTGATGTTACCCAGTATCCTCTCTTGCCTTGAAACTTTCAAGATTTTTGTTTTAGCTTCTTTATTTCCAGGCCAACTTGATTTGCAGCTTCTCCAAAAATCCTTATCTTTTTATCAATTTCCTGAATGTTTTCACCACAAAAGTCAATATCATCTGCAGCATTCCTAATGACATTTGGTACCTTTGGAGAATGAATAGTAAAACAACTTCGTAGAATCTACATTAATATTAGTAAATAAATTAAACTAACTTGAAACTGAGTTTATGGAAAAGCAGACATAGTAACCCAAACAAGCCGGGCCATTTATAAAGCAAAGTTGCAGGGACGGCGTCTACGAGCGCTCTTTAAGCAAAAGGCCTCGTAGTTTTTGGAAAACACAGGCTTTGTAGAATTAATGCCTCATACATCTTTTGTAGGTGAAAGTTATCACATATGATACAGATATGACACAAATTCCCACTCGACAGTCTTAGCCTAGCTTATGAGGTTGTGAGCTATTATTATTATTATTATTATTATAATTTTATTTTTTATTTTTTCTATCACAGTCCTCCAATTCGACTGGGTGGTATTTATAGTGTGGGGTTCCGGGTTGTATCCTGCCTCCTTAGGAGTCCATCACTTTTCTTCCTATGTGCGCCGTTTCTAGGATCACACTCTTCTGCATGAGTCCTGGAGCTACTTCAGCGTCTAGTTTTTCTAGATTCCTTTTCAGGGATCTTGGGATCGTGCCTAGTGCTCCTATGATTATGGGTACGATTTCCACTGGCATATCCCATATTCTTCTTATTTCTATTTTCAGATCTTGATACTTATCCATTTCTTCCCACTCTTTCTCTTCAACTCTGGTGTCCCATGGTATTGCGACATCAATGAGTGATACTTTCTTCTTGACTTTGTCAATCAACGTCACGTCTGGTCTATTTGCACGTATCACCCTATCCGTTCTGATACCATAGTCCCAGAGGATCTTTGCCTGATCGTTTTCTATCACTCCCTCTGGTTGGTGCTCGTACCACTTATTACTGCAAGGTAGCTGATGTTTCTTGCACAGGCTCCAGTGGAGGGCTTTTGCCACTGAATCATGCCTCTTTTTGTACTGGTTCTGTGCAAGTGCCCGGCATTCGCTTGCTATGTGGTTTATGGTTTCATTTTTCGTATTGCACTTCCTACATATGGGAGAGATGTTATTTACGTCTATCGTTCTTTGAATATATCTGGTTCTGGTTCTTAGGGCCTGATCTTGTGCCGCTGTTATCATTCCTTCAGTTTCCTTCTTTAGCTCTCCCCTCTGTAGCCATTGCCATGTGTCATCGCTGGCTAGTTCTTTAGTCTGTCTCATGTATTGTCCGTGCATTGGTTTGTTGTGCCAGTCCTCTGTTCTGTCTGTCATTCTCCTGTCTCTGTATATTTCTGGGTCTTCGTCTACTTTTATTAGTCCTTCTTCCCATGCACTCTTTAGCCACTCGTCTTCACTGGTTTTCAGATATTGCCCCAGTGCTCTGTTTTCGATGTTGACGCAGTCCTCTATACTTAGTAGTCCTCTCCCTCCTTCCTTTCGTGTTATGTATAGTCTGTCCGTATTTGCTCTTGGGTGTAGTGCTTTGTGTATTGTCATATGTTTCCTGGTTTTCTGATATATGCTGCAGAGTTCTGCCTTCTTCCATTCCTCTATTCCTGCGCTGTATCTGATTACTGGCTCTGCCCATGTGTTTATGGCTTTTATCATATTTCCGGCGTTGAGTTTTGACTTGAGTATCGCCTTGAGTCTCTGCATATATTCTTTCCTGATCGTGTCCTTCATCTCTTGGTGTTTTATATCCCCTCCTTCCATTATTCCCAGGTATTTGTATCCTGTCTCATCTATGTGTTTGATGTTGCTCCCATCTGGTAGCAACATTATTATCATTATTATTATTATTATTATTAATTATTATTATTATTATTATTATTATTATTATGATTATTATTTTATTATTATTATTAATTATATTATTATTTTATTATTATTATTTTATTATTATTATTATTATTATTATTATTATTATTATTGTTGTTGTTGTTGTTGTTGTTGTTGTTGTTGTTGTTGTTGTTGTTGTTGTTGTTGTTATTACAGGCCAAACTGCAACCCTAGTTGATAAAGTAGAATATTACAAGCCTAAGAGCCAGAATAGGAAAAACAACTCCACTGAAGAGAAGGAAATTGAAATGTAAAGAATAAACCTTGAAAGAGAAATAACAAAGCTAAATAAGATTTAAGAAAATTAATAAATAAGATAAATGGCAAAGTAAAATAAACTGGATTTACAATAAATACGCAATGAAACCAGACATTCAACTCAATTCAGCAAAAAAAAAAAAAAAAAAAAAAGTTGAACTTTTGAAGTTCAAACGGTTCAACTGCAAGACTTGGTCGTTCATGCCATAATTCGTCACAACAGGAATGAAATTTCTATTCTAGTGCATTACAAAAGGAAAGGCGAAACTGTTAAGATGAACTGCACATCTATTATTATGTGGCGGATGGCACGGTCTACGAAGATCTGAATGCAAAGGAAGATCAGAATTAAGAAATACTGCAGACACAGATTTGAGCATCTGGCCTCGAATTATAATGTTTTTACTGTACAAAGATAAAATTCTTTGCTCATCATCTGTGGTTCAAAATCTTACAAAGCATTTACGATGAGCCAATTGAACAACGGTGCAAGAGAGTAATATTAACAGACTAATATATAGCATTTAGGCCAAAGGCCATGCACTGGTAGCCTACCTATGAGGCCATTTAGCAATGAAACGGAAATTGGCAGTGAAAGGGTTGAAAGGTGTAACAGGAGGAAAACCTCGCAGTCGCACTATGACTCAATTGTTAGGAGATGGTGGAAAGTAAGATAAGAGAAAGAGAATATGAAAGGAGGCACAATAAAGGGAACGAAAGGGGTCGCAGCTAGGGGTTGAAGGCACGCTGCCAAGGACCTTAAGTAATGCCTAAGGTTCTTTGCAGCGTACCTTCGGCTCCTAGCTGCTACCAATTTCATGCTGCCAAGTACCTTAAGTAATGCCTAAGGTTCTTTGCAGCGTGCCTTCGGCTCCTAGCTACTACCCATTTCATGTTATTAATGATCAGAGACAATAATGACAGAACTGAAGTTTTCGTAGAGTGATTCCATATGTAAAGCAATTCTGAATACTAAACCAGGGAATAATAATGAAGACATGAAAGAATGAATAAATTGAAATATTTCCTCAGGATACACAGGTTAGCAAAATTATTAAGATTTTTTCTGTACATCGACTTTTTGTGCAGTTTAAAAAAGAGATAACCGGGAAATTGTAATTTACGAAGAGAGGGTAGTTAAGGAAAAACAGAGCAAAATAAGAATGGAATAATCTGGAAATAGCCATTTAACGAAGAGATGGTAGCAAGAGGAAAAACAGGCCAAAACAAAAAAGAAATAACCGGGAAAAAGTCATTTACGAAGAGGAACTACATACATATAAAGTAAACAGAAATAAGCCGAATTAATGACGAGCCGTTACAAAATATAATCCTCACCCTGACCTGCATAGACCGCAAGTACTACTACTACTACAAACAACAACAACATCACAAATAACGCAAGTAGGTATTGTAACATTCATTTACTTTTCTGCAAATTTAGGGTACACGTAGGCAGGGGTAATTCTAGACAATAGCTCCGCCACTAATAATTTTGATATTTTTTTCTGATGAATTTACTTAACTAGTGCTTTATCTAAAGCTGACCTTCTTTTGAGGAGGAACAGTATTTTTACCCTATTTGTTAACCTTTCCAATCTTGGGGGACCCCCAGTGGGAAACCGGGGTTTTTGGGTGGGGAATGAATTAAAAAACCCGTTTTAACATACACATAATGACACATGTAGAATTAGCAATAAACAAGGCCACCAGCTAACCTAAACAAACCACCTAACCTAACCTAACCTATAGGTACTACCTAGGTATACTCTATCGGCTCCTTCTTGGCGATTTGGGCGTGGCCCCTACGTTCCCAAATGTACTTCTCTCGAATTTTTAAAGGCCTACCCTTCCCATTTACCCCTTTAAATCCGTGCGTCTGTCAAGGAGGTTTACCCTCCTTGGTGTTTGTTAATGTCTCATGGGAGCAGTATACTTCTGGGGGTTCCCTATTGCCTCGGCACTCCTTCAAAAATATTTCCATTCTTCCAGGTCTCTGTTTTTCATATACATCTAATTAAATCTCTTTTAGGACCTTTCTTGTGATCATCACAAGCCACTGAACTTCCGCACTTTTAATTTACTTGTTTTTGTGTTAATTTACTGTTAATGTACTGTATGTATATATATATATATATATATATATATATATATATATATATATATATATATATAGTATATATATATAATATATATATATATAGATATATATAATATATATATATATATATATATATATATATATAATATATATAAAATATATAATATATATAATCTATAGAAATATATATAATATATACATATATATATATATATATATATATTATATATATGTATATATATAAAGATATATATATATATAATATAAATATATATATATATACTATATAATATATATACATATATATATAATTATATATCTATATATATATATATATAGAGAGAGAGAGAGAGAGAGAGAGAGAGAGACGAGAGAGAGAGAGAGAGAGAGAGAGCGGCATAAATATACAAGTGAAATTATCGGCAGCTATTCAATTTATCATCTTTATATAATATACTCCCTCGTTTCTTTCCATTAAGAGTAATCATAACATTTTTCTATTCTTATATCTTCATAAGGTTTTGTCAAAACAAATAAATGATTATTTGGGTCATAAATGTCATATAGTGATAATAATAGACAGGAATGACAAGACTATATTATATAGATAATATTACTGCACGTTATAAATACAAAACTTTTAAGAAACAATTCGTTATATATATAAGTAAATTAATTTTGGGAACTGAAAAGAATATTTGCATTAAGAATGGTACCAGCCCAGCATGAAAGACAATTAAGCGACGACTACCTTTCCCAGTAGGGGGTTTTGTCCCAGTTGTTTGACGTCTTCATGCCCTAAGGTCAGCTTAACACCTGAGAGAAGAACTGGCAGCGCTGCAAAATATTTTTGCCAAGTTTAAGAAAAAACGTGTTGTTTTTCTGTTGTTAAAAGCCAGATGAAGATGAAGAGAGGTGCAGTAAAATTTTTGCAAAGGGAACTTGACCTAAGTTAAAAAGAATGGAAAATCAAAGAGGTAGTGAGGGTAGGTACGCTTTGATCACACGTACAAAACACTGAGATGACAGGCAGATCAAGACCCAGAGCAAGACTTGTAAAACTCAACAATGAGAGAGAAAAGTGGAGCATAGCCTATTAAAAAGTGCTAAACTGCTAAAGAAAGCAAAGAAGGAAATATACAAGAAAATATCTACAGTACCAGACATGACTGCCAAAGAAAGAGAAACAGACAGGATATTAAGATGAGAATTAAAGAATAAGCAGAAAAACAAAGAGGAAAGATGTATACATTAGTAAGGGGGAGTTGAAGAGAAGGGAAAACTTTCAGCTGATCAGAATGCTCTAAAAAAGACATCTCAGAGAACTGTAGATAGAAACAATAGTCTTTAGTAGTGTAAATAATTTAGAGGTAAGAAACTATAAAATCTCTAGAAATGTAAATAATTCACATAAAGGTAAACAGCTAAAAGAAATAATAAAAATAATAAACAATGGGACAGAAAACCATGGAAGAAAGAAAAGAATAACAAGACAACATAAAGACTACAGAAAATATAAAGAAAACATAAGAGAAGAAATCTGGTATGACAATACTGAAAAACAATGCTGACTATAGCAGATTCATATCAACCTTGTATCTGATGTCTAGGCCAGTCCCTTACGACACTCCTGATTGGTTGTTGATAAGCCAATCACATGGCTGGAAACTCTCAGTCTCTCAAGAGAGTTCATATAGGCAGGATGTATGCTCCACCTCTCCTGAGGGATACTTTTGAAAGACGTATCCCTCAGGAGGTGGGACATACATCCTGTCTATGTGAACTCTCGAGAGAGGCTGAGTTTCCAGCCCAGAGATTGGCTTATCAACAGCCAATCAGGAGCATCCTAAGGGATTGGCCTAGACATCAGATGTACGGTTGATGTGAATCTACTATAGTAGGGTTAGACTAGGCACACTAGGATTAAATGATGGAAATAGACTAAAAGGAGAAGGTACAAAATTTTTGTGCTGTGAGGAAAAAGATGAAAAGTTAAAACATTTATTACTCTACTGCCCAGCATATAATGGGATTGAAAATAGAGTTAGTATTTTTGTGCAGCATCATATCAGGAAAATAAAGAGAAATTGATAGCTAATGTAATTTTATTTGCAGATCTACTAAGGGTGGAAGTTGAAAATTTGAAAGAATTTATAAAAGAATTATGTCATTGCAGAGAGAAAACAACTTAAACACAAAGGAGGTATAATACAAGTAAGGGAGCCGTTTCAAAGGCAAATCCTGCCCACTGCCACTACTACAACAAGCCAGGCTTCTCGAGAAGTCTAACAACTAGAGTCTAACAACCAAATTGAAGAGAAAATAGCCTAACGTCATCGCCGTCAGAGCAAGATGGCGTCTTCTGGGTCAGGCTCCTCGGTATGATATCAATTAAATGTTTTAGGTTAGACTATTACCCTGTAGCAAAAGGCTAGGGTTAGCCTGGTTAGGTTAGACTATTAAGCTATACTAATCTGTAGTGTAAGGCTAGGCTAAAGTTTGCCTAGTTAGTTTAAGAGTAGCTTAAGGCTAGGTAAGGGTAAGTATCAGTATAATTACCTAATGGGTGCAGTGTTTAGCACACCACTTAACAAACAACAACAAGCAAAAGGAGGTCAATATTACAGGCGCTGCCTGGGGGAACCAGGCCACGGTAATATTCTTCAGGTTTACCAATATAATTTTGTTTGCTAATTAATATAGAAAAAGGTTATATACTTAATACATTGTAAGTGAGAGCATTCGCGAAATTTACCGAGACAGTGTGATAAATTTGCTATCTTTAATTTATGCTATTATGTTCACCCTTTCCAAGAGGCTGGTACTCAACATAGCAAAAGCTCCACAGGTTGCTGCATTTAGTACCAGCCCCTTGGGTATGAACCCGCGAGTGGAGTAATGCCATCAGTGCACCTCACACAGTACACTGTAGGCATTACTTAAGTTTCTTTTCAGCATCCCTTATTCTGCCTCTCTTTATAGTCTCTTTCTTCCGTCTTACTTTCTTCGACTCTCTCTATCAATTGTTCCATTGTACAACTGTGAGATATTCCTTCTGTAACTCTTTTAAAACCTTTTTACTCTCAATTTTCCTTTCACTGCTGAATGACCTCATGTTATGTCCCAACGCTTGGCCTTTGGCCTAAATTTTATATTGCAATTCCCTTAGGGATGAAAACAAACACTTAAACAATAAGCAATAAATGCTACTTAGCAGGTTTTGACCCACAGAAATGGCCTAAGGTTCACAACTCTGCTGGGTAAAACTGACAACTACTACTGTGGCCCATTTCTCATCAGACACCGACTGAAATATTGATCGCAAATTGCTTATATGTTTGTCTTTTGCTTATACTATTTATCATATTTACAGTCTTTTGCTATTGGTGAAAACTATTCAGTTATTTGTTTATTGAATTGTTTCCTTCAGTAATTTTTCCCAATCAAGCATAATAATGCACATGTTGTGAGTAAGTGGTTTTTAGTGGTTGCAGATCTTTCCTGATTAAAAATTTTTTTGAAATTTGGAGTAGTTAGGAATAGCTATCTGATTAATTGCTTAAGAATATTTTTATTTCTTATAAAACTTACGTAGAATTATAGCAATGATTGTCTTTAACTTGAAAAATTGGTAGATTTAAAAATTTTTAATTGAACATATATTTATTATTACGTATAGCTAATGATTAATTTTGTATCCTTTTTTATGTGCTACAGTGCAGGATTTTGTAGATTACAGAGTATGTTTATTGTTATGGAAAGTGTTTCATTTATTGCATCTAATTGCTATTCTTTTTCTAGTCGGCAACAGAGTTCAGAAGAAAGTGGGACCGAGATGAGTATGAATCGCTTGCTCAGCAACGTATACGTGCTGAACGTGATGTTGCACAAGGTTTGTATGTCAAGTTTGAAAATAGCATTTTTCTTTTTACAATATAATTTGTTCATGAAACTTACCTGTCAGATATATATATAGCTGTATTTTCCGAAGTCCGACAGAAATTAAAAAACTTACGACACACGTAGTGGGAGTCAGGTGGTTAGTACCCATTCCCGCCGCTGGGAGGCGGGTATCAGGAACCATTCCCATTTTCTATTCATAATTTTTCTGTCGCCGGTGTTGTAAACACAGTTTTCAGCACCTCCGTCTTGAATTTAGGAAACTTGGCTACTTTAGTACCCCTTTTTGATTTTTTGGTATCTTGACTTTTGGATCGGTGGCTAGGCACACGTTAATTGTGGATTTGATTGATTTTGGCTTGATTTCTCTTTAAATAAGATGTCTGGTTCTAGTTCGGCTAGCGCCAGGTTTTGTACCAAGAGTGATTATAGAGGTAGGCTATTGAAAGCATCGGTAGACCCTCATACTTTGTGTAAGAGTTGCAGGGAGCATGATTGTATGTATGAAAGTCGCTGCAAGGAATGTGAGTGTCTTTCTGATTCTGGATGGAGAGCGTATGAGTCCTATCTTCGTAAGCTTGAACGGGATAGGTTAAGGAGGTCTTCCTCCAGGAGCGTTTCAGGTAAACGTCAGGAAGTTCATGTTTCTCCTACTAACCCTCCTTTAATCACTACTCCTAACCCTGTAGTGTTGCCTTCGGGCCCTGAAACAGTGTCTGTGGAGGGTAATACCCTTACTCTTATCTTAGAGTCGATTCGTAATTTAGAATCTAAAGTGCTCGCCTTAGAAGGCAAAAGTGAAGGTGCAAAGTGCAGTGACAGTGCTCCTTCGTGTGTGGAGGGTGCGTCAGATCGGCCCCATTTCGCCTCTAGGCCTAGACCGCTGCCGGACTCCCAGGTTTCAGGGAGAGGGCATGTCGAAAGCCGCAGGAGGGTTACGGGGAACGCCCACCGATCTGACGTGCCTTCGGCAGTAACTGTTGACGCTACCCAGACTGACAACGGAGCGTGCCCCGTGGCCACGTCTCCCTCAAAGGAGTTTTTCTCTTTCTTTCAGAGGCTTCCTCCCCGCAAACCAAGGTAAGGGGTGGAGCTCTCAGTTCTGTTTCACCCGCCCGCGAAAAGGAGCGTTCGGTCGGGGATTGGTGACCGCTTCACCGTCCAGTTTTTGCTCTCGAGGCGGCGGTCTTAGCCGCGAGAGTATGTTCGCAGCCTTCCCGCCACAGAAGAAACGTAAGGAGTCATCGGATGATGACTTTGTTGAGCGCCCCAGTCACTCCCGAGCGCGTTCTACGGCAGTTCCTGGGAGAAGGAAGAAGGCGTCCCCTCGCCCCTCGCCTTCTCACAGGATCAGCCCGTCACCTGCAAGGAATCCTCTCCTACTGAGAAGATCCTGCGCTCTTTGCAGCAACAACTTGCTGATGCTCTTTCTAAGAAAGGGACGCAACCACGTCCCCGGAGAAAGGATGACCATCTTCCTGTGAAGAGATCTAGAAGGTTTCCCTCTGCTTCTCCTCGCTCGTCTGTCTCTCCACTTTCTTCGCCTGCTAGAGTTCGTGCGATTCCCCAGCGGCTCTCTAGAGGACGTGAAGAGGAATTTTCACGCTATGCGCATGAAGCGGTATTACCCGCTCGTAAACTTGCTGTGCGAGATCTCGAGATTTGCGTGGACGCATCGGTGCAAGTTCAGGATCTTGACGCTCGGTCGGAAGCCAAGCGAGCGCCAGTGGCATCTAAGAGTGCACCGGCGGAAGCAGAGCGCGCGAGATGTTAAGCGCGCTTTAGTGAACGTCATACGCACGCCAGTGGACGCCAAGCGTGCGCCAGCGGACGCCAGCAGCGCGCGGGTGGACGCCAATCCCGCGCTAGTAGCAGCCAGGCGAGCGCCAGTGGACGCCAGGTGTGCGCCAGTGGACGCCAGGTGTGCGCCAGTGGACGCCAGGTGTGCGCCAGCGGACGCTCGGGTGGACGAGGATGTGGATTTTCGTCGTCACCCACCTGTTGATGAGACTTTGCAAGTTACTTCGGGTCTTAGAGAGACAACCGGAGTTTCTATTAAGGAGTCAGCTTTGCGTTCCACTTCACAGCAACGCTCCTCTTGGAAACTTAGACCAGATGGTCTTAGTTCAGCCTTACTTCCTCCGACTTCACCTGTGTCGGAAGCAGAGGTTAGCGACGCTTCGGTTGAAGTTGATGATGAGAAACCTTTGGCGGCGGTCTCTTCTGACTACCAGGTATTGACCCGCCTTCTTCAATCGGAGTTTGGAGATACTTTTCATCCGGAAGCTCCTCGCTCTCCTCCCTCGCAACTTTCTTCTTCCAAGATCAACAAGGTCTCGGCATTTGTCAGAATGAAGAAGTCCCTTTCGACTAAGAGGGCTCTTCGTAAAGTCCATGACTGGATGGAGAAAAGGAAGTCTCAGGGAAAGACTTCTTTTGCCCTGCCACCTTCGAGACTTAGTGGGAAAGCTGGCATTTGGTACGAGACGGGAGAAGACGTAGGTATTAGACTTCCCTCGTCAGCCCAAGGAGACTTCGCAAGCATTGTGGATGCCTCGAGGAGGTCTCACCTGTCCTCTTCGAAAGTTTCGTGGTCTACTACGGAAATGGACCACCACCTTAAAGGCCTCTTTCGGACGTTAGAGGTCTTTAACTTTCTAGATTGGTGTCTGGGAGTTCTGGATGCCAAGTCTAGGAGTTCCGACTCGATTAGTCTGGGGGAGTTGTCCAGCGTAATTTCGTGTATAGACAAGGCCGTCAGAGATGGTTCGGAGGAGCTTACAGCTCACTTTTGCACAGGGCTCTTGAAGAAGAGATCCCTGTTTTGCAATTTTACAGCTAAATCTGTCTCTCCGTCACAAAAGGCAGATTTGCTCTTCGCTCCTTTTTCGGATCATCTCTTCCCCCAGGCTATGGTAAAAGACATTGCTACCAGCCTACAGGAGAAGGCCACGCAAGATCTCCTCGCACAATCTTCAAGGAGACCTGCGGTTCCTTCGTCCTCGGGAGTTTCGATTCTCAAGAAATCGAAGCCCTTTCGAGGTAGTTCTTCCTCGAGACCAGCCCCTCGAGGAAGAGGCACTTCCAGAGGCAGAGCCACGGCGCTTGCCAAGAACAAGAAGTGAAACAGAAGTCCTTCAGTCACCGGTTGGAGCCAGGCTTCAGCTTTTTGCGCAAGCCTGGAAGAGAGAAGTGCGGACAAATGGCTACCTTGGAACATCTTAAAGAAGGGTTACCGGATCCCGTTCCTGAAACCACCTCCGCTGTCTACGACACCCAGGGACATGTCACCTTCCTATCGGGGAGAAAAGCAACAAGTGCTTTACGATCTGCTAGATCAGATGATCGTGAAACACGCCGTAGAACAGGTCTCCGACCTGAATTCCCCCGGATTTTACAACAGACTGTTCCTGGTGCCAAAGCAGTCGGGGGAATGGCGACCGGTACTCGATGTCAGCAACCTGAACCTCTTTGTCATGAAGCAGAGGTTCAAGATGGAGACACCTCAGTCAGTGATGGGAGCCTTAAGACGGGGGATTGGATGGCTTCACTAGATCTCCAGGACGCGTATTTCCACGTCCCCATCCACCCCCAGTCGAGGAAATACCTGCGGTTTGTCCTGAAAGGAAAAGTGTTTCAATTCAGGGCTCTCTGCTTCGGACTCAGCACTGCTCCGATGGTATTCACCCTACTGATGAAGAACATTGCGAGGTGGCTTCATCTTTCCAAAGTCAGGATCTCTCTCTACCTGGACGACTGGCTCATACGAGCCTCCTGGAGGACCTTCACACGACCTTGTCTTTAACGAAGTCCCTGGGTCTTCTGGTGAACCTCGAAAAGTCACATCTGACCCCTTCTCAGTCTTTAGTCTATCTGGGGATTCAGATGGACTCAGTGGCTTTTCGGGCTTTTCCGTCCCAGGGGCGACAACTAGATTGCCTAAGCAAAGTGTCAACCTTTCTGGGGAAAGAATCATGCTCGGTGAGGGAATGGATGAGTCTGCTGGTGACCATTTCCTCACTGGAGAAGTTTGTTTCCCTAGGGAGGTTGCACCTCAGACCTCTTCAATTCTTCCTGTCGGACAATTGGAAGCACCAAAACAATTTGGAATCGATTCTGGTGTTATCGGAAGAGGTAAAGGAACATCTAAGATGGTGGACCGACCCTTTGAAGCTCGCAGAGGGTCTTTCCCTCAAGCTTCAGAGCCCCGACCTAGTGTTGTTTTCCGAGCGTCTTCCGCGGGGGTGGGGAGCAACAACTGGGGGGGGGAGGAAGTGTCAGGCACCTGGAGAGAGGAACAGGTGTCCTGGCACATGAACCTCAAGGAGCTGGCAGCAGTTCATCTGGCGCTCCAGTTCTTTCAGAACGAAGTCTCTGGCAATGTGGTGCAGATCAACTCGGACAACACCACAGCCCTGGCATACCTCAAGAAACAGGGAGGAACCCACTCTCGATCCCTGTTCTTCCTTGCAAAAGAGATCCTGTTATGGGCGAAGGCACACGACGTCTCTATCCTGACGAGATTCGTATCAGGAGTAGAAAACGTCCGTGCAGATCTGCTCAGTCGGCAAGGTCAACTTCTGCCGACTGAGTGGACCCTTACATCAGGAAGTATGCCAGAGGTTGTGGAAGTTATGGGGATGTCCTCTCGTAGACATCTTCGCAACTTCCAGGACAACGAGACTCCCGCTGTACTGCTCACCAGTTCTAGACCCAGGAGCAGTAGCAGTAGACGCCCTTCTTTGGGACTGGACGGGAGATAGGGACGTTATATTGCCTTTTCCCCGTTCAAGATCCTAGGGGAAGTAATAAGGAAATTCGCGGCATCAGAGGGAGCGAGGATGACTCTCATCGCCCCCTTCTGGCCAGCGACTGACTGGTTCACAGAGGTCATGTCTTTTCTAGTAGACTTTCCGAGGACTCTGCCTCCAAGGATAGATCTACTCAAACAGCCCCACTTCGAGAGGTATCACAAAAACCTCCCCGCTCTGAGTCTGACTGCGTTCAGACTATCCAGAAGTTGGCCAGAGCGAGGGGTTTTTCAAGACCTGTGGCTAAAGCGATCGCAACGGCAAGGAGACCTTCTTCTATTGCCGTATACCAATCCAAGTGGGCTGTTTTTCGGAGCTGGTGCAGGAAGAAAGGCATTTCCTCCACCTCTACCTCTGTGAGCCAGATCGCAGACTTCCTTCTCTACTTGAGGAATGAAGTTCGCTTAGCGGTGCCTACGATAAAAGGCTACAGAAGTGTGCTTTCTGTAGTCTTTAGGCATAGAGGGCTGGACTTAGCCAATAACAGAGACCTTCATGATCTCCTGAGGTCTTTCGAGACTTCGAAGGTATCTCAACCAAGAGTTCCTTCTTGGAACTTAGACATTGTTCTAAAGTTTTTGATGTCCAGTAATTTTGAACCGCTCAACTTAGCTTCGCTTAGAAACCTTACAAGGAAGACACTTTTTCTAACTGCTCTGGCGACGGCGAAGAGAGTTAGTGAGATCCAGGCAATAAGCAAGCATGTTGGGTTTAAGAACTCTGATGCAGTTTGTTCTTTAAGCGCCCTATGTTCTTAGCAAAGAACGAAAATCCTTCCAACCCTTGGCCCAAGACATTTGAAATCAAGGGTTTGACAGAGATCGTGGGTAGTGAGCCAGAGAGAGTCCTGTGCCCTGTCAGGGCTCTGAAATTCTATTTAGACAGAACGAAGGAATGTAGAGGACCTTCGGGCAACTTGTGGTGCTCTGTTAAGAAGCCTGATCTTCCCATGTCAAAGAACGCGCTTCCTTTCTTCTTGAGAGACACCATTAAGGAAGCTCATTCCACATGTAGTGATAGTGACATGAAGCTTTTAAAGGTGAATGCCCACGAGGTGAGGGCTATTTCGACCTCGATAGCCTTTCACAGAAATATGGCACTCAGTGATATTTTGAGTGCCACATATTGGCGGAGCAACTCTGTGTTCGCTTCACACTACCTGCGGGAGGTGAAAGCGACATACGAACATTGCTCGTCGCTTGGACCATACGTTGCTGCAGACACTGTTTTGGGGGCAGGAGGTAGCACTCATCCTTTCCTTTAGTGGTTAGGTGAGCTTTTAATTGTGTGTGATTTTTGGTTGTGGGGTCGACAGCCCGAGGCGGATCTCCCTTCTTTAGTCTAGTTTAGTGGGATACCTTTGGTAGACTAGGCCAGGTGGTTTTTTACTTCGTTGCCCTCATTGTATGGTCAATGGTCTAGTCACATCGTGGTCACGCCCCCGTTGACAGATCATCTGGAGTGCACCAGCTTATAGGTCTCTACCTCGCTGGCAACTCTAGTAGCACAAGCAAGACTTATGTGGCAGTAACCACTAAGCCAGCTATGCTAACAGGTAAGGAACCAAGATATCAATTATCTGCATGTATATGTTTCCTAAAATTCTATTCTGTCTCTTCCCACCACCAAAGGTGGGATTCAGCTATATATATATCTGACAGGTAAGTTTCATGAACAAAATGATATTGTAATGATACAATAAAGTTTGTTCATACTTACCTGGCAGATATATATAATTTAAGTACCCACCCACCTCCCCTCAGGAGACAGTGGAAATAAAATTATGAATAGAAAATGGGAATGGTTCCTGATACCCGCCTCCCAGCGGCGGGAATGGGTACTAACCACCTGACTCCCACTACGTGTGTCGTAAGTTTTTTAATTTCTGTCGGACTTCGGAAAATACAGCTATATATATATCTGCCAGGTAAGTATGAACAAACTTTATTGTATCATTACAATATCATTTTTTGGAGTGAATCTTGCATCTTATGGTAGGTGTAGTCCTGGCATCAGGTGAAAGGATAGTGGTGAGAGAAAAATGATATTTTAATGATAAAATAAGGTTTCACATATACTTACCAAACAATTACATTAGCTATACGCTTTCTTACCTAGCAGTCAAAAATTCAAATTCCTGGTGGCGGTAGCAGCGCTGCCATTGTTTGTGTAGGTGATACAGATCCCGCCCACGTTCGGGAATACCTGGTACTGCTGAGCTTTAGACTTCAATTCGTTGAGCCGCAACGTCCATCTGTGGGGAGGAGGGAGGGCTCTGATTATGTAATTGTTTGGTAAGTATATGTGAAACCTTATTTTATAATTAAAATATCATTTTCACATAAGTGACTTACCAAACAATTACATTAGCTGACTCCACATTACCCGGAAGGTGGGTATATGGACAGCTTTATGAACAAAAACAACAGTCATGTGCTCACATTATATATAATGTCTGCAGTACCTTACCTTGGGAGAGAGCAGCTACAGGTAGATACTGCCTCTGGTCGGCGCTCTCATCACATGTAGGAGACGTGGGAGTAAAGACCAGGGTCATCCCTACTAATGGTGGGATTTTTGCAATCATGGAAGTTCACCGATGATTGACAAAAACAACAATAATTTACCCTTGCCCTGGCCGAAAAGACCAGATAAAAACCACACAAAACCATCACCTACACTAAAAACCATTTGCTGGTACCCTTAACCAGATATAAGAACTGGTGGGTACTTCAGGTACATGTACCCCCAGGCTTCCCACAAACTCAAAAAATCTCAAATTCAAGGCAAGGAGATAGTAGAGGGAAAAAACCGAGTCCCCCTATGCTTCCTCTCCCAACACCATTCCTGCTACTGACAACGGTCCCAATCTAAAGCAGTTTTCGTAAGTAGTTTCTACCTCCTTCAAATAGTGCGATGCAAACACCGATTTTGACCTCCAGAATGTAGTTTGCATAATGGAGGATAGAGACATATTCTGTCTGAAAGCCAAAAACGTTGCTACTGCACGAATCTCATGCGTCTTCACTTTCAGCACCCTAAGAGCATGTTCCTGAGTTTGGGCATGCGCTTCTCGGATCAAATTCCTCAGGAAAAAGGACATTGCATTCTTTGAAAGAGGCCGAGACGGGTCTTTCACCGAGCACCAGAGTCGGCTCGACTCTCCTCTCACAGTTTCTGTCCTAGTCAGGTAGTGTCTGATGGCTCTGACCGGACACAATGTACGTTCCTCATCTTCCGACCCGACCAAATCCGTTAGGTTCTTTATCTTGAAAGAACGGGGCCAAGGATTCAAAGGATCCTCAGTTTTAGCAAGAAAGTCTTACATAAGAGCAAACTGCATTGCCCTGGGCAAAACCCACTTCTTTACTCATCGCCTGCAACTTGCTTACTCTTCCTGCTGTGGCTAAGGCGACTAGGAATAGTGTCTTCCTAGTTACGTCCCTCAAGGTTGCAGAATTCAACGGTTTGAATTGGGGGCTGTTGAGCCACCTTAAAACTACATCCACGTTCCATTCCACTTCTTCAGGCTTGAAAATCTTGGAGGAACTAAAGGATCTGATCAGGTTACTGATGTCCTGATTTGACAAAATGTCGAGGCCTCTATGCTTGAAAACCGATGAAAGCATGGCCCTATATCCTTTAATAGTTGAAGTGGCCAACTTCTTGGTGTCCTTCAGAAATAACAAAAATTTCTGTTATAGATGTCTCAGAAGAAGAGATGCTATGTCGTCTGCACTTTACCTAAAAACTCTCCACTTGGACTGGTAGAGCTTGGCAGAAGAGCTTCTCCTGCAGCTAGCAATAGCCTCTGATGCCCTTCGCGAAAACCCTTTTGCTCTGACCAGGTTCCTGACAGTCTGAATCCTGTCAGGGCCAGAGCGGACAACCCTTGGTGATATCGGTTGAAATGGGGTTGTCTGAGAAGCGATGGATTTTGTGGAAGTAGTCTGGGAAAATCCACTAGCAGATTGAGAAGGTTCGGGAACCACTCTTTCCTGGGCCAGAATAGCGCTACTAGGGTCATTGTCACATTCTGGTGCGATTGAAGCTTGTTTAAGACCTCTCTTATCATCCCAAAGGAAGGAAAAGCATAAATGTCCAGTCCTGTCCAATCTAGCAGCATTGCATCTGTTCTCCACGCTAGTGGTTCTGGAATCGGAGAACAGAAAATGGGAAGGCGATTGTTCCTCGATGTGGCGAACAGATCTATCGATGGTCTTCCCCAAAGCTTCCAGAGGTCCTGACACACTCTCTCGTTCAGAGTCCATTCTGTTGGTAACACCTGATTTAGCCGACTCAGTTCATCTGCAAGTACGTTCATTCTCCCTTGCACGAATCTTGGAAAAAGGGTGATCCTCTTCTCGTTCGTCCAGGTGAGGAGATCTTCGGCTATTTTGTTGAGAGAGAACGAGTGGGTCCCTCCCTGCTTCCGTACATATGACAATGGTGTGGTGTTGTCCGAGTAGACCGCTACGTTTCTTCCGGTGACTAAGTGGGCGAACGCTTGTAGCCCTAAGAGGATGGCCTTTAATTCCTTCCCATTGATGTGCAAGGTCTTTTCTCGTTCTGTCCACAGACCTGACACTCTCTTGTCTCCTAGGAGGGCTCCCCATCCGCTGTCTGAGGCGTCTGAGAAGAACTGCAGGTCGGGGTTCAACATGACTAGGGAGATTCCTTCTTGTAATCTTTCCTTCGAATGCCACCAACGAAGATCCATCTTTATCTCTCCTGTCAGGGGGAAAACTAGTGAGTCCGACTGTGTCTTCCGAGACCAATTTGCTTTCAGGAAGAACTGAAACGGCCTCATGTGTAGGCGTCCTAACCTGACAAAACTTTCCACTGAAGCCAGGGTCCCGAGTAGGCTCATCCATTCGAGCAGGACGGGTGAACCAGAAATTGCTGGACTGTCGACAGGCAGGAATCTATCCTCTTTGAGGAGAGAAAAACCCAAAAAGCTAGAGAGTCTAGTATCATCCCTTAATAGAGAATCCTCTGAGTTGGAATCAATTGAGACTTCTCCGTGTTTACTATGATACCCAATTGTTGTGTCAAAGTAAGCGTCTTCTCCAAGTCCTTCACACACTGATGACTGGATCTGGCTCTCAGGAGCCAGGTGTCTAAGTAAAAAGCTGTGTTGATCCCCATCAAATGTAGCCACTTTCCCAGCGGAGCGAGAATCTGAGTAAATACTTGAGGGGCGGTTGACAGACCGAAGCAGAGGGCTCTGAACTGGAAGACTCTCTTCTTGAAGACGAATCTCAGGAACTTCCTGGAGTTCTGATGGATGGGGACATGGAAGTATGCATCCTTCATGTCGAGAGATACCATCCAGTCGCCCGGTTGGATGGCTGACATTACCGATCGACTGGTTTCCATTCGGAATTTCATCTTCCAGACGAAGAGGTTTAGAGCGCTTACGTCCAACACAGGTCTCCATCCCCCTGATGCCTTGGGTACTACGAAGAGCCTGTTGTAAAACCCTGGGGAGTTCGTGTCTGTTATTTCCCCTATGGCCTCTTTGTTGATGAGCACTTCTACTTCTTTGGCTAAGGCCAAAGCTCTTGTTGATCCTGTCGAGTATGCTGTCAAGCAGACAGGTGTATTGGACAGTGATGGATCCTGCATAAAAGGGATCACATATCCCTCTCGAAGCACCTGAATTACCCACTGTTCTGCTCCTCTTCGACTCCATTCCTCCCAGTAGTCGTGGAGCCTTGCCCCCACGGGTGTGTGAAGGACCTTCCGATCATTTCTTTGTCTTAAAGGAAGGTTTCTTGGTAGACTTGGAGGTGGTTCGTAGATTAGTTCTTGGTCTCTGCTGCCACCTCGACTTACCTCCTCGAAAGGGATGTTTTTGTAGAGGAGAAGCTTTGGCTCCTGTCGCTGGAGGTTCCTTAGGTCTTCTTGCTGACTGAAAGAGAAGATCATTGGTGGACTTTTTCTCTAGGTCCGACAGCACATGCTTGATGGTTTCTCCTGGAAACAGGTGAGATTTACTCAGGGGGGAGAACAACAAAGCCAATTTTTGGTTCGTGGTTACTCCTCGAGATGTGAAGGAGCACCACCGTTCTCTCTTCTTTAGTACTCCCACAGTGAATAGGGCGGCCAATTCCCCTGAACCGTCTCTCACTGCCCTGTCTGCACAGGACAACACATTGAGCCAGTTGGCAGAAAAATCCTCATCTAGAGACTGGCAATCTTCAATTTTCTTGGCTAACGCTGCAATAGTCCAATCCAGAAAACTGAAGAGGTCAATCAACTTGTATAAGTTCTTCACCAGGTGATCTAACTCGGGTGAAGAGAACAACACTTTCGCAGCCGAGAATGCTGCTCTTCTGTGGGAGTCCACAAGACCGGAGAAGTCTCCTTGGGAGGAGGCAGAAACTCCCAAAGAAGGCGAACGAAGCCTTGCCTGACTCCCTCTTCCTAGCAAGCGTTTCTTCTACTTCCTTCAGTGGTTTCTTCGAGGACTGAGAAAGAACTGGTTTCGGTAACCCCGAAGGCGCTGATCTCCTATCCTTCACAAACAGCGACGGAGGTGAAGAAGTCGAAGCTGGTTCAAAAAAGTACAGATAAGTCTGTAAAAGAAACCTTAACAGACTAGAATAAGCAGAAGAGGGCTTCGAATCCTGGTCTTGAGTTTCCTCTTGCGACAGGGTGGCTGATACCCCGTCTTCCTCTTCCGTCTGGCTCGTTGTCTTCTTCAAAAAGACCATCAATTCTTGAAGTTGATGTTTAAAGGGACCCAAAGCGGAATCCTCTAGCAAGGGTTTGGCCTTCGCATCATCCTTAGGCGAAGACGAAGTCGTGGCTGTCGTACAGCTCTTCTTCGAAAACAAACCACTGGGAGTCGAAACAACACGAGACGTATGCGGCGAATGTGGCGAACAAGTCAAAACTCCCATCGATACACAGCGGGGTGAGTCAGTCTCTCAAGCGCGCAAGTGCTGTAACGCACGTGAGCGTCTGACTCCGTCCGAAGTTACGCTATCTGAAGAGAACTGATGATCTTCCCTGAAAAACTGGTCCGGCGCAAAACTGCAGGAAGGTTGTGGACTCCAGTGCTCCTTGGATTTCTTAACAGGCGGCGACATCCCTCTCGTACGCTGGGCATGTCTCTTCAACGGACGCAACACTAAATCACTCCACACTTTTCGCCTCGACACAGGCGACTGCACTTCCGAGTCGAACAACAACTGCGTGTCACTGATATCTACGCCTTTCCAGCGGCGTTTCCTGGGCACTCGCGTGTCGGCGACTGACCGTGGGCAAACTCCCCCAGTCTCCCTCCGACCGTTGGTATGTCTTCTCCTGGGAGCTGGGGAGCAGGACAGGGACCTTGGTCTAGGAGAACAGGGGGAACAGACAGCCGCCTCCTTGGACACGAGACTGACACTTGGCCTAACACTGGCCTTTTCACTTGACTTCTCTACGAATGCACGAAACGACATACCCAAATCCATAGTGGATTTCGCCAAGAACTCAAATTTTTTGTCCATCTTGGACTCTAACAAGGAAATGGTGTTGGGATCGGAAACATGGGATACCTGGTCTGGAGTAATTGGTACTGAAGTTGGAGAACTATCAATAGGTGAAATATCGATAAAAGTGGAGAAGATAGTGACGGTTTGTTTGCCTCTAAAGGCACAGGAGTTATCTCTACTCTAGTTTTACTACCCGCTCTAAGAGCTGCTTTCCTTTTCCTATCTTTGTCCATCTTATCCAAATGAGGTTGAAAAGTCTTGCAACCTTGTTCATCTAAACTATGGCACTCATCACAAGTTAATTCCTTTCTACAGCACTGACCCCTACATTTAACACATTTGGAGTGCAGATCGTAACATAGTTTAGCTAATCTAGTTTTGCAGCCACTGCTGTAAAACCTAACTGAAGAAGAACTAGCATCAGACATCTTCGTAATAACTTGTTAGTAACTAGGTGGCTAACTGATGAAGCAAAAAAAGTCAACCAAGAAATTGTTCATCACCAAAAACAAAAAGAAAAAATCCACAATGGCGACGAAAGTCGACTGCAACAACAAACCACCGGTGTTACCCCGTGGCAGGCAGAAAACGAATTGAAGTCTAAAGCTCAGCAGTACCCGGTATTCCCGAAGTGGGCAGAATCTGTATCACCTACACAAACAATGGCAGTGCTGCTACCGCCGCCAGGAATTTGAATTTTCGACTGCCAGGTAAGAAAGCGTACAGCTAATGTAATTGTTTGGTAAGTCACTTATGTGAAACTCAAAAATTAATACTAGCATTGTTTGGTCTGGACTGTATATAACCCATTCTTTCCAAGTGAGCTGCTGGTTTGAGCCTTTACTGTTTCCTATTTAGGTTTTCTTTGTTGTCATCCTTTGAGATTGTGGTGGAGAGTGTAGGTTCCATTTTCGTTTTATTGCCTATTTGGAATGGATAAGAGAATAGTATAACACCTGTCTTTACTCTTTAACCTGATGGAAGCATATTTTACATTAAATGTAGCAGCAAGGATTGTTCTTTCATGGCCATTGACTGCAAGATTATTTGAAGTACAGTATAAAGAGAGGCAAGAAGCTGACAAGAATAGGAAAAGGGTTTTTTCTAAAGCTAAGATAGGAAGTAATGTTAAAAGTAAGAACTTTCAGGTTTTCACAGTGTGTCAGAGAGTAGCTCTTCCCCCTCTTCCTTTGTAATCTTTCTCTCTCTAGATTTTTTTTCTTCATCACTTAAAGCTCCCTTCATTTTTTAAGATATGAGGTTTGGGAAATTCTTATCTGATGTAGGAAGTCTTAGGACTATGCTTGAAAACTGCTGGAGCTTACCACCTCTACAATTCATGTTATTACCAACCCAAATGGATCATACTATTTTGGGTTTCCCGTGTGGCAGAAGAGCCAATGCCCTCCCTTCCATTTAGCCATACCTTAGCCACAGCCCTGAGACACTCCCTCACTGTCGGCGGTACAGTAATGTGCAGTATGCAAGGGAGAGGAAGTGGTGCTTGTCTTTTGTTTCCTTTCTCCAGAACAATTTGGTACAAGTTGCATACTTGTTGGTGCATTGTCACTAAAGGATGCTCATGGTAAGATCAAACATAGTTAAGCTAGGCAAGGTGCAGTAGACCTAGTTGTATATCAGTGCGTTTATTCTCGACCTGATTCTGTCTCTCCAGCCTTTTAGGAGGCTGTGGACATCTAGCAATTCCTATCCAGGATCCTGCTCTAGTTCTCTGGTTACGTCCAACCTTCATTCGGCAGCATCACTTTAGAAGGGTGCTTCACTGGCTTCTCGAGGGTGTTCTTTCTGGTGCCAAATCTCTTGTTCTCCTTGGTCTCCCAGACATTAGAGGAGGTTTATTCATGCAACTGGAGTCAAGTGTATAAGTGTAATTAGTCTGCTCATTTAAGATTTCTGTTGCCTTGGGCACCATCCCATTTTAAGGCATTTCATTTGAGTTCTCGTTTTCCCTTGGCATTGTGCCACCTACCTCGATCCCCTTCCTTTTGTGCATTGAATTCCTGACAGACAGGTTGTGATTGTTCAGTAACTGCATTTGTGATTGCAGTCTTCTTTGAGACCATTGATTATTTTTCAGCTTCCTCATATATATGCTAAGTCTTTTCAGGCTTCTTTAAGGTGCTCTAGGTTTCATCTACACCAATGAATGGTGCCTTCCTTGTTCAGGCAGATTTATCCTGCGGCTTTGATTGCTACAGTATCAGTAACACAAAGTACTGGTTTGGGCTCCTTCTCAGCCAGATTTTTTGTTTTATTGCTTCAGATGATTTCAGCTTGGGCACTTGCTGCCACATTGTTGGCACTTCTGACAATTTCAGTGTGGGTATCAGCTGCCACATCATCTGCACTTCATATGATTTTGGCATTTGTTCCAACTGCTACATCATTGGCATGGGAGTGTGCTAAAGTGGAGAAGTTTTCTGCATCTGATGCCAAGGCACAAATTGTTGCCAGTTCTTTCTCTTCCATGGAGCAAGTTTTTTCTTCCTGGAACGTCATTCATCCCAGGGGATTGTGGATAGGAAATTTTCCCAATTTTCCATCTTTCTTTTATTGTTTATCTCTTGAATAAGTGGAAGGAATAAAAATGTGCAAATTAAGATTATCTGCTTTTCTTTAATGTGATTGCAAATATTAATTTTTTCCACAGCTCAGAATCAGAAGGCCGTTCCCGTGAAACGAGAGTTCTTGAAGCAGAGGGACTACAAAGTAGACATCGATTCCAAACTTGGAAAGAGCCAGGTTATAACAAAAACTACCCCTGCATCACAGTCTGGAGGGTAAGTTTAGGGCTGCTGTTGAATAAAATATTCATTTTAATTTAACTTTCTTCAGAGCTTATGATAATAAGGCAGTCCCCGGTTTATGGTGGGGTTCTGTTTCTGGCAGTTCGCCATAACCCGAAAAAAGCTGTAAACCAGAGCATCATAATAATAATGGGAATGAATGGAGCTGTAAAACCAGGTTTTGTACATGAACTTTCCTGTCAGATATATACAGTAAGTCCTCGGGTTACGCTGGTCTCGACTTACGATGTTTCGTGGTTACGAACGCGCCCCCATAAAAATATAAAAAAATAATATTTTGCGTCGTTCCGTCTTACGCGGTTTAGCGTCGTAAGCAACGTAAACAAACGCGAACTAGTTCCGGGCGCACGGCGGAAGAATACGCTTTGTGGGGGAGAGGACGGCGTCGCTTCGCTACGCTCATTCCTCGCCCATACGCCATTTTGGTTGTTTACACTGCCTCTCTCTCCCTCGTGTTGTATCGTTTTTGTAACTTTTTGCTCTTTGTTATGGCTCCCAAGCGCAAGGCGGACTCTTCTGATGGTAGTGCATCGAAGAAAAGAAAGGCCATCACCATGGAAATTAAAGTGGACATTATAAAGCGATCTGAGAAGGGAGAAACGCCAACAAACATTGGCCGCTCGCTTGGCCTTAGCCGTTCGACCGTTGCTACCATTATCAAAGATAAAGAGCGCATCGTTGAACATGTGAAAGGATCTGCTCCTATGAAAGCGACAGTGATAACTAAGCAGCGTAGTGGTCTAATAATTGAAATGGAAAGGTTATTGGTGCTTTGGTTGGAAGACCAAAATCAACGGCGTATCCCAGTCAGCCTTATGGTGATTCAGGAGAAGGCGAAAAGATTGTTTGAAGCGTTGAAAAAAGAAAAGGGGGAGGGAAGTGAAAGTGAAGAGTTTGTGGCTAGTAGGGGTTGGTTTATGCGATTTAAGGCTCGGGCCAATTACCATAACCTTAAATTGCAAGGTGAAGCTGCTAGTGGGGATGAGAAAGCAGCGAGGTGAATTTCCTAAAGCGTTGTCTGAGATAATTAAGGAGGGGGGTTATTCTGCCTCAGCAAGTGTTTAACGTAGACGAGACAGGTTTGTTTTGGAAACGTATGCCTAACCGCACTTACATCGCCAAGGAGGAGAAGTCAGCACCCGGTCATAAAGCCAGCAAGGAGAGGCTAACTTTACTTCTTGGGGGTAATGCTGCTGGCGACTTCAAACTGAAGCCCTTGTTGGTGTATCAGGCTGAAAATCCAAGGGCACTCAAGGGCATTTGGAAGGGTCAACTACCGATTAATTTGGGAGTCCAACAAGAAGGCAATGGGTGGGGGGACACTTTGCAGTGTTTGAGGACTGGTTTTCGTAGAACCATTTTGTTCCAAGTGTGGAGCGGTATTGCGCCTCCAAGGGTATCCCCTTTAAGGTGTTGCTAGTGCTGGACAATGCCCCTGGACACCCTGCCCAGCTGGGAGACTTCAACCCTAATGTCAAGGTGGTTTACCTTCCACCTAATACCACGGCCCTTTTACAGCCTATGGACCAAGGAGTGATTGCTTCGTTCAAGGCCTACTACCTACGAAGGACAATTGCTATGGCTTTACAGGCAACTGCAAACCAAAAGGTACTTGACTCTGAAGGACTTTTGGAAATCCTACAACATCCTTGATGCTGTAAAGAACATTGCTAATTCCTGGGAGGAGGTTAAGCAAACAAACATGAATGGTGTCTGGAAGAAAATTTGTCCTCAATTTGTGAATGATTTCCATGGGTTTGAGGACACAGTTCAGCTAGTTGTCAAGAACGTTGTTGCCCTGAGTAAGGAAATCAATTTGGAGATGGAGGTTGATGATGTTACAGAGCTGCTGGAGTCTCATGGCGAGGAGTTATCTGCTGAGGACCTGATACAACTGGAGAAGCAGATAATAGAGGAAGAAGAAGAAGCACCCACCCCAGAGCCTAAGGCTTTCACAAGGCAGGACTTGATAAGAGGTTTTGCAGAGTTGCAGCAAGCGTTGTCAACTTTTGAGGCTCAGGATCCCAACTTGGACAGGTTCACTAGGGTTTCCAGAGGCGTCATGGATTTGATGCAGTGTTACAAGGAGATCTTGGATGAAAAGAGGTCGCTCTCTGTTCAGACTAACCTGGAGCAGTATTTTAAGAAGGTAGAGAGGCTGCAGGAGATCCTGTACCCTCTACCTCAGCTGCCTTTGCTAATCCAGACTCGCCTGCCCCACAATCTCCAGGCACCTTCTGAATGTTCTTGCTAACCCAGACTCACCTGCCCCAGTATCTCCAGCACCTTCTGTAGGTTCTGCCTCACCTAAAGACTCACCTGCCCCAACATCTCCAGTAGTATGTTCTGCCTCACCTCAAGAATCACCTGCCTCAGCATCTCCAGTACTAGTATGTTCTGCCTCACCTCAAGAATCATCTGCCTCAGCATCTCCAGCAACTTCTGGAGGTTCTTTTTCTCTTCACTAACCTCCCCCAGTCTCTCCAGCACCGCAGCTTCCTCTCCAGTGTGCAAGCCAATCAAACTAATAAAGGTAAGGAATTGTTCTCTCGTTGTTATTGATAGGTATTTACATTAAATCATGTGGTATTTTTCAATGTTCCGACTTACGCTGAAAATCGTGTTACGACGCATCGTAAGAACGGATCAACGTCGTAACTCGAGGACCCCCTGTACTTAGCTTACGTCTCTGACGTCACGACAGAATTCAAAACTCGCGGCACACGCGACAGGTAGGTCAGGTGATCTACCTTACCCGCAGCTGGGTGGCGGTTGTATGAACCAATCTCCCTTTCCAGCCAGATTTTCTCTGTCGCCGGTTTCGACTACACCTGTGGTCGTTTACCTCCTGATAGTTTAATTCGTTTCTCGTTGCCTTGGATATCTTTGGACTGACTTTCGGTGAAGTACCTGATCTTGTTGGCTTGGCATACGCGCTTGTGGATTGTTTTTGGAAATTGGTTTGGATTTTTCTTTGATTTCAAGATGTCTGATGTAGAGGTTAAGAAATCTGCTATGTTTAGGGTGTGTTCTATATATGAATGCAAGGTGAGGCTACCGAAAGCAACGGTAGATCCTCACACAGTATGCTTGAAGTCTAGGGGTAATGAATGTTCCTTTATTAACCCTTGTAATGAATGTGAGAAGTTGGATGAGGGTGAATGGAAGTCTCTTTCTTCCTACTTAAGGAAGTTGGAGAAAGACAGGGTGAGAAAAGCTTCGTCTAGAAGTTCTAGTAAGTCTCGTATTAGCGAGGTAGAAGTAGATAATCCTGTCGTAGCACTAGATCCTTCTCCCGTTTCAGCTCCTGCTCCCTGCATCGAACCCAAAGATACGCCTTCGGAAGTGGCAACCATGAGAGCCACGATCCTTAGCATGGAGAAGAAAATTTGTTCGTTGCAAGGTAAGATGAGTGATAGTGCAAGTGATTTGTGCAGTGCCCCCAGTGCAGTGGAGGGTGCGTCTGATGGGCTCCTTAATGCTTCCAGGCCTAGACCTCTTCCAGACTCCCAGTCCCAGTGGAGGAGGAAAGTCAACAGCCGCAGGAAGGTTAGGGAGAACCCCCACCGGTCAGGCGTCCCCTCGGTAGATCCTGATGCTCGTTCCCAGGCTGCCTTAATTCGCGCCAAGAAGGAGGTTTTGCGACAATGCTTCTCTCTTCTTCATCGCCTCTCCTAGAAGAGGATGGAGCGCCTCGGATTCCTCTCGACTGTTGAAGAGAGCCTGGAAGGCTCCTTGGCGGCCCTTCCTTCCAGCCCGGAGTGTTTTGCTGGAGGAGCAGCCTGAAGTGGACATCAAGAAACCCAGGAGGGATCACGGAGTACTCTTTGAATTTGGCCTAGCCTAACTCCTTTCTTTCTCTATAAAAATGAATAATTACCCACCTGTACGATTTTCTTTTCCAACTCCAGTACACTCCAGAAATCACCTTAAAACACCAGCACCACAAGACTTACGACCCAAAAAACAACTCCTACCAGACAGAGAGCTCTCCCCTACCAACCACACACCACACACGTGCTTTCTACTCCCCCGTGTTATTGTTTACATCCTGCCGACGCCGCCGCCATCTTGTCTATGACGTCACAGCCTATGACGTCACAACACAACTTAAATACATCAACAGACACCTTCTAGAATCTACCACATGTTGTCTATATATAGGACACCCACCATATTTCAATCATTGCATAAAATACAACAATGCATCAAAATACCCATAAACAATTATACAATATATCACTATTATACCCTAACAATTATCAATATATAATCACACTTATCTCTTTCTCCTCCCTCCGACTGTTCCCTAACCTAGTATTCCCCTCTTAATTTCCTTCGTCCTCCAACTCTTTATTTCTACATAATTTCTAATACATTAAACCCCTGAAACTCCTGCTTTAGTGCAAAAATCATCTACGTGTGTACACAAAATGCCTTCCAATTTATTGTTCTTTCCAAAAGAATATATTAGGTTCTAGTCTACTTCTCTCACCTTGAAGCTCCTTCACTACTTTCACCACTTTACAATACCATGCTTTTGCTTGCATCTTGAGCCCATAGACTGTTTTCTCAACTTCCATAATCCCATCCAACCATCTTCCTTGGTGGCTTCAAGTACACTTCTCTTTGTATCGTCACTTGTAAATATGCAGTTTTGACATCCAATGTATAACAATTCCAATTTTTCACCTTTATTATGGTTAGACAGAATTTTAAAATTTAAAAAATTTTCAGCATTGCATGTGGGAGCATCCTTTTCCCACTCAGCATTTCTTCTTCAAACCCTCTAGCTACCAATCTTGCTTTACATATCCTTTCCCCCCCTTTTATCTTTTCAGTTACTATCCATCTTGTAGATATGGCTTTTTGTCCAACATCATTTACTCCTCATATACCTGGTTATCTCTCCAACTTAGAAGTTCTTTTTCTTTAGCTTCCATATGCTTCTATTTTCAAATCCCAGCAACACCCTCCTCTTCATCTTCAATTTTTCTACCTGACTTTTTTTTTTATAATCCCTCAAGTTAACCCCACCCTTTGTTTTTCACCTGACTGTGACGGTCTCGTTATAATTGTACGAATCAGCCCATGCTTGGCTTGATCTTTTTCCTGCAAGACCTAAAATAGGTCCATTCTTCTACTTGTCCTGTTATCATTGTTTATAGCCCTAACTCTATTTCCCTTTTGAATTTTGGTATCTCTTCCATTAACTCGCTTTCTATTGACCCACTTTGCCCGTTATCTTCCACTGTTTCCTCTATCACCTCTCTTTCTATAGTCTCTTCTGTGTCTGCATTCCTTCTCTCACCCATTATCTCCTCTCCTTCCAGCCAATCTACTTTCCCTTCATTTGGGCCATCTGACCTACCTTTCACCCCATGGGATTTATCTATTCTAGCCGATATCTCTTCTGTATCTGGTGATCGTCGTTGAACCTCCTTGTCACATGTATCCTAGCTACTTCTCTTAAAGAATCCCCATGTTTGACTATTATTGTTTTCCCCGATACTCCCACTACCTGAGCAGGTCCTCTCCATTCATTTTCATTTTCCCTCTTATAGAATACCTCATCTCCTACCACTGCTTCTTCAAATTTAGGTGTTCTCGATTGTTTTTGTTTTAGCGACTATTCTTATTTTATTACAGGACTCATTTTTTATAAATGCTTCTCTGGCCTTGTGCATTGCATTCAGTGTGTCCCTTACCATACCCTCTTCCATCCCTTTTCTCTGCTTGCAGGACTAGAACTTTCTTCTCCTATTAGGTTAGGCAGTGAAGGTTTTTTCCAAATACTAATTGGTTGGGAGAGAAACCTCCATTATTCATTAAACAGTTCCTAGCACTCACTACCCATTTCAAAGCTAGGGACCAATCTACTTCCTCTTCCTCCATCATCTTCCTTACACTTCCCTTGATCATGCCTACGGTCTTTTCACATAATCCGTTGCTCCACGGAGATTCTGATGCTGTGGCTAATACTTTAATATTCCATTTTCTGCCATCCTCCTTACTTTTTTATTTTGAAATTCTCCCCCATTATCTGACAATATTTTGGAGGGTGCTCCAAATATAGCAAACCAGCACTCAAAAAGTATCTTTATTATAGTTTCTGGTTTTTCTTATCTTTTATCCCAACAGGCCTGACAATATCTCGTTGCCATATCCACTATTACCAAGAACTTTCTCTCTTCTATCTCTCCCACATCCATCGCTACGACTTCATTGAACGTTTTACTCCAAGAAAGCCTACTACCGGTTTGGCGGGGGGTTTCTTTTGTATTTTTTACAAACCTCACAATTTTTAATCAGTTCCGTTAGTAACTTTCTTATTTCCTCTTTTTCTTTTTCGATTAACCCATTACTCCATTGTGCTTCCTCTGTTAGCTTCCATATTTTATCTCCACTTCCATGACCAAACTGTAAATGTAATTTCTTCATTGTGTTCTTAATTTCCTCGGATTCTTTCCCTTCCAACCCTCCAGTAATAATTCTTCTACCTTTCCTCCTCCTTATAGGCACTCTTAAATGACCCTGTTCGTCTTCTCTTAACTCTACTTTCATTTCCCCCTAATACTTCTACTATGACACAATTTTCTTTCAAATTTTCATTTTTGGGTCATACCCATTTTACTCATGGTTTGCTTACCTATCAGCCAGGGTATATCACCTTGCAGAATTTCCGTCTTCAAATAAAAACTTTCTGTTTTAGTATCACAGGTATTTCTATTATTCCTCTGGACTTATAAGATGTTCTCACCAAAATTAAACACTTTATTAGACTCTGTCCTAGTGTCCCTCATTCTCCTCAAACTCTTCCTGACTCAAATCCATGACAATACGTGCTAGTCACAATTCCCCGCAAACTGTTGATTTACACCCTGTGTCCAAAATTGCATCAACCACCTCCCATGATGCTTCCACTATTTTATTAACTTCTCTACATAAACCTCTTCTTCTGTCCCATTTTCTGTCCTTATTTTCTTCTAGTCTTGTTTCAGTTTTCTTCCTATATGAAAATTCTGAGGACAATCCCTAGCCCAATGCCATTCTGAGCTGCATATGCACATACTGTTACCTTCCCTTCTTTGTTTATAGGATTTCTAACCACCCCTTCCTCGGTTCCATCTTCCCCGATATCTTTGTTGGTTTTCCCTCCCTCTCCAGAACTGGCATTGCCTTCTGACGAACCCCACCATTCCCGTTCCTCTTTAGTCCCTAATCCCTCAAATAGTCTTTTCATTGTTTGCGACATGTTTCCGTACTCTAGCTTTTTCTTGCCCACAAGCCGATAATACCATTTTTGTTTTTGATTTTCCGTGAGATTTGCTTGCTCTATTACATGATACCCCTTGACTTCGCCTTCAAGCGCGCCTTTCCCCATTGCTCTTTCACACTCAGATGCTGCCTTCTCGTATCTAATTAAATAGTCCGCCATATTTTCACTAGATTCTCTTCTTATTTAGAAGGTATCTTTTTATTCTACCGTAATTCTCCATTACCGAGTCTTTTAGATAGGCTTTATCTAGTTTTCTCTAGGATTAACTTTGGACCTCTGACCCAGTAAGTTTATCTTTATCTAATGCTTCCACTAGCTCTCGGGCTTTCCCTTTTAAGCTCATTCTCATTTCTATCGCCGGGTATTTTGTATCTTCTCCATACAACAATAGCCAATCTTCGGCTTGACCTTTTCCATTCTTTGTATTTTCTTCTTGATCCCGCTAAACCTAGGACATTCCCTTCTCCACTAGTAGTCTCCCTTTGTTCACTGTCGGATCCAGGCATCTTTGATCAACCACGCTCTGCTACCAGTTTGAATTTTGGCCTAGCCTAACTCCTTTCTTTCTCTATAAAAAATGAATAATCTACCCACCTGTACGCTTTCTCCAACTCCAGTACACTCCAGAAAATCACGCCTTAAAACACCAGCACCACAAGACTTACGACCCAAAAAACAACTCCTACCAGACAGAGAGCTCTCCCCTCCCCTAACCAACCACACACCACCAACACGTGCTTTCTACTCCCCCGTGTTATTGTTTACATCCTGCCGACGCCGCCGCCATCTTGTCTATGACGTCACAGCCTATGACGTCACAACACAACTTAAATACATCAACAGACACCTTCTAGAATCTACCCACATGTTGTCTATATATAGGACACCCACCATATTTCAACAATGCATAAAATACCCATAACAATTATACAATATATAAGTCACACTTATCTATACCCATAACAATTATACAATATATAATCATACTCGCCTCAGAGTAGGCTTCGAACCTCGTCCCCTGTGGAGGAGTTTGCAAGATCTCCGGCTCGGATTCTTGCGGGGCTGCAAGCTCAGATTTCGGCTCTTGCGGGCTCCTTGGTGGGAGGCGCTCGTCGTAAGAAGGACGTCTCTCTTCCCGTCAAGAAGTCTAGGCTACCTTCTCCTGGGTTGCCTTGTCAGTCGGAGTCTGCTCTCTCTCCTGTACCAGCGGATAGAATGAGGCGCTCTTCCCTTGGCAGACGCCAGTCGTCTTCCAGGCGCCAATCGCCCAGGAAGCTATCTCCTGGCGACATCATTTCTCCCGTGGAACAGGATCAAGCTCCTAGTAGGCACTTTTCTAAGGATAAGCGCACGGGTTCTACTTCTCGCTCCTTTCCGAAGAACCTCCAATCTCCGGATAAGAGAGCCTCCCCCTGCATGGACACTTCTAGAGACAGGATCTCTCCTTTTGTAAGACGCCTAGAGCCTGGTAGGCGCTACTCCCCAAGTAGCTGCTCTCCTGCTGTCAAGCGCTGTGTTGAAGATAGGCGCTACTCTCCTGATAGGCGCTATTCGCCTGTTAGCCGCTCTGTTCATGTCAGGCGTAAAGAGCCTGAAAGAAGCTTCTCTGCTGGTAGACAAGCTTTTACAGAGACCCACGCTTCTCGATCTAGGTATTTGGATCCTAGTAGGCGCTCTTCTCCAGGGATTCGCTCTCCTGTTGGTAGGTGCCAAGAGCCTAGCAGGCGCTCCTCTCATTTTAGGCGCAGTTCGCCAGGCAGCCGCTCTCCTCTTGACAGGCGCATGGAGTCTGGTAGGCGCCTTGAGCATAGTAGGCTCTCCTCTCCTAGCAGGCGCTCCCCTTTAGACTTCCGTGTTTCTCGGAACAGACTACTAGAACACAGAGGACTCCTTCATCGGAGTAGGAAGGACGCCTTCGATAAGAGCTCTCCCGAAGCTTTGGCTTCTCCTGATAGGCGCCAGACAGCTGCCAGACACTCCTCACAGGATAGGCGCACTTCTTTAGAGAAGTCCGCCTGCTCTCGTAAAGAAGCCGAAGGTTCTTCGGTAGATGAAATAGAACCTTCAGAAGAGGACTTGGTAAAGGATTCTTCGGTATCGTCTTACAAGATCCTGACAGACCTCCTTCTTCAGGAGTTTGGAGACGCGCTTACTCCGGTCGCTCCTCCTTTTCCTCTCTCCTTATTCTCGACATCTAAGAAGACGAAGGTTTCCTCCTGTGTGAGAATGAAACCAACCATCTCAATGAAAAAGGCTTTGAGAGGTTTTGGTGATTGGCTTCTTTCTAAGGAGGAGAAAGGGAAGACTGTTTTTTCTTTCCCCTCCTTCTAAGCTTACGGGGAAACTTGGTTTCTGGTATGAGTGTGGAGAACCCCTAGGCCTGGGTCTTCCCTCATCTGCAGACGCGGACTTCTCTTCACTGGTGGATTCCTCCCGACGCTCGACCCTCTTGTCTGCTAAGACTACTTGGGCGATGAACGAGCTCGACCACCTGTTAAAGGGAATGTTCAGAGTCTTGGAAGTCTTCAACTTCCTTGACTGGTCTTTAGGGGTTTTAGCTAGAAGGACTCAGAACCCGGATTCCCTTTCGCCCGAGGATCTCAACAGTGTACTTACTTGCATGGACAAGGCAGTGAGAGATGGGTCTAGCGAAGTAGCCTCCCTGTTTGGAGCAGGGGTTATTAAGAAAAGATCGGTCTTCTGCTCTTTTCTGACCAAGTCAGTCTCTCATGCTCAGAAAGCCTCTCTACTATATTCGCAGCTTTCGCCTCTTCTCTTTCCTAAGAAGATAATCCAGGACATCTCTGGAGCTATCTCCGCGAAGGCTACACAAGATATGCTCGCTCAGTCTGCCCGGAAACCTAGAAACGGACTTCCAGACTAAGACTAGGAAGGAGACTCCAGCTAGACAGGAGCCCTTTCGAGGGGGCCCTCCTTCTAGAGCCTCTACCTCAAGAGGTAATAGATCCTTCAAGAGAGGAAGATCCTTTTCTCGCTCTACCAGAGCGAAAAAGTAGGAAAGAAGTCCTCCAGACATCAGTAGGTGCCAGGCTACTAAGATTCGCAGAAGTCTGGGCACAGAGAGGAGCGGACAACTGGTCCCTCTCGATTATCCAAAAAGGATATTTGATTCCCTTCTCAGCAAGACCACCTTTGACGACGACTCCGAGGGAGTTGGTGGCCAAGTACAGGGATCCCATCATGAGCCAAGCTCTTACTCTGGCAGTAGAACAAATGCTAGAGAAAGAGGCGATAGAGCTAGTGAGCGACCCATGCTCAGCGGGCTTTTACAACCGCCTTTTCCTAGTTCCAAAAGCCTCAGGAGGATGGAGACTGGTTCTGGATGTAAGCGCCCTGAATTTCTTTGTAGAAAAGAGGAAGTTCGCCATGGAAACGACATCCTCAGTGTTGGCAGCTCTTCGTCCAGGGGATTGGATGGTGTCCCTAGATCTTCAGGACGCTTACTTCCATGTGCCGATCCATCCTTCTTCAAGGAAATACCTCAGGTTCATGATGGAAGGAAGGATATTCCAATTCAGGGCCTTGTGCTTCGGCCTTTCAACAGCCCCTCAGGTTTTCACAGGACTAATGAAAAATGTAGCAAGATGGCTACATTTGGAGGGAGTGAGGGTGTCCCTTTACTTGGACGGTTGGCTTATCAGAGCCAAGTCGCAAAAAAGATGTTTGGAGGACCTACAAAAGACCCTTTTCATGGCGAGTTCTCTGGGACTTTTGGTGAACTTCCAAAAGTCTCAGTTAATCCCCAGTCAAGATCGTATCTATCTGGGGATTCGGATGGTTTCTCTGGATTTTCGGGCTTTTCCATCTCCAGAAAGGATAGCCCGATGTTCAGAGAAAGTCACAGCCTTTCTAGAGAAAGACGTATGCACAGTGAGGGAGTGGATGAGTTTGCTGGGGGGACACTCCTCGTTGGAGCAATTCCTTTCTCTAGGAAGGTTGCACCTCAGACCTCTCCAGTTCTTTCTACATCGGAACTGGCGTTATCTTTCTCAAAACCTAGAGTTCTCCTTCAAGATTTCAAGAGAAATCAAGAAGGATCTCTCTTGGTGGGCGAACCCTCTCAGGTTTGCAGAAGGGATGTCCCTTCACATACCGAACCCCAACCAAGTGTTGTTTTCCGACGCGTCGGAAACAGGTTGGGGAGCGACGCTTGGCTCAAGAGAAGTGTCAGGCACCTGGAAGGAGGAACAGGTGATCTGGCACATCAACAAGAAAGAGTTGATGGCTGTTTGGCTAGCTTTGAAAGCATTCGAGCCCTACATCCTAGCTTCGACAGTTCAGATAAACTCGGACAACACCACGGCCCTGGCATACATCAGGAAGCAGGGGGGAACTCACTCCTTCTCCCTGTACGAGACAGCAAAAGACCTTCTGCTGTGGGCAGAGGAAAGGAAGATATGTCTCCTTACCAGATTCGTACAGGGAGAAAAGAACGTCAGAGCAGACCTCCTGAGCAGGAAAGATCAAGTCCTGCCGGCGGAGTGGACTCTTCACGAGGATGTTTGCCAGGACCTGTGGAGACTATGGGGAAGGCCTCACATAGATTTCTTCGCCACAGCCAAGAATGCGAGGATAGACAACTACTGCTTTCCTATATCAGACCCGAGGGCAGTGTCAATAGATGCCTTTCTCCTAGATTGGAAGGGCCTAGACACGTATGCTTTTCCTCCCTTCAAGATACTGGGAGAAACTTTCAAGAAGTTTGCAGAATTGGAGGCAGCAAGGATGACGTTGATAGCCCCTTTCTGGCCCGCACAGGTCTGGTTCACAGAGGTACTGGAATGGTTAGTAGACATTCCGAGATCCCTGCCACAGAGGATCGATCTGCTCAGACAACCCCACTTCGACAGGTATCACAGAAACCT
Source organism: Macrobrachium nipponense (assembly GCF_015104395.2). NCBI lineage: Eukaryota > Metazoa > Arthropoda > Malacostraca > Decapoda > Palaemonidae > Macrobrachium > Macrobrachium nipponense. The sequence goes on along the minus strand of NC_087212.1, from coordinate 57,429,734 downwards.
CCCCGCTCTCGGTCTGACTGGCTTCAGACTGTCAAAAGTTTGGTCAGAACGAGAGGGTTTTCTGCAAGAGCTGCAACGGCTATCGCAGCAGCAAGAAGGCCCTCTACCCTTAGAGTCTACCAATCGAAGTGGGACGTCTTTTGGCGGTGGTGTAGGAGCCATCACCTTTCCTCTTCCAGTACCTCTGTAACCCAAATAGCAGACTTCTTACTTTTCCTTAGGGAAAAAGGTGGACTGGCGGTATCAACCATTAAAGGATATCGTAGCATGCTGGCTGCAGTGTTTAGGCACAGAGACCTAAATATTTCAGAAAACAAAGACCTTCATGATCAAATAAGATCCTTTGAAACATCCAAGAAGGTTTCGTCAGAGATTCCGAGTTGGAATCTGGATGTAGTGCTGCGTTTCCTTAGGTCCCCTAAGTTCGAACCGCCTCAGTCTGCCTCTTTTAGAGACCTCATGAGAAAGACACTTTTTCTCATGGCATTGGCTTCCGCCAAAAGGATTAGTGAGCTCCATGCAATAGAAGGGAGAGTGGGGTTCAAAGGAGATGCAGCGATCTGTGCCTTCCTGCCTTCGTTCTTGACCAAGAACGAGAACCCCTCTTATCCTTGGCCTAGGAGTTTTGAAATCCAAGGTTTATCTGCCTTAGTAGGGGAGGAAGCAGAGAGGTCACTTTGCCCAGTACGAAGTCTAAAGTTTTATCTTCAGAGGAAGAAGAAACTTAAGGGCAATGATGTCAACCTTTGGTGCTCTGTAAGGGATCCAAGGAGGGCTTTATCTAAGAATGCGCTTTCTTTCTTCATCAGAAGCCTGGTGAAAGAAGCACATGTGACATGTGATGAAAGTCAATTCAAGCTTCTGAAGGTCAAAGCTCATGAGGTAAGAGCTATTGCCACTTCATTAACTTTCAATAAAAACATGTCTCTGAGTAATATTATGAAGGCAACATTCTGGCGTTGCAACTCAGTCTTTGCAAACCACTATCTGAGAGACGTCAAAATCACGTATGAAAAGTGCTTTGCGTTAGGCCCATACGTATCGGTGGATTCGGTGCTGGGGCAGAGAGCTGAGACATATCCTTTGTAGTGTATTTTTTCCCCCTTGTTTAGTTTTGTAAGTTTTTTGGTTGTTTGAAAGAGCATGCGGGTAGGCATCTCTTTCATGTCGTATGTCTAACAATGATTAGATTGGTTAGGTGATCAGTTTATGTTTGAGCTCCTTGCAATGATAGTGGTTAGGTTCTGTCATATAAGAGGGCGAATCCCCTTTGACAAGATCCTGCTTGGATTCTATCAAGTAAGCGGATACCAAATCCCTTTGATAGACCCAAAGAGTCTATCAGCTGTAGGTCACGCCCTCGCTGAAGCTCTTCAGGCAACGCAGACTAATAGACAGTAACTATGAAGTCTTCTGCCTAAACAGGTAAGAACCAAGGTTGTATTTTACATCCTACAACAGGTGTTGTTTCCCCCTTTTTCCATGTTAATATTGCTGTCTCTTCCCCTCCACCAAGGGTGTCAATCAGCTAAGTATATATCTGACAGGAAAGTTCATGTACAAAAATGTTATTGTTAGTATACAGTAAGGTTTTGTACATACTTACCTGGCAGATATATACGATTGATGGCCCGCCCAGCCTCCCCTCAGGAGACAGGTGGAAGAGAAAATCTGGCTGGAAAGGGAGATTGGTTCATACAACCGCCACCCAGCGGCGGGTAAGATAGATCACCTGACCTACCTGTCGCGTGTGTCGCAAGTTTTGAATTATGTCGTGCGTCAGAGACGTATGTACAAAACCTTATTGTATACTAACAATAACATTTTCAGTGCCTTAAAACTGCTTACAGCGCCATAAACCAAGCGCTTTTAAGTCAGAATGCCGTAAACCAAGACTGCCGTAAACCGTTGTCTGCCTGTACAGTCATATCCATTATTCTTGAGATACAACTCCAAGGAACAGAAATTGCAGCACATCCCTATTATTAGACATTGCTGATGCTCAGTACAATAGTCTGTACTGTTGTATTCATTTAGGTAAAAGATAAACAGAATGATGGAAACTTAAAAATGCTTTTAATCTTGAAGCTTACTATATCTTATTTTTAGGCCATGACAGTTTTTCTCGTTGGTAATACTTTTATTCACTTTCATGTTTTAATAAAATTTCTCATTTCAGATACTACTGCAATGTTTGTGATTGTGTCGTCAAGGACTCTATAAACTTTCTTGATCATATTAATGGAAAAAAGCGTAAGTATTGCATGCAGATTTCTTACTGTTCTAAAGTTTACTCTGAACATTACTTGATAGACACAAATTATCTGTAATCAGCCTAGCATGGAAATCCACTTTTCCTTCTCTGTACAGAAATCAGAGGATTTATTATTATTATTGTTATTATTAGGGAAAAACTCTATCGCGAGAGTATAAATAATGTTCTAAAGGGTCCACAATAATAAACAGTGTTAAGAGTCTGTGTATAATTTTTAAAGAATTTTTAAACTTTACAAAAAGCTTTCGAACCCTTCCCTGGGTTCATCTTCAGTCCAAAGAGCAATAAGTTACAACAAGTGCTGAGGTGAATTTAAAAAAGAGTCGTTAGATCGTTGACACCGGTCGTTAGCTCTTTCTTCATCACCTAGTCCATTAACGAGCTAACGACCGGTGTCAACGATCTTCAACGACTTGTTTTTAAATTCACCTCAGCACTTGTTGTAACTTATTGTTCCTTTGGACTGAAGATGAACCCAGGGAAGGGTTCAAAAGCTTTTTGTAAAGTTTTAAAAAAATTTTTAAATTATACACAGACTCTTAACACTGTTTATTATTGTGGACCCTTTAGAACATTGTTATTATTAATCAGAAGCTGAACTCGTTCATAATGGAACAAGCCCACAGGGGGTGTTAGCTTGAAAACAAACTTTCGAAGGATATGGTTTAACAAACCATATCCTAGTAGGAAATACAGAAAAGACAGATCAGTTATTTGAAAATAAGAAGAATAACAAAAAGAATAAATAGATATGTGAATAGATTATAAAAGACAAGGAGAATTATTTTTGGGTAGTAATGTATTACAACTTTGGTTAATCTATTATTCCAATTGTGCAAAACCCTAAGGGAGACTTGTTCCACAGTCCAATGGTGTAAGGAATAAAGGACCTCTGGAACTGGGAAGTTCAACAGTGAAGCACACTTACTGCATACTATAGGTGTTACTGTTAATGACAAACTGCAAGCTCAAAAAGACATGCTGCCACATAGTAGTAGCTGCTACTGTAATTGCAAGGAAATAAGCCAAGAAATAGAATTTTTTTGTGGTTCCAGTTATTCAGCCCTGAATAGCCCATCTATCTGTGAGGGCTAATAATACCCAATTGTCAGACCCTTGTTTGATAATATAGTATAGTAAATTGGTGTGACTCTGTATAAAGTTAATGATTACAGATTACCAAATTTGGGGAAAACTGGTGATCCCATGGAAGAGCCTGACAATTAATTTCGATAAATGAGGTAAAAATTGTACAAAAGAACCTAAATAATGTACTTTAGATAATTAACAAAGTTGAACATTAAAATGCTATATGAGAATGTTAATGATTTATCAAGGAAATTGGAATAGACATCCAGGGTAAGGTGGAAAAACGTTGCTAGATTACTTAGAAACAAAATTGTTGCATTAGATAAAGGAAAAAATATATGATGTGTGCACAAGATGTAGCCTTTCCATCTCACATCATAGGCATAGACTCCTAAAAAGAATATGGAGGAGATTGTGAAACACAGCAACTAGAAAATGACAACAAGATTCCTAAGTAGAAATGCATGGGGAAAACTCACATTTAAAAAGTAGTTGTAGTAGAGAGTGTCCAGGGTCTTTATTGGTGGGTAGATAAAAGTAGTAGGACCTGTACGGAGCTAGTGCTGCCAGTGCTAGCTGCACCAACTTTTTAGCCTTTTACTTTATTCACATTCCGGCTTCCTTTTTTCCATCTTAGTGTCCAACCTCCCCAACTCCCTCCTTTCACTGTCTTAGGTACTAAATGGAGTTACGTATAGCCTAATTTTTGTGAATTATCATCACAAAGTGGTAGAATACCAACCAATTTGAAGACCTATGTCACACAAAAAGGGGCATTTATGAGGACCTGGGCCATTGCACAGCATATAAGGGAATGAAGAAAACTTATCACAAATGTCTTACCAAGCCTGATGATGACGATAATACCTTTGGCCACATTGTCATTTAAGATCTTCAGAGAGGCCAGCCCCTATCTAAGGCAATCGTTTTAAATCATCGTGTGAAAAATTGAGCTATCACAGATTTGATTTAAGTTTTTATTATCCTAGAAACAATTTAGACCCATATTGTAGGCAATATCAAATTTTGCAATTTAGATATTGTTGGGTCTGAGTTAAGATCCTGTATGGGTCCAGAAAAGAGAAAGTGGTCTCTTCAAATCAGTATACAGTAGTCCCCCCATATTCGCAGGGGATGCGTACCAGACCCCCCTGCGAATATTTAGAATCCACGACTAGTTGGAACCCTTTTAAAACGCTGAAAATGGCCTATTTTGGTAGCTAAAACTTGAGAAAAACCCACTAAACAATTTTAAACTTGGTTTTTTTAATAGTGTTTATCACAAAAAGTACATTTTATGATGAAATTGATAAACAGGAATTCCTGGATATTTCTAGAAAAATACAGCGAATAGGTGAATTTCATTTGAATAATGGGGAGGTATGGTCCAGAGAGAAATCCACGAATCAGTGAGTCCGCGAATCGGGAGAACGCGAATACGGGGGCCCCACTGTACAGTATAATAATAACACACCATGAATTCTGTTTACATTTGCTTAAACTCATATCCTCAGCATCTAATGTGTGGGAAATGCAAACAGTGTTAGAGTATAAAGGAAGGCTTTTCACACCAGCATTTCATAACATGCAAATTGATGTTTTAGTCATAATGGCACTGATTGAAGCAGGATTTTTCTTAGAATCTTTTACACACTTACATATATTTGTTATTATTATTGTTCAGAAGATGACCCCTGTTCATGTGGAACAAGCCAGCTGCAGCCATTGACTTGAAACTCATTTCAAAGAACATGGTGTCCATATGAAAGAAATAGCAGAAGGTACTGTAATAGGAAATACAGAAAGAAGGGCTCAGATCTTAGAAAAAAAATAAATGAGCAAATTAATAAATAAATACTAGGTATAAATGCAAGTAAATTATACGTACAAGGAGAATTGCTTTAGGGTGGTAATGCATTTCATCTTTGCTTGAACTTTGGAGGTTCTGATTGCACAATATCATCAGGGAGACTTCAAGATACAGGTTTACCCATATATTCCAGTTATCAGTCACTTGAAGAGAAAAGACAGGGTAAATAGCTTAAATTTTTAGCTTAAGAACAAGACAGTTATTAATGGGAACAAAGTATTTTTAAACATTATTTTTTTCCTGTATATATTTCACAGTTTCATAGATTAATCCCAATACTGGTTTTGCATGTAACTGTCATGATAAGAAAAAAATATTCATTAAATAACTGTATTATGAATGGTGTATATGTTATTGTATTTTGTAAATTTATTATGAAATGACTCATTCCAGATCAACGAAATTTGGGCATGTCCATGCGCGTTGAACGTTCATCATTGGAACAAGTTAAAAAAAGATTCGATGTGAATAAAAAGAAGTTGGAAGAAAAGAAAAAAGACTACGACATCGAACAGAGGATGCAAGAATTGAAGGAGGAGGTTAGTACCTAGTTGTTATTATGTCACATATAAGTTTGAAGTCGTATTGGGCAGACTGTGCGGTGAGGTTGGGGAACAGGGAAAACGAAATTGCCATTAAATAGTTCCCTCACTCAGAGAACGAGAGAGGGGAACCTCAGACTTTGATCAAATTCTTTTGCCCTTGTATACAGACACCACCCTACTCATGAACAAGTTATGTTCTGGACGGCCATTTGTATGTTGACTTGTTTGTAAGTTGGTTGCTGTACTCTTCATGCCTATTTAAGTACAATATGATATTGTACAGTACTGTACATTTTTTCATCCTAAAGCACTTTACACTGACATACGTTACTGTATGACAAAATAGGTGCACAAAACGAAATTTGAACCAACGGGTGGCAGAGAGGAGCGCTCTGAACACAATATTAATTTGTGATCCCATTTGTTTCTATCTGAATATTTTCAAGTTGAATGATCATGAGTAGGGTGGTGTCAGTAATCTTTATTTACTGACCAGTACAATGTGGAATTAGCTTAAAGTAGTGATCAATAAATAAAAGAAATATCAAGACCTCTCAAGTACCCTTCAATTGAGGTGCCATCTTCCTAATTTACTAAAGCCTTTGATTCCATGAATACCATATGATAGAGAAGTACAGGCATTAGCTCCAATATTTAATTCTATTCAACTTGGTGTCATCTCTTGTCATTATTGTGCACTGCCTAGTATTTCCAAGATTATGTGCTGGCTAACTTATTTCATGGATTATGGGTAAATAATCAGATAGTGTTTTGCATAGCATTAGTTTGATGTAGTTCAGATCTGGTATTTTTTGTCTTGTTACTAACATTTATTATATGCTGTGAAGTGTTCACAATTTGTTGTTTAATGTTTAGTCATAAGCTTACCAGTTAGCATACTAGTGAACATTGTTCATTAATCATGGTTACTTCCTTTCATATGTTACTTATTGTAACATTGTTAAGCATCATACATAGTTTCAATTACATGCATTTGAGCAATAATTGTTACAATGAAAAAATCAAGAAATGTCTTAATTTTCATGATAAACTGGACCGCAGTTCATTTGTCTCACTGATCGTCTATGCTCCCCAACTTATCCCATTGCATTTTAGAATTCTCAATACAGACAGGTATTCAAACTCAGTCAGGTTATTGCAATGTAAGTATTTTTTGGTCACGTCTAGTTGATATGGCCCAAAAGCACATTTTTAGTCATTCTAGCAATTCTGCCAAGCGCAAGAGTTAGTGAACTCACATATTTTTAAGATTTGAAATCTTAGATGTAGTTTATAAAGGGAGACACTTTGTGAAGTGCTCAGAATCTAAAGTATCAAGAATTTGCAGATCTCATTAAAGATTCCTTGCTTTGGCAGAAGTTTGGAATCTGATTGAGAAGGAAAGTATGCTTCTTCCTTTTCAAAACAAATTCTCAGGATAGCATGTGTGTGTGTGTGTGTGTGTGTGGGGTAGACATATTGGAGGTCTCTCTTGTGTTTTTTATAAAAAAAAAGGGGTTTTCACCCTTTGTAATTATACATCATATATAATGCAATGCGTTAATAGTGTCTGTGTCATACCCAGTAAGCCAGATAGTAATGTGTAATTGCAGATACTATATTAATCTACATTCTACTCCAATCAGTGCCTCTGAAATCTTTCAAATTATAGCTACTTGAGGCCTATTGGCTGGGGAATTGGGTATAAGAGTGCAGTGTGTGTTATCTGACCAACCTCCAACCATCGTGCAAGTGACCCTGGCACCTACCAATACCTGTGTTCCACACACAAGTTCTGTACTCATGAGCAATTGTCTTTACTTTATACAGTACCAATTGAATCACCATTGAGTGTGGTATACAATCTGTCAGAACAGCCTTCTCTGATGGGGAAATTAATTTTGCATATACAAAATACAAAGACCTGATACCAGGAAACATTTTCCTGGAGTGATCTATAGAAAAACTTGTCCAGTCACAAGAAAATATCATATATCACTAAGTGACTAAGGACCTGCTGATCTAAGCCTACCTGCAGTGTACCATATGGCAGAAAATGCCTTCCAAACAGCAAAATTTCTCTCTGGAAAAATTGAAAAAATTCTTAAAAAATTGAGGAAACAAATGATAAATTTTCATGGATCCGGGATGTGATCAAAAGATTGCAGGAATCGCTAAACAGTCATAAAAATGTGGAAACAAATAACAATTTCTCACGGATCTTGGATACAATCAAAGGAGTACAGGAATCATTAGACAATTGTACAGCAAGCCACCAGACTCCTTCAAGTGTGGCATGTATTATTTCAAGAGCTGGGCATCGCCACTCAAATTTTGGTTCCTCACCCCCCTACTTCCGGAACTTTTTGAACTTTTGGAAACCTCTACCCGCACCTCCACCCAGAACCACTGAGAGATAAATTTCTTTTTTCATCTTGAAACACATTGTGTACTCACCTGTTCACCCTTTAATTGTTGCTTAGATTGGTTGGGAAGTGAATTGAATTGGCCTTGAAGCAGTGCCAAATTAGGTGTTTAGTCTATTGTTTATATATTCCATTTTTAATCTTTATTATTATATATATATATATATATATATATATATATATATATATATATATATATATATATATATATATATATATATATATATATATATATATATATACAGTAATACT
>NC_087212.1:57368777-57416277 GCF_015104395.2 Macrobrachium nipponense | reverse complement strand
CTGTTTTTTAACCGGATCTAGCTAGGCGCTAGAAATGATCCAATTGTTAAGACCGAAGGTTTGTAGCTATGAAAAATACAAATTGTCTTAGTAAATTTGTCATTTTATTTTTCATCCTAATAAATGAGCTCTTCTTTATTTCCTCTTACCTTCTGTTACTTCTTTCAAATGAACACCATATTCTTTGGAAGCTTGAATTTCATCTCAGTGGCCCATGAGGGCTTGTTTCATATGAATAGGTTTCATCTGAATAGTAGTAATAATAATTTTAATGCCTGTATAAGCAAGCAAGATTAATTTTCTTTTACACATAATAATATAAGCTGTGCAGAGTGTAATTCTTTAAAATTCACTCTTTATTTCCAGGAAGAGAAGCTGAAGGAGTACCGGAGAGAAAAACGCAAGGAAAGGAAGCGAAAAGCAGATTCCTCCATTGACGATGACAGCGGTATGGATCCAGAGATGGCCAAAATAATGGGTTTCGGAGGATTTTCTTCATCCAAAAAATAGAATGCAATACGTACATATATTCCTATTTCTGTACTCAAAGCATGATTTTTGTAGAATAAATGATATTTTAAATTTGTTTTTTCTATTGATTTGTTCCAACATTTATAATACAATGTTAGTCTCATCAAATCTCATTACTTTTACCTTGATCATTTGTGCAGTTGCTTGAAATCCAAGCACTTCAAGACCAATATAAGGAAGCATTATCTCTCATGCAAGAAAAGCATAGAAGACTAATCACTGTATGTGTCTGCCACTTGGGTAAGAGCTAACAGTTCTCCACAGTGCAACACTTTTCAGGATTACCATTTTTTTCATAATTTTAATTTTTTTTCAGGTGGTCTGTTTGTCTGATGTATTCAATAAAATATACTACTTTATTATTATTATGTATCTTTATTCAGAAGGTGAAGCCTATTCGTATGGAACATGCTCACAGAGGCCATTGACTGGAAAATCAAGCTACTAAAGAATTTTGTGTTCATTTGAAAGCAGGAACAGTGAGTAATAGGAAATATAGAAAAAAGATATTTTGTCTTGTAAGTACAGTACATACATTAATAGTATACATTTGTCCGTAGTGACTAATAGAGGACTAATTTTTTTGTTGCATTGATAACAGTTTCATACCCTTAGTGTTATTATAATGGTTATACCTTAACTCAGATTATTAGGTTTCACCGGGCAAGATTTGTGGCTCATTAAATTTTATTTCAGGTGATTGCAGAGGTCTCATATGCCTTATACTAATCTAACCTGTACAACTATACTTGTCAAGATTGGTCACCAGTTCAAGGGAAAAATCTTAGTTAGCAAAAGTATGAGATAAGACAAAGATTTTGCAGGTAGTTTGAGTGTTTCTCTGTTGCATAGATTCATACATTCTGTCTTGTGTTGCTGATCCTTTATCAGGGACTAAGGAGCCTATTACTGTGAAATGTTGCTTTTTGACAGACAGTGGTCTTGGTGTTTAATTGAGTGATCACTTCTAATGCTTCCTCCACATCCAGTACTCCACCGCCTTCAATTCATGAACTATCGAGCACTACTGATTCTCCTCCAACTCGAGGACATTCTACGTTCAACAATTCAGGCTGGGATAGGCCGTAATTTCTTGCCAGGGCTACAGAAACATTGCCTTCTTCATCGGCAAGCACTGTTGCCAGATGCCCTTCTCTTGCCATTACTTAAGCAGAGGTTCTTGTTGCAGGGCAGATTTTGGGAGTCTGCCACTTCTGGATTTACTCCCAGCATAAGCATCGTATGAGGTGTCATTACTCAGCTCCCAAATCTAGTTCTCAGTGTCACTTCTCACAAGTTGTGGGCATCAACCCCTAGGAAACAGTATGGTCTCATAGTTCTCTTTTAGCACTGTGGATACTTATTACTTGTCTGGCAGGGACTATCAGGATCTTGTGCGGTCAAACATTGGTTCATATGTACATGGTAGAATTTCTACACAGTTACCATCTTTCTCCAGTCAAGTGCTAATGAATGATCTACAGAATTTTTCTAGAGATTTTTTTGAGTCATACATAAATTCTTGTTCAACCCCTTGTGTCTCCTGTTATATTCATCAAGGACTTGCAATTGAAGAAGTTTCCAACAGAGGTTTTCATCTTAGGAAGACTGAAAGGGCTCCAATGACAATCTAGAGTAGCCTCAGGTCTTCTTTCATGTCCTACCTATGCATGCAGTGGACTTCCAAGTCAAGGTCTGCCTAGAGATATGGCTGCCTATCCACTTGCCTTGCACATTGGAATGAACATATAAAAGTGGCACATTCATTCAATGCAGATTCCACCAAGAAATACCCTTCAAAGGTTTATAAGTATCCATGATCCAATTAGGATTTTACCTTCTGATAGAGGAGCCAATTTTGCAGAGCAAAATGGGAATTGCAGGAGAGTTTGAAGTTGGTACGTGGTTCATAAGTTAGTGAAATTCTGCTAAGAAATACCTGTGACATTAAGTTCTCCACTTCACCAAGTGCCGGTTACTTTGGCAGTGTTCATGAACATACGATCCGATCAACTCGCAGTAATTTGGATGTATTATTGGAACAGTATCCAATTCAGTTTGACAACGAGTCAGTGAGTCACAGCAGACATATTCCAGTATGAAACAGAAATAATTAACACTTTGAAGAGTAAAGTTGTGGCTAGTAATATCAACAAAGGAGAAAGATGAGTAAATAAACTGATTTGAGTTGGAATGGCAAGTTCATGACTTAGTTTTACTTCTCAAAAATTAAACTGGGTAATTCCCCTCATGAACCTTTGGATTGATGTAATTGATAAAAAAAATAACTTGATTCATGAAAACATGAACTACATTTGTTAACCAATAGGGGTAAATAAACATGTCAGCCTGTTGCTTTGAAAAGTAGGGAAAGGGATAGCACCATGTGTGTACCTCATGCAGCGTACTGTAGGAACTACTAAAGGTTGTCACCAGCATTCATTTGGTCCATAGCTGGACCCACTTTATAACCATTTGCTTACCTCCATTCCCTCTTCCTTCCTTCATTTTGCATGCAATTGCAATTTCACCACCAACTGTAGGCTAGATGTTAATTAGCCTTCCAAATATTTATGAAAATGTAAATTCTTGAGTTAAATTCCACCTGTTATGCATATAGTCAGGCTAGCTGTGTGGTGTAATGGTTAATTAGGCATGAGTACACCATAGCCTATGCTAAGGACTGCATGCTCTTTGTCATAAGACTGCCGTTCTAAATGAACTGTTTGTGTTACTGGAAACCAGTATAGGGATCCAGTGTAAGAGCCAAGTACAGGCAGTCGCCGGGTTACGACGGTCTCGGCTTACGACGTTCCGAGGTTGCGACGCTTTTCAATTATATTCATCAGACATTATTTCCAGGGTTACGACGCCTACAACGCTCATCTGGCAGATGAAATATGACACCAAAAATGCAAAATAATCAATATTTGAAGTTTTTTTTTTGATGAAAAATGCCATAAGAATGCAGTTTACATAGTTTTCAATGCACCCAAAGCATTAAAAGTAGGGTTTTCTTAGGATTTTTGACAATGTTCCAGCTTACGACGATTTTCGGCTTACAACGCGTCTCAAGAACGGAACCCCCGTAGTAACCTGGGGACTGCCTGTATAGAGGTCCAGTGTAAGAACCAGTATAGGATACCATTGTAAGAATCAGTGTTGGTCCTGCTATAGAAGGAATACAACTAGGAATAAGTTGCTTTTACAACATATCCACCTGCAGTTAAGAAGATAAAATATAAAGAAAACCCACAGGAGCCAACCTTTCCCTCAGCCCTAACTACAAAAATGAGGAATCGTCCGTCCCTGATGTCAAGTACAAGTTTCAACTAAGCATTGTCCTAGAAATTGGGTAATTTTATTATAGATCTACCAATTGTCCTTAAATGTATGGTAGCCTCCGAATGTTTAAGTCAGGAAAACTGACACAGGAATACTGTATACATATACAATACAATATATAAATACAAAAAGGAATTTCAGATTTGTCAGTCTCATGAAATTTTATATATATATATATATATATATATATATATATATATATATAATATATATATATATATATATATATATATATATATATATATATATATATATATATATATATATATATATATATATATATATATATATATATATATATTATATATATATAATATATATATATATATATATATATATATAGTATATATATATATATATATATATATATATATATGTATGTATAACTGAATCACGAAAGTTAGGAACGTGATAAATCCATAAATAAAGATATATGCCACAAAGGAATAATAAACGAATGAGGATCTGCAAGATCTTTCGACGTTAAACGTCCTTTACTGAGCAGAGACTGACATAGATATGGGAAAAGACAATACAAGAAGATTCGTATAACTGACAGATAGTGATTATAAAGAGATTAGTACCTAGAATCCGACACACCTGGAAGATGAAAATCCTTCCCAAACAAGCATAAACAATGGATGCAATTAAAGGTTTAAGACAATCATCTCAGATACAAGGTCCAGACAATTAAAGGATTATAGGTGACAGCTATACAGAACTTGGTAAACAAAACCATATTCACAATACATAACATACATACATACATTACAACAAAAATAATAACTCTAAGGCAACTGATTTTTATTTAAGACAGTAATTATATCTTTGAGGTCATTCTTAAACATGTTACAGATACAAGGGTCTAAATGAAAAAGACCACGACTGACATTGAAATTACAATGAAAAGTAAGTTGTATTAAAGCAGATTCTAAAAGATTTCGTGATAAGACATCTCTTGACCTTGCAATTACTGAACTACCATCCCACTTTATTCGGTGGTTGTTTTCACTTGAATGAATATTGCATTGGATTTTTGCCCAGTTTTTACAGAATATTTATGCTGGCTTAGCCTTACTTCTAGGCCTTTGGTAGACTGTCCGAGATAAAATGAGGGACACTCCATACATGGAATTTTATATATTATGCTGTTGCTATCTCTGGGGCCATTTTTTATTAACTTTCCTTTTAGTGTGTTATTATAGGAAAAAACAAGGTTGACATTAAAAGCTTTTAACAATGATTTAATGGTTTCAAATCCGTTAAAATAAGGCAAACTGAGAATGTTCTTAGAATTTTCTTTCTGCGTGTTACTTACACTATAAAATTTTTTTGCGGGCTTTATTATAACAAATGTCAAATATATGTGAAGGATAGCATAAATCTTTCCCTATTTTTCTTATGTATTCAATTTCTTGATCCAAATATTGTGGACTGACAATGCGCAATGCTCGTAAAAACATAGAGGAAAAAATTGATATTTTTATGTTAAGATGGTGGCCTGAGAAGAAATGAACATAAGTTATGTTGGTCCTCACGTATGCGGTGCTGTAGGTCCGCATATATATTTATGCTTTTAAAGCTTTTTCCATTAATAAAAAAAATGATTGAAATTATATGATATTTTTGAAAATACTAATATTTTTGAAAAAAACGAACCATTTTCACTAGTCTCGAGTGTTCACGCGCCAATATCAGATACGATTGTCAATAAAGAACCGATTTTGACAAGAGCAGATGACGTAACCCAAACGTGATGTACTACAATGCATTCATTCTTTAGGTCCAGCAATCTTCAATTTGCCTCTGTAATTATATTTATAGGTTAGTGAAATTTGATGAATTTGTGGATTAATCTTAGCCTAGGTGAAGACTGACTTACATTATTGTAAACTTAGTCATGTTTAATGAGTTGTTTTTCTTTTTTAGAAAACAACTGCAAATATGTCTTAGGCAATTGCATTAGTTGAAGTGATTCAACTGATTATAACCAAATAAGTTTCGATATCAGTATGCTAGGAAGTGGAGTATTATAATCGTGGATTTTCTTTATATTAATGTAGCTTATTGATAAAAAAAAGGATCAATTATGATGTCTCTTTTCCAATTTTTTGAAACTCATATCCCTGAATAGGGCATTCGTTTGGCTTAGGATTGCCACATGTATACCATAAACCATGCATAATATGCTGTCCATTCTCTTGGGGAAATATCTCATTTCAAAATATCCGGATCATAAAAGGTGGCATAGATTTACGTTTCATATAGTTTTTGTTGTCAGTTTACAATGCTTATGACATTGATTTTAAGACTAGACCTATGTTATATATTAGGTTGTTTATTATCATTATTACTTCAGAAAACGTTTTGATTTAACATACAGCATATTACCTAAACTTCCCACTTTTTGCTGAAAACTTTATGAATAAATTTACTTGCCCGTGTTCACTTTGTAGCCTAATTTACCCATCAAATCGTATATAACAATCATAACTATAAAACAGAAATTTATATATATATATATATATATATATATATATATATATATATATATATATATATATATATATATATCGAATGTAATAAATCAGCTTTAAGACTGAACACTGTCCGCGTATCTCGTTCGACTCTAAATTTTACTATCATTAAAGTTACGTAATGTTTCAAAAGATATGAAGCAACTGAATTTCGGAAAGGGGAAAATCTAACTCCAAAAAGGTTTAATTAGTAAGCCCAACTCATATAATGGTAAAGATGCGGTTAATATAATATAACCAGGGTGACTATTTCGTCTAGTTAGTGTAGCAAAATAACATTGCTTGGCAATTAACACTACACCTCCCGGTGCGAAGCTAGTTTTTCGGTGACGTGCGGACTTCGCGGCAACCCTGGATAGTTTGAGCACCACACCACTGTACAAAGAGGCTGTAACGAGTGCGCATTGATGCTCACAGAGGGGTCAGCTTCAGAACTGGGAGCAGATTGTCTAGCCCTGAACAATCTAATATTAAAAACCATACAAAAATATGTAAAACTTTTATAGAAAACAAAGATTTTTCGATAGTAGGACAGGTACAAAAAGAAAACGACTTAACAATACTGGAATCCATTATTATCAAATTGACCGTATCACCGTTAAACTCCCAAACGTCATGCACACAATTGTTTATTGCCTGATGGTCTTGTTGAGCTGCTTTTCTCTGTCTGTATTTGTTATTGTTTTTTTTTTCTCTCTCTCTCTCTCTCTTTCGTTGTAACTCTATACGAGTACAGTAGTATATTTTTAACTTCCTTCTTGGTAGGTTGTCACCAGCCATTTGCTTGTTCTTTAAGTAAATGTTTTAGCAATTATATTCTGAATGTTTTAATTTAATTTAATTCGGATTCTA
The DNA here is from genome assembly GCF_015104395.2 of Macrobrachium nipponense. NCBI lineage: Eukaryota > Metazoa > Arthropoda > Malacostraca > Decapoda > Palaemonidae > Macrobrachium > Macrobrachium nipponense. Next base: position 57,409,012 of record NC_087212.1, on the reverse strand, counting down.
TTAGTTTATTGATTGCCATGTTCGCTTGTTTGCAGCCTAGAAAATGCAACTATGTGGAGTTGTGAAACGTCGGCATGTATTTTAATAGATTGGATACTATTATGGATAGTGCCTTTCCCTGACCCGCCTTGGATTATATATATATATATATATATATATATATATATATATATATATATATATATATATATATATATATATATAAAGGCAAAAGCCATGAACGAAATTGAAGCAATGAAGAACCAATGCCTTTCGACTTTCATCCTTCACTAAGCAGACTGATATAAATATGAAAGTAGACTTACAAAGAAAGCTCACATAAATGACAGATGGGGATTATAAAGGATGATATGAACTTGACATCCAACATCTGGAGAACTATAGTAGATTCACATCAACCTTGGACTTGATGTCTAAGTCTATCCCTTACAACGCTCCTGATTGGTTGTTGATAAGCCAATTGCAGGGCTGGAAACTCTCAAGTCTCTCGAGAGAGTTCATATAGGCAGGATGTATGTTTCACCTCTCCTGATTGATACTTCTTTCAAACTTATACCTCAGGAGAGGTGAAACATACATGGCACCTATGTGAACTCTCGAGAGAGACTGAGAGTTTTCAGCCCTGTGATTGGCTTATCAACAGCCAATCAAGAGCGTCGTGGGGACGGGCCTAGGCATCAAATGCAAGGTTGATGTGAATCTACTGTAGTAGACCAACCCAAAACGGATAGGTGTACAGTTTAAGAAGTTTGCAAAAGAAGCAGTAACAAAACAAATAAAAGATTATACAGGACGGTGACTGACCACAAAATATGATATAAAAATACAATTCAATAAATCTCATTTTGGTAAATAATAACAAAGTAAACATTTTTACAAAATCGCATTAAATACAGATACAAAGAAAATATCGGTAAGGTAACTAATTTGTAATGGAATCAGTGATTTTATCTTTAAGAGTCATTCTTAAACATTTTTTATTATACAAAGGTCAAAATAATACAACCCAAAGCTAAAGTTAAAACTACTAAATTCCCCTTTTAGGCCCCAAGATAATATCATAAACAAGAACTGTATTTAGAAGTGTTCAAAATGCCAAGCGAAGCTCTTTTTTTCCGTTACTCGTACCCTAGTAGACGTTGGAACTGTTCTGTCTGTTCAATATAAACAATTAAGTAAGAAGAAGTTGACGAGTAGATTAATAGTATTAAATAGTGATAATAATGTAATTATTTACATACTTTAATAATGATTGAACAGTATTGTAAACTTAAATCTAGTTTTAATGCAATATTTTTTAAATACTATGATGAGCATATGTATGAAGCGGACCTTCAGCCACATTACTCGATTGATTGCCGGAACGCCGCGATTTGTTGATGAAACTCGACAAACAGGATTAAACTATAGCCATAGGTATCAGGATTCAAGAAGTACCCGTGAACCAGCCAGTGTTACGGGCTTTGCCTGTTTTTCAGGTTCTCCCCATACATTAGTTAGTAGATGACTAAGAAGCCAGAGAGGCCCTGGGCATGTCAGCTGATGAGTAAAGTTCCTCAGCGATCATCCTAAAGTAAGTTCCCTGAGTCAAGATTCGTGTGAATCGTGTCTTAACCTGTTGAATTTGTCTCTTCGGAAATCTACATGACTGCCTTTTTAGTTTAGATGAAGATCATGTATTTACAATACCTTTAGATTAAGCAGGCATTGAGGTAGAACGTATTTTGAATAAGTTGGCTTGCTAGAACGGCATGAACCAAGGCAACCCGTGGGAGGTTTTCAATTTTGGTTTGCCCCCTTTAACCGATTCAAAACATTTACTTAAAGGTTTAGTAGGTTATTCAACGGGTCATTTAAATTGGGCTAAGGACCGTTGCCTACTGGTATCCTAGTCTGTGATTAACCAGCGTAATCGTTGGCTTAAGATCTTAATCCTCGTGTAGAACGTCACAGCATGAAACTAGGGTAAACATTGGTCGTGGAAGCAACACCTCGAGACCTTTACTTTCCTCTCGTAATAGTAGTAAAGGTAACCCTATAGTTTAGGAGTCTAAATTCACTGCGCCCTTGTGTTTTTAAGTTTTCTTTCTAGAGTAAACAACCGATTGGACTGGCCAACCCACTGACTACCGTGTTTGTGGTCACCCTCTGAAAAAGTACTTTAACACGTCCTGACACCGGAGATGGTCATCAGTCATGAGTTGTTGGTGGCGAGAGGAGGAGCTCGAGACCTCTACTCTACTTCCGAAGTAAGTATTTTCTCCAAAGTTAGAAATTAAGGCCATATTTTAAGATTAAACAGAGGGTAATGAAAAATCTGGCCCAACGCAGTGCACACTACCTCCATGATGCTTTCGAAAATTTTACTTACAACTGAATATTTCGAAGATTGACACCATCTCGATGTTTGTGGAGTTGCTTGTGTCAACAAACTTCCCATTTCCTGTACTAAATCTGCACACCACTTGTACCCATAGACGCTGGGGCTCTTTCATCACAACAATCGTAAACATCGACTTACAACCACTGCCTTTTTAAGGAAACTACGATTTTTGGTAGAAGAAGAAGAAGAAGAGTGCACTAGATTATTATTTAAATAAATAGTTAAACAGCAGTATAAGGTCATGAATTGCGTAAATATTTTTACATAGCTATTCATTCCTTTCTTAAACATATGGCTCCTTAATGACTTGCGCATGTGCAGAACCATTCCAAAACAACGTGGCAGTCTGGTTTTCCTGAAGTTTTCCCCCTACACAAAACCCCTCTACCAGCGATGTTTAAACAATTTGTTTAATCCCAAACATTACCTATGGGATGGTCGACATAACCTCTAAGAGGAAAAATTTACAAACAGGAGGGTGAAGACTGAACAAGAGGGGAATTTTACAAAATCTTTTAAAAAAATTAAACTAATACGTATAGGCTAACATGAAAATCAGAACATCACAGCTTTCTCATACACAAACTTTAAACTTCAAGGGAATAGTTATGCTCGTGCACATGGTGTTAAGAACAGTAACTTTACACTCATTTTATTATTTCAGAAAAACACCAAAAATAAATCTTATTACAATAAAATGAGGATTTGAAACTAAAGCGGGATGGCAAATACATAACTCACTGCCCAACAGATGGTAAACTTATACCTAGTTACTTGGATAAATGTAATTGTCCAAATCTTACAAAGTAAACCAGATTCTAGCTAACCTAATGGCTTGACCACAGACCCATGGTTGTTACCTGTGTGAGTGCTGTAGGAAGAAGGACGAGTTGTGCTGTGCATGGTCGGTTGTCAACTCTGTTACAGTGACATAGTGAATACAGTGACATACTGAATACATTGTACAATTCAGATCAGCATATAGCAAGTTTAAAATTCTACAAATGCACAAATGTTTCTTTACTCTGTTGGGCCTTAATTTGCTACAAAGAAGAACCAACACACCAGTAGTCTACCTTCTTCATCCCTGCCAAAATCGTGAAGATTTTCTCGCAAATAATATGGCCAGTATTAATCGTGACACCAACCGTGTTGGTTGGATATGAGCTTAATAATAATTGACCAATAATAAACAACACCAAATCCTTCATCAGCAACACTTGAAGTAAGTATAGGAAAAATCAATTTCCGAGTAGTCCATGTGGTGCTGTTACTTAGAAATACCGTTTATCTGCTAACAGAAGCAGAGATTGTAAAAGAACAAAGAGAATAAAGCTCTGTGCCTAATGCTAATAGTGTAGTGTGCTGGTAACTGCGTTTGTGAAGTGAGCGCTTAGGAACTGGGAAGAACCTCACATGGGCTCCTGCTCTTCAGCAGCCAGTTTTTGATAAATGAGTAGTTTATCTGTTTACAAAAGCATAGATTTACATTTTCTGTAAATTTTCTGGGTCTGTATCCCCTAAGACATGTTTTTCTTTATGTTCTCCCTGTATTCCCTTTGTTTTTTTTACAATCTGCGCTTCTGTGAGTAGATAGACTATGTACTCATTTTTTCGTTGTTTTCCATGGTTAAATATTTGATAACTTTATGTAATGCATTGAATTTAACCCGTAAACTGTAGGTTTACCAGCCTAGTCTGTGATTAGCATATTCCTTGGCCTATCCTAATATTTGTGTGTCCCGCCACAGCATGAAGCTAGTATGGACGATGTCTAACTGGAGAGGCGGGGAAGGGGAGGGGAGGACAGGCTAGCCCGTCACAGAAATGGGTGAAAGTATTGCAAATAGTTCATTTTTATTATAACTCCAGAACCCTATGGTTCCCAGTGCTTGGCTTTAGGTATCCTAAGTAACACTGAATATCTGAAACAGATTGGCAGGACTAAATTTTTGTTCAGACAAGTGGTGTGGCACTGGCTACAACCCAACCAGAACTAATCTTCTTAACCAGACTTAAGAAGCTGTGCCCCAACCGGGCTGGCAGGGTAGGCTGAGGCTTTGCTCCCCTTTACCTCCTTGAAACACCCCCTCCCCCCCACGAAGTAATACTTAACATAAAGCATATGGGACGTCCTAAGCTACCTTTTGTGGTGGTAATTTCAAATCCTTAAGTTTTGTCATACTAATTTATAAAAAAAAAATGAATTGCTTACCATATTCAAAATTTTTCAAGTTGTGTAGAGCACATAGAGTAGCTTATTTTATGGAAGTTTTTGCGAGGAGGCAAAATTACTAAAGCCTACCCATTTCCCTACTCTGTCATACTGAAAACTATCCCCACTCCCTTATGTGTAATGTTTAGCAACAGCCCCATAGGAATGCACTTTTTAAAAAAATGCATGCGTGTGATGCAACAGTTATGTTCTAGGGGAATTGCTGAATTACTGTGTACAATATTACTTATGTGATCTGTCCAGAGCTGTCACTTGCATGATGGCAAGTGTGGCATCAGTCAGCTTTCAGTAGTTGTGCAATGTGAAGAATATACCCTGCCTTACTCCTATTTCTTGATATAATAAACAATATTATAGTGACTTTGGACTATTGAATGTGTGTGAATCTGCAAGTGACCTCTGAAAAATTGTACTGGGACTTAAGGAGTAGTTAAGGGTAACTATATTTTAAACTATATATTTTATGGAAGTTTGTGAAGTATTGTGAGCATTTTGAACATAACTCTAAAGCCTTAGTGAAAGTGTAAGGGTGAATTTTTTCCATAAATATAGAACTTACTGGAATTGTATTGTTGAGGCTTTCAGGTTTATGAAACTTATTTTTGCTTAATTGCAGGATGGCTGAACTACTAACTGTTGTGGCGGAGGAGATGGGCCGAATTGCTAGCTTGGTATGGAGTGGAGTAGGAGTGGCAGTTCGCCTCAACAACCAAGTTATGACAACCATTCTTAAAGCTTCAGCTCGTGTAGTGCAGTTACTTTTGCTTCTTACTCACAAGGTGAATTTTTCATGTTTGTATTTGACTTATGTAATATGAACTTTTTATTTTATTCAGTAGACAACGTCTTGAAAGAAAAGTTACGTCTTCCATATGAGTTTAATCCAGTCATAGGGAACTCCTTTGTGCTGAGTCTTCAAGTGCTATTCCTAATCTTAGGATATTTTTCCTCATGTGTATCATTATGCAGTGTCTTCAGTGACTGGGCAATAGTTGTATGATGGATGTGTGTAGTGTTGTATTTTACCCCTTGTTGTTCTAAGGTAACTTTAGATAGGTATGAATTTTGGTATCTAAGGGAACATGATGAGTAAGGGGCTAGGGAGAAGGAACTAAGTCAGTGGAACATTTGAACGTCTCAGAGTGATCAATTAACATATTAACTATGTCATCCTCCCCTATTCCTTACATTAACAATGTTGGTCTGCTCTTTACAATTTTCCAGGTGACCAAGGAACAAAATTAGCCAATCCTGTACTAGCAATTGCTGTACTTTTAAACTCAAATCCTTCTGAGTGAAAAATTTTAGAAATGTAGGGTTTCAGACACTAGCAAGAGTTTGTGGCCTCAAGAGGATAAATGCTTCTTGGTTAAAGCACATAACCAGCAGATTCAATGTTTTCTGGGGCAATACTTTGCTAGACCTGGCAAAGATTGCAGGTTATTTCATGTCTCCCCCCTTTCTAGACCCACATAAGCATTGCTCTTTTTGTGGAAAAAAAATTGTTTCTTCCCCTTTTGTGAATTGTGCTGATTGGTCCTCTCAGTGGGTCAAGTTTAGGAAACAGACATTTGCCAGAGTTGTCAAGGGTATATCCACTGTGGACACTGCTGGATCCTTCCACTAGCTTCCATTCCGTTGACACATCCAAAGAGAGTTTCCTTACCTTGTAGGAGCTGACAGAATTGCTGTTTAGTACTGTATTACCCTAAACAGAAAGCAAAACTTTTGGCTCAAGCTTTTGTTAGCAAACAATGTGGTGATTCCTTGTTTTTGTACAAGTAACTTACCCAGCAGATATATACTTAGCTATAGACTCGGTCGTCCCGACAGAATTTCAAAACTCGCGGCACACGCGACAGGTAGGTCAGGTGATCCACCATTCCCGCCGCTGGGTGGCGGGGTCTGGAACTATTCCCGTTTTCTAAGCCATAATTTCTCTGTCGGTTGAACGGACAACACCTATTGTTCGTTCCTCCATCTTGGATTTCAACTCGTTTGCCGAGAATTTGGATTGGTTTTTTGGTGACGTATTCTGTTTTTTCTCTGGCTTGGCATACGCTTATTGTGGACTGTTTTTCGACTTTGGTTTTGACTACTCTTTCACGATGTCTGACGCTAAGGCTTCACCTATGTTTAGAGTTTGCAGTAGGGAAGACTGTAAGGTTAGGCTGCCTAAATCGGCATTAGATCCGCATAGTATTTGCGCTAAATGCAGGGAGAATGAATGTTCTTTTATTAACACCTGTGTGGAATGCGAGAACCTTACGGAGCTTGAATGGAAGGAATTATCATCATATGTTAGGAAGCTTGAGAGAGATAGAGTGAGGAAGGCTTCAGCTAGGTCATCTAGTAGATCTTGCTCCTTAGAACAAGAAATTAACTCTCCTTCTAACAATTTTCCCTTAGCCTCAGCTGCTTCTCCCTGTTCTGAATCCAAAGATTCTTCATCAGAGAGGGAAAATGTAAAAGCTCAATTAAGAAACTTCAAGCTCAGCTACGAGCTCTAAACCAAGGTAAGAGTGGTGATAGTGACTTGTGCAGTGTCCCCAGTGCAGTGGAGGGGGCGTTCTGACCCCGTTCCTCATTGCTCCTAGGCCTAGACCTCTTCCAAAACTCCCAGGACCAGGGGAGGAGGAATGTCGAAAGCCGCAGGGAGGATGCAGAACATCCCCAACGGTCAGGCGTCCCTTCGCAGATCCTGTTGTTAAGTCCAGGCTGCCTCGGATTGCCGCAGAAAAGGCGTCCTAAAGGAGTGTTTTTCGGCCTCAGACTCTTCCTCTCCTAAACGAGGATGGAGTTCGGCCTCCCGTTCGCGCCCTTTGAAGAGAGCCTGGAAGGCGCCTAAAGGAGACGCTGCTGACTCCAGCCCAGAGCGTTTTCAGAGGATTGGCCTTCGGGACCTAAGAGGACTAGACAAGAGGAGCCTGCTCTTCAGGATCCGACCAAGAAGTTTTTGGTTAATCTGCAAGAGCAGTTAGCGTCGCTCGTAGGCTCTTTTGCTAAGGACTCTACAAGGAGGAAGGATGTCTCGCTCCCTGTGAAGAGTTCCGCTAAGCGTCCTTCTTCGTATAGGAGAGAACTCTCACGATCTCCAGGGCGTTTATCGCCTTCGTCAAGGGACTCGTCGGATAGGAGTTGTTCTCCTGAGAGAAGAGCCCTTTCGCCCTATAGGCTGGCTTCCCCGAAGCGCCCTCTTAGACACAGCGCATCGAGCAGAAGTCTCGAGCGGTTTAGCTACAAGGAACCGGAAACCGATTTAGGTATCAGGATCCCTTGGGTCTTCAGGACCAGGAGCCAGACAGGCGCAAAGAGGCAGCAAGACGCAAGAAAGGACGTCAAGAGCCTCTTAGAACGCTGGATTCAGGACGTCAGGATTCTGCTAGAAGGCAGGAATCAGGACGCTATGAGCCAGGACGCCATGAGTCAGGGCGCCAGGAGTCAGGGCGCCAGGAGTCAGGGCGCCACGAGTCAGGGCGTCACGAGAGTCAGGGCGCCACGAGTCAGGGCGTCAGGAGTCAGGGCGCCAGGAGTTTAGGGCGCCAGAAAACAGGACGCCAGGAGTACGTTAGGCGTCAAGTGTTAGGGCGCCAAGAGCCTGTTAAGCGTCAGGAAATCAGGACGCGGGGATCTTTTCAAGCGCCCTGAATCAGGACGCCAGGAGCCTAGCAAGCGCCACGAACCCGACGAACCTAGACAACAAGAGTCTAGTAGGCACAAGAGTGTTGCGACAGACAGGAGCCTCACTCTTCGTATAGGAGTGCTAATGGTCCCCGCACTCCCCTTCTCGGGAAAGGAGTTCTTCTCCCGGGAAGAGCCAGATCACTCCAAAACGATCTCCTTCTGTAGATCAGTTGGACAGGTATCGGAAGACGAAGAGCCTGTAGATGTAGCAGTTTCGGACTACAAGAGACTTTCTCTTTTGCTGCTAAAGGAGTTCGGAGACTCCCTTCATCCTGCGGACCCTCCTTCACCAGGATCGTTGATGTCCAGCACTAAAGCTCTCAAATCGTCTTCCTTCGTTAAGATGCGCCCCGCTCTTTGTATGAAAAAAGGCATTGAAAACTTTTTCAGAGTGGTTGACTTCCAGAAGGGAAGCGGGCAAGACAGTTTTTTCCTGCCCTCCTTCCAAGTTAACAGGCAAACCAGGAAGGTGGTACGAGACCAAAGAGCCGATGGGGTTAGGCCTGCCTTCTTCCGCGGATGCGGATTTGCTTCCTTAGTGGACTCTGCTAGGAGGAAGTCGTTGCTGTCTGACTAAGGCGACTTGGGGCATGTGTGAGCTGGACCACCTTCTAAAGGGCCTCTTTAAAAACCCTTGAAGTCTTCAACTTTATGGACTGGGCGTTAGGAGCATTAGCGAAGAGAGCTCAGGACACGGACTTTGTTTCCATGGAGGAACTTTCGAGCGTCCTGGCTTGCCTGGACAGAGCGGTCATGGACGGTTCTGTGGAAGTTGCCTCTCTTTTTGGGACGGGAGTTTTTGAAGAAGAGATCTGTCTTTAGCTCTTTCTTAGCAAGAGCAGTATCACCCTTGCAAAGGACATCTCTTCTTTTTGCTCCTTTATCCCCCCGCACCTTTTTCCACAAGAGACGGTTAGAGAGGTTTCGAAATCTCTTACGGAGAAGGCAACTCAAGATCTACTCACGCACTCAGCCAAGAAGTTTAGGCCGGCAGTGCCGATAGAGAAGAAAGAGAGACCCTCTTTTGTTCAGCCCTTTCGAGGGGCCTCCTCTTCTAGAGCCCCTCTTAGAGGTCGAAGACCAGAGAGAAAGAGTAGACCATCTAGAAGGTCCTTCGGGAAGTCTAGATGAACAGCAAGTCCTCCAGACGAAAGTAGGCGCCAGGCTACTCCACTTTGCCAAAGTCTGGGCGCAGAAGGGAGCGGACTCCTGGTCCCTCTCTATCCTGAAAAAAGATACTTGATCCCCTTCAGGGACAAAATCCTCCCTTGACTGACAACTCCAGGGGAGTTTTAACCAGCCAGATACTCGGATCCGGTCCGAAAGCTTGCTATGTTGCAAGCAGTGGAACAGATGATTTCCAAGGAAGCGGTAGAACTGGTTCAAGATCTCCAGTCCCAGGATTCTACAATCGGCTATTCCTGGTTACCGAAAGCATCGGGGGGATGGAGACCAGTTCTAGACGTCAGTGCCCTGAATTTCTTTGTCTTGAAGAAGAAATTTTCAATGGAGACGTCTTCCTCTGTTCTATCTGCTCTTCGTCCAGGGGACTGGATGGTGTCCCTGGACCTTCAGGATGCGTATTTCCATGTGCCAATTCATCCGGCAGCAAGGAAATATCTGAGGTTCATGTTCCAAGGGAAAGTGTTCCAGTTCCGAGCGATGTGCTTCGGACTTTCGACTGCCCCTCAAGTCTTTACGGACATCATGAAGAATGTAGCTTATTGGCTACATCTGGAAGGGATCAGGATCTCGTTATATCTGGACGATTGGCTAATAAGAGCCCAATCGGAGAAAAAATGTCTGGAGGACCTTTTAGTGACTCTAAAGTTGACAAAGTCCTTAGGACTTTTAGTAAATCACGAGAAATCCATGCTGACTCCCCAGCAAAGTATTGTCTATCTGGGGATTCAGATGGATTCTCGGGATTTTCTAGCGTATCCTTCGCAGGAAAGGAGAGTACGCTGCCTAGAAAAGGTGTCAGTCTTCTTAAGGAAAGAACATTGTTCCGCGAGGGAATGGATGAGCTTGCTGGGGACCCTCTCCTCGATGGAACAGTTCGTTTCCTTAGGAAGACTTCACCTACGACCCTTCAATTTTATCTGAAGGAGAAGTGGGATTGGAAGTCCAACAATCTGGGAGAGACTTTTCCAATCTCGAAACGGATCAAGGAGAATATCCGTTGGTGGTTAGATCCACAGAAACTAAGCAAAGGAATCTCCCTTCGCTTACAGAAACCCGCGCCTAGCGTTTGTTTGCAGACTACCTCAGATTCAGGGTGGGGAGCGACCCTAGGTTCGCAAGAAGTGTCAGGCATTTGGGAAGGAGAACAAGTGTCCTGGCACATCAACAAGAAAGAGCTAACAGCCATTCATCTAGCTTTGGTTCATTTCGAGGAACAGGTCTCAGGTCTGGGGATTCAGATTCACTCGGACAACACAACAGCCCTCGCTTATATAAAGAAGCAAGGGGGGACGCATTCCTTTTCCCTGTACGAATCAGCAAAGGATCTGCTGATTTGGCACAGGAAAGGAAGATCTCTCTCCTCACAAAGGTTTGTACAGAGAGGAAAAAATGTCCGGGCAGATCTGTTTAAGTCAAGAAAAGATCAAGTCCTACCCACGGAATGGACTCTCAATCCTCAGATTTGCCAACAACTGTGGCATCTGTGGGGAAGGCCCAATATAGACCTGTTCGCGACCAACAAGAACCACAGATTAGAAACCTATTGCTCCCCGATCTCGGATCCTCAAGCAGTAGCAGTAGACAGCTTTCTGCTAGATTGGACGGGCTTGGACGCGTACGCCTTCCCTCCTTTCAAGATAGTAGGAGAAGTGTTGAGGAAGTTCGCTTGCTCGGAAGGAACAAGAATGACCCTCATCGCTCCCTTTTGGCCGGCTCTCGATTGGTTCACAGAGGTGCTGGAGTGGTTAGTGGATTTTCCAAGATCGCTTCCACTAAGGAACGATCTTCTCAAACAACCCCACTTCGACAGGTTTCACAAAAACCTCCCCGCTCTAAGTCTGACCGCCTTCAGACTGTCGAAGGACTTGTCAGAGCAAGGGGCTTTTCACGAGAAGTGGCGAAGGCTATTGCAAGAGCCAGAAGAGTCTCCACTTTTCTCAAAGTATATCAGTCGAAGTGGGAGTTGTTTAGAAGATGGTGTAGGGAAAAGAAAATATCCTCCTCCAGTACCTCTGTAACTGAAATCGCAGATTTTCTCCTATATTTGAGAAAAGACTGTAACCTGGCAGTTTCAACAGTGAAGGGTTACAGAAGTATGCTGGCCTCAGTTTTTCGACATAGAGGAATAGATCTGACAAACAATAAAGATCTTCATGACCTTATAAGGTCTTTTGAGACCACGAAAGAACATGTAATCAAGAAGCCTAGCTGGAACTTGGATGTGGTCCTCAAGTTCCCTAATGTCGGAAAATTCGTACCGTCTCACGCAGCTTCGTTAGGGACTTAACAAGAAAGTCTTTATTCCTTTTTGCGTTAGCAACAGCCAAGAGAGTGAGCGAGTTGCAAGCTTTGGAAGGTAAAGTGGGGTTTAAGAAAGATTCAGCGATTTGCTCCTTTCAACCATTTTTTCTAGCGAAAAATGAAAATCCCTCAAAGCCTTGGCCAAGAAGCTTTGAGATAAAAGGAATATCTTCATTAACAGGGGAGAGAACTAGAAAGGACTTTGTGTCCAGTCAGGGCACTCAAGTTCTACCTGGAGAAGAAGAAGTTGCTGAAAGGTACAGAAGAAAGTCTTTGGTGCTCTGTAAGAGATCCGAAAAGAGCGATTTCTAAGAACGCCCTTACATTCTTCATAAAAGATGTAATAAGGGAAGCTCACCTTAAATGCGAAGAAGAGCATTTCAAGGTTCTCAGAGTGAGAGCTCATGAAGTGAGAGCCATAGCTACGTCGATGGCTTTTCACAAAACATGGTCGCTTCAGGCTCTTATAGAGTCGACATTTTGGAGATGTAATTCGGTGTTCGCCTCGAATTACCTAAGAGATGTTAAAATTTCGTACGAAAAGTGCTTTGCTCTGGGAGCGTATGTTTCGGCGAATTCAGTGCTGGGAGAAGGGGCTGAGGCTAATCCTTCCTATTTAGTTTAAGGCTTAAATTACTGTTTATTGGTGGTTGTTTTTATTGGTTAATTGTCAGAGGGAATAGGGACCCTCTTACAATTTATAGATTGTAACAAGACTAACATGGTCAGGTGATCGGGATTGGCTTCAGTGCTCTTTGTGATTTGTTTAATAACCTTAACTCTGTCATGTAAGAGGGCGAGTCTCCATTGATATGACAAAAGGTCAAGGCTCTACCATGTAAGTGGGTCAGCCCCCATTGGTACGATCCAGTATAGGCTCTGTCGCGTAAGCGGGCTAGCCCCCATTGACACGATCCAAAGAGTTATTCAACCATAGGTTCATTCCTCGTTGAAACTCTTGAGGCAAGCAGACTCATCGACAGTAGTCATGAAGTCTTCAGCCCAATAAGGTAGGAACTATGGATTATGTTATCCAAGAACATAGGTTGTTTTTTCCCTGTTTTTTAATGTATTTAGTTAAGTATTATTTTGTTTTTAGCTGTCTCCTTGCCCGCCACCAAGGGTGCCAATCAGCTAAGTATATATCTGCTGGGTAAGTTACTTGTACAAAAATGATATTGTTAAGATACAATAAAGTTTTGTACATACTTACCTGGCAGATATATACGATTAATGGCCCAGCCCAGCCTCCCCTCAGGAGACAGGTGTAAGAGAAATTATGGCTTAGAAAACGGGAATAGTTCCAGACCCCGCCACCCAGCGGCGGGAATGGTGGATCACCTGACCTACCTGTCGCGTGTGCCGCGAGTTTTGAAATTCTGTCGGGACGACCGAGTCTATAGCTAAGTATATATCTGCCAGATAAGTATGTACAAAACTTTATTGTATCTTAACAATATCATTTTACCAGTCATGCTAGAGCATAGGTTGGTTTTGTTCAGTGGCCTTCAGATGTGAAGTCAGACACGCAGCATAGACCTTAAAGGGATCTGTTTGGTCTTTTTTTAGAAGACTGCTTATTTCGTTGCTCCTGCGATTACTGTTATTTTCCAGAAGTTGGACTTGCAAGTTTTTCCCCTGTTTGGAGGAAGAGAACATTGCTTCATTGCCCAAGGGATTAAGTCATTCCTCATACTGCTCAGAATATAGGTTTACTTCAATTACGGTTTTATCCAAGGTTTTAGAGAAGCTGCTCCATAAGTGTCTTTGTAGGTTTGTTGAAGATATGCTACCAGCATTACAGTTTGTGTTTTGTAAAGGACTTAGTACTTTTGATATACTCCGTAGGCACTGTCGTCTTCAACACCTAGTTTGAGGTGTTAGCATGCATAGGTTTGATAATATATAATATAGGTATAGATATTTTATTGAGATGATAATGTATCTGTAGCGAGTTTGACAGAATTAGATATGTCGACTCAGTCGACTGTTTTATCTCTCTCATGTTTGGGTTATTCTAAATTCTTGTCTCCTAGCATATTCCTTTTTCTTCTTAATGCTTGTGTTCGTTTTTTGCTTGCTTCCTCGTCGGCTATCGGCCAATCTCCTACTACTGCCTCGTTCAATTTTTCTCTTTCAGGTCTACACTGTCTGTAGTATTTGAAAGTTCTCGCCAAGTTAGATATTCTAGCTTCAGAGATTTCGTAACTCCTCTCCCACTGCCTTCCACTTCTGGCGCCTCGTTCTCCTTCCCTCAGTCGACTTGTGCAGACTGCGGACGTTGTTGACTCGTGCGGACTTGGCCGAGTCCTGAGTCGCTTAAAACTATCGTCCTCTCATTGAGTCATGGTGGATGCGATACAGCTCTCAGCTGCTGTCACCTCCTATCCACAAGTGTCGCTTTTAGTCGCCTAGGGTTGCAGAGAAAGAGCAATCCTTTAAGCTCTTTTGTTTACCTCCTGCCACCAGCTGTCTCCTCCCAGCGCCTGCTGACAGAAGAAGAGTTTGAATGGAGTTTGGGGAACTCATTCAGGCTGGTCGGTGTGTGCTGTGACACTATGCCTTGCTGTATCCTCATTTTGTTGAGGAAAGAGGCCGCATAGAGAATGTCGTAATTGTCTTAGCGTATTTCGACGCCCTCTTAATATTGGAATAGAGAACAACGCTTTCTCCAATTAGAGCATTTCGTAACTTTTCTCGTCCTCGGACGAACAAATCTCCCTTTGGGTCTTGCCTTGGCTTGTTGTCTTGTGTATTTTGAAGTTGCAAAGAGCTGAAGGCCGCCTCTTACTGTGCAAACGCTTATTGGTCATTTAGTCGTTTTTAGTAGGAGGTTTGTTTTCTTTTTCTTTCCTGTAGGGAAATGAACTTGAGATTGACAGACTTGCTGATGGATTTTCAGTCTAGCTCGAGCTATTACCTTTTAGCTACGTTGTCTCGCCTCTGCGACTGTTTAGAGAGGTGGAGACGCCAACCCAGCGAGTTTTTGTAGCCAGCTTTAGGGTTTGTCGCCAGCGGGAGTTTTTAGCAAGGAAAACCAGTAACTAAAACAAGTAACTAATTTCTGATGCCGCAGGGTAATGTCCTCATGCTTATACTCACTCAGTTTGGAAGAAGTGAGAGCACTTTCGCTTCCTGTCTGATTATGCAGTTCGGTTTAAGGTGATAAGGGATTATCTATTAGTAGTCTTGTTTTATACCTTGGGGATAAGTGCAGACTCAAGTTCTGGGATATGGACAGTTGCAACCTCCTAACATGCATGGAGAGACTTAGGACCAGTACGATACATGGTGGAGACGGTGAAGGGCAGTTGTGATTCTATTTTGGTTGTCCTCCACTGGTTTAATCTCCCTCTTATAGCTTCCTTTGTCTTCAGCAGAAATCTCTCATAAGTCTCTTTTTAGTAGGAGATTGTATATAGAGGGAATGATGGTCCAAGGGTAATTTTTTTAGGACGAGCTCCATAAGTAATTGCGATATTCTGGGATGTTTGGAGACTGAATAACAGGAAGTGTCTGCCCACATATTGGTTGGTTTTCTAGCATGGTTTTAGTGCCTTTCCAAAGAACAGTCAGACTTGTGGTACACATGCAGAATGTATTCCGCTTACCAATACATCCAGAGTCATGTAAGTTCCTTCAAGATGTTTTTACTAGAAGGTATTGCTGTTCTGTCCACTTTGTTTGGGTTAGTGTGCAGCCCTCTGTAAGTTATGTCATGGACTTGTTGCCCATTGGTGGATGGTGTCGACTTTAGGAGCAAGGCACTTTTTACTGAAGTAGTGATTCAAGTTGGCCAACTCTGTCAACAGTATTCCGAAGGCTTAGGACCTGTTGCTTCTTCTGGCCCAATTTCTGTGCATTATATTGTCAATTCTCTATATCCCCATTCTTATCTAGTGATGTAAGAATGATACTTAATTATGCATGCTTGTCGGTCAAGATGAATAGGCATGTGCTGCTCGAAGAATTTTAGGCCTAAAGGAAACTTCCTATATGGTATGGGTTTTTCCTCATTAAGAAACATGGCCATACAGGATATTTTCAGATAATCATGCTCAATTAATGTACCGTTTCAGCGTAAGAATTACGACTTACAAATAAAGTTAATTAAATTTGTAAGTAATCCAGAACCAACTTTGGCTCCAGGCCTGTAGGAGGGACTCTGTAACTATTTATTGTCCATTTTGATCTTAAACCTTTAAGTCCAGGTTTTGGTCTTTTCCCTCTGTCTGCAACACAGAGTTTAACTCCTCTGTCTGCAACACAGAGTTTAACTAGTGTCATTACGCTTTCATGCAACACAGAATGGCCAACACTACACCTTGTAAAACTTTTTAGATGTCAGAGCAGTGGAAAAACTTCAGGATGGTTAGCAGGTTTATTCTATTCAGAAACAAAGTCTTTGTGGGAAGTTTGCTGCTTTGAGTGAAATGAAACAACATATTCGTTTAATCATTCATACTGAGGAAAGGACAGTGTTTTAGCAATTGGGGATTCAGGAAGAACAACTGCCTACAAGGGCCTTTACATCCGTCTGTAAGTTTGGTACTTGGTGCAGATTTAAGGAGCACTCATTTAGACTTCCTGGCATGAAGATGAACAAGGACATCCGAATGATTACTACTACTTTGTTGGCCGTCAGGCTTAAGCAGTGGATGTTTCTTTAATTTTGCCTAATTCAGACTCTTAGGCCTGCCTCTTGTATCTACTCTGAATACTATTGAGCAATTTCAAGTTCAAGAATAGCTTAGTATCTCCGGTAGAGTCCTTTTACCCTTAGGGCAAATGATTTTCAGAATTTCCAATGCTATGTGTAGATGTCTCATTCATGCAGTTCCATTAACTAAGGCATCTCCTTAACTGCTTGTAGATGTTAGAATTTCCCCTCCCAATAATAAGATTTTCAAGTTATCATAGATCCCCCTTAATTTAAAACTGCCATGGTCTGGGGTCAGAAGCAGTGGTCTTTGTATTGCTGAGGGTGCCATTCTAGAAGAATTTTCAGCACCTGGATCCTTGTAGACATCAATGTTTTGTTTAGAGGAGATAAGACTTTTCACTGTCTACTTTGAAAGTTATTGTTCCATACGTACTTTCCTTGGTATCATCCAGTGCTTTTAGATCTTGCTGAGGCGCTCGGAACTATCCAGGTGCGCGGAACCTCCCACACAAGCGGAACGTTCCAGGCGCGAGGAACTTTCCAGGCACGAGGCGCCAGGATATCCCGAATCGCATGATGATAGAGAGGTCAGTCACGAGGCTCCTCTTTTTAGTTTTTAGCAGGATCAGCCTTCTCGGCGCAAGGTGTCGCACAGGCGGCCGTCGCTTTTGTCAGGATGATTCTGATACTGAAAGAAGCCCTTCTCCAATATTCAGAAGACTGCTGTAACAGGCAGTTCCTCTCAGCGTGGACTCTCTCCTTCATTCATACTCTTCCCTCATTATGACGAGGCAAGAGCTACGGGAGTTTTCTTAAAAAGAATCTCATCTATTCGGCGTTCGGGAATGACTGCGGAAAGGGAACATCAATCTTCCTTCCGTAAGCTCAAGATCTGAACAGGAATCCTGTCCCTTCCGCGATTTCTGTGGAAATCACGAAGACTTAATGAATTCCTGGATTAACTTCCTTCCTTAGGGAGATATTAAACGTACTATTGTCAAGTAAGTGCATAACACATAATTGACAAAAAATGTATACTCTTTGTATCTTAATGGGTTAGTTCTCATTGACAAAGATCTCAATACATCTTATTGCATAAGCATATAAGCTCTCTTGGACAAGATTCGGAGGAGCTCTCATTCATTGATTAGAGGCTCTTCCAGGTAATAGACGCTTTGAATACGTCCTTATGTCCAAGAGAATAGGAAGCTTGAGAGATTCTCTTCGACCCTCGGTTCTCACTTGGGATCTCCTTCGGCTAATACTAATTCATTCTATTGATGAAAAGAATGAAGATAGTAAATTTCCATTCTCTCTGCCTCGGCGAGGAAAGAATGTAGTAGAGATTTTGGTGTATAGGGCTACTGTATGGTCAAGTCATATGCACATAACGTAGTTACCTCTATGGTTGGCAACTGAATTCCCTGTATCCTTCCAGGAGTTTCCTAGGTAAGGACTACGCTTAAAGGGTTTGTTACGACAACACCGACTCAGCTTATGTATTTAACGAAGGTTGTTTCGCTTAAATATGCATTATTGAGAACTTCCTTAGGCTCGATAATAATTTTATCATATTCCTTCATTGAATGGAGTAACTGGCAACTCAGGAAGTACGGCGAGACAGCGAACGAAGACTGCTGTCACTGGAGGCCAACACAGTACCATCTAGGTCTCGGTCATGAGCGGTTGGTTACATCTCTCTCTCCTACGGGATTGACTGGCTAACCGTATCTCTCCCCTACAATCACGGACTTAGACTCGAATTGAGAGGTTTTATACATTCAACTTCCCTGACAGATATATACTTAGCTACTTAGCTATAGACTCCGTCGTCTCCGACAGAATTTCAAATTTCGCGGCACACGCTACCGGTAGGTCAGGTGATCTACCGCCCTGCCCTGGGTGGCAGGACTAGGAACCATTCCCGTTTTCTAATCAGAATTCTTCTGTCGCCCGGGCCATCAACATTGTTGTTGGTTCCTCTCGATTGGTTTTTCTTTTTTCACCGGCAATTGATCTTCTTGACCGACTTTTGGTGACGTATCTGGATTGTTGGATTGGCATACGCTTTTTGTGGACTGTTTTGTGGACTTGATTTTGGAATTTTCTTTAAAAATGTCTGACTCTGGAATGGTTGTGAGACGTTGTGTGAATGTAGGCTGTAAGGTGAGGTTGCCGAAAGCTTCGGTAGACCCTCACACGGTATGCAAGGGTTTCAGGGAGTATGAATGTTCTTTTACTAATACTTGTAAGGAATGTGAGAATTTGAGTGAGAACGAATGGAAGAATCTAACTAATTATTTTAAAAAGTTAGAGAGAGAAAGAGTGAGGAAGGCTTCTTATAGAAGTTTAAGTAGTTCTAGATCTCAACTAATTCCTAGCTTGGGATCTTCCCCAAGGGTAAGTATGCTACTTCTCCTTCCATTGCAGCCCCTTCTCCTATTGCAGAACCTGTAGATTCAGCGAAAGAACTTGCGGATCTAAAAGCAGCCTTCAAGTTGATGGAAAACAAAATGGCTGCCATACAAGGTAAGGCTAGTGATTATTCAGTGGACAGTGATATGAGTGTCCCCAGTGTAGTGGAGGGGGCATCTGGTCGGCTCAGCAACGCTCCTAGGTCTAGACCTCTTCCAAGCTCACATGCCCAGAGGAGAAGGAATGTCGAAAACCGAAAGGAGGTTGTGGAGAATCCCCACCGATCAGGTGTCCCTTCGGCGGTTTCTGTGACACCCCAGACTGCCAAGGATCGCTATTGTAAAAGCGTCCTGCGTGAGTGTTTTTCGTCGTCGGGATCTTCATCTCCGAGACGTGATTGGAGAGATTCAGATGGATCTCGGCCACTCAAGAGGAGTTGGAAGGCTCCGACTATTGATTCGAGCCCAGAAAACTTCCCTGAGGAGTCTCCCTCGGAGTGAAGAAGGCCAAGAAGAGCCATTCTTTCAACCAGGGTGAGAAGGAGGCAGGAGGTGGAGGCGATGGACTCCTCCCCTCCTCCTTCCCCTCCTCCCGAAGAGGATAAAGAGGAGGTTACGAAGAGATTCATGATGGCGATGCAAGAGCAGATTTCGTCTTTTGTAGGAGTCCTGTCAAAGGAGCCTCCTAGAAGGAAAGACTCTTCCCTTCCGATCAAAAGATCCTCCAGACGTATGGAGGTATCTGCCGCCAGATCGATACTCCTACTCGAGGTGGGAGGTTTGCCGGTACGCAACCTGGATGAACCTATCAGACGTCTGGCACCGGCCAGGAGTGAGGAGTCACCCAGGAGGCAGGAGCCAAGAGCCAGGAGTGAGGGAGTCAACCAGGAGGCAGGAGCCAAGAGCCAGGAGTGTGGAGTCATCCAGGCGGAAAGAGGCAGGAGCCAGGAGGCAAGAGCCAGGAGGCAAGAGGCAGGAGTCAGGAGTCAAGAGGGCAGGAGCCAGGAGCCAAGGACAGGAGTCAGGAGTCAGGTTTTTTAGTCAGGAGCAGGAGCCAGGAGGCAGGAGCCAGGAGTCCGGAGTCAGGAGTCAGGAGGCAGGAGTCTGGAGTCAGGAGTCAGGAGGCAGGAGTCCGGAGTCAGGAGGCAGGAGTCAGGAGGCAGGAGTCAGGAGTCAGGAGGCAAGAGTCAAGAGCCAGGAATGGCAGGAGTCGGAGACTCGTTCCTGGAATTTATGACTCTTCTCCAAATAGGAGCTCCTCTCCTTCAGAGCGTAGGAGGTCTTGGAAGGACTCTTCCTCCAAACGTGAACTTTCTCCTTCGTCTGATCGAGGTTTAGACGAGTTGTCTGATGACGAACCTCCTGCTAATGAGGGACTCTCGAGTTATAAGGTCTTAGCCTCATTATTGCTTCAAGAGTTTGGAGATTCTCTTAGTCCGGCGGCTCCTCCTTCTCCTTGGTCTCTCTTTTCGAGCTCGGGTACGGCAAAATCTTCGGCCTTTTTGAAAATGAAGCCTGCAATATCGATGAAGAAGGCTCTCCATTCTTTAGATTCTTGGATGGACAAGAAGAAAGAGTTAGGAAAGACGGTATTCTGCATGCCTCCTTCCAAACTACATGGAAAGAGAGGTATTTGGTATGGGACAGGAGAGACTATGGGTCTTTCTCTGCCTGCCTCTGCAGATGCGGACTTTTCCAGTTTAGTGGAGGCCTCTAGACGTCACTCCTTAGGATCGGTCAGAGCGACGTGGAGCACTTCAGAGTTGAACCACTTTCTAAAGGGACTTTTTGTCACTTTAGAGGTGTTTCAATCTTTCTGGATTGGTCACTCGGAGTTCTGGCCAACAAATCTAAAGATCCGGAGTTTCTTAAAAACCCAGAGATTCTCCATAGCGTCCTGTCTTGCATGGACAAGGCAGTACAGGACGGTTCGGGTGAAGTGGCTTCCCTTTTTGGTGCTGGTCTCCTGAAAAAGAGATCAGTATATGGATCCCTATTATCAAAAGGGGTTTCTCCGAGCCAGAGGACTGCTTTATTGTTCGCCCCTCTATCGGATCATCTGTTTCCTTCTCAGTTAGTGAAGGATATTTCTCGCTCGTTAACTGAGAAGGCGACACAAGACCTACTAACACAAACGTCCAAGAAAGGATGCCCTGTAGTGTCGGCGATTAAGAAGGACTCTCGTCCTCCTCAGCAGCCCTTTCGTGGAGGTACAGCGGCTCGTCCCCCTGCCAGAAAGAAGAGCTCTGATAAGAGAGGAAGGTCTTCCTTTAGGCCCTTCAAGAAATCCAAATGACTTGTTGCTCCTTCAAGCACCAGTGGGCGCCAGACTCCTGAACTTTGCAGGAGTATGGGCAAAAAGGGGAGCCAGACCCTTGGTCAGTGTCGGTCCTAAAGAAGGGATATGTAATCCCCTTCGAGAACAGCCCTCCCCTAACATCTACGCCTCGGAACTGTCAGCGAGGTACAGAGACCCGGTAATGAGAAAGACTCTCCTTCAAATGGTGGAACAAATGTGGGAAAAAGAGGCCATCGAACTTGTGCAGGATCCACACTCCCCGGGATTTTACAATCGCCTTTTTCTAGTACCAAAGGCATCGGGGGGTGGAGACCAGTTCTGGACGTAAGCGCTGAATCGCTTTGTTCAGAAAAGAAGTTTCGCATGGAAACGTCCGCCTCAGTAATGTCGGCTCTTCGTCCAGGAGATTGGATGGTCTCTGGACTTGCAAGACGCATATTTCCACGTTCTCATTCACCATTTGTCAAAGAAATATCTTCGTTTTGTAATAGGAGACAAGATCTTTCAATTCAGGGCTCTGTGCTTCGGTCTGTCTACAGCTCCGCAAGTATTCACCAACCTGATGGCGAATGTGGCAAGATGGCTTCACCTAGAGGGAATAAAAACATCTCCCTCTACTTGGACGACTGGCTGATCAGGCCAAGTCGGAGATTCAGTGCTTGGAGGACTTATCAGTAACAAGGAACATGATAGAATCGCTGGGATTACTCGTGAACCTCGAGAAGTCACAGCTGATCCCCAGCCAGAGCTTGGTCTATCTGGGGATTCAGATGGATTCTCGTGGTTTTCGAGTATTTCCTTTGCGAGAAAGAATCACTCGAGGTTTGTCGAAAATCTCGAGCTTCTTAGAGAAGAACAGTTCAGCGAGGGATTATCTGAGCCTCTTAGGGACCCTGTCCTCACTAGAAAAGTTCTTCTCTCTGGGGAGGCTTCACCTTCGCCCTCTTCAGTTTTTCCTGAAAGGGGTGTGGAGTTGGAAGACGGGACAACTCTCGGACATCTTCCCGCTTCCACAAGAGGTAAAAGATCATTTGAAGTGGTGGATCCTTCCTCTTCAAAAAAGAACGAAGGCGTATCGCTGCCCTGCAGAACCCAGACCAAGTGTTATATGCCGACGCTTCGGAGTCGGGATGGGGAGCGACGTTAGGAGAGCAAGGGATAGGTGTCAGGCACCTGGACAAAGGAACAGGTGTCCTGGCACATCAATTGCAAGGAACTAGTGGCCATACACCTAGCCTTAAAGTTCTTCGAAGAGATAGTCAGAGGCGAGGTGATACAGATAAACTCGGACAACACCACGGCTCTGGCTACATACGCAAGCAAGGAGGCACGCACTCTTTCTCCCTCTTTCAGTTAACAAGACACCTGTTAACCTGGACAGAAGAAAGAGGCATAACTCTCCTCACAAGATTTGTTCAAGGCATCAAGAATGTGAGAGCCGGACAGACTGAGCAGGAGGAATCAGGTCCTTCCCACAGAATGGGATCTACACGAAGTGTGTCGAAGTCTTTGGTCCCTGTGGGGAGACCTCACATAGACCTGTTTGCGACGTTCCTCTCCAAAAGAATAGAGATCTTTTGCTCTCTAGTGGAAGATCCGAGAGCCTTCGCAATAGACGCGTTTCTCCTGGATTGGTCGGGTGTGGACGCATACGCCTTTCCCCCGTTCAAGATCCAGGGGGAAGTGCTCAGGAAGTTCGTAGCTTCGAAGAACACGAAGTTGACGCTAATAGCCCCATTTTGGCCAGCCCAGGAATGGTTCACAGAGGTACTGGAGTGGATAGTGGACGTTCCCCAGATCTCTTCCAAACAGACCAGATCTACTCAGACAACCCCACTTCGAGAGGTTTCATCACAACCTCCCAGGTCTCGCTCTGACTGCCTTTCGACTATCGAAAGACTTGTCAGAGCGAGGGGCTTTTCTCGCAAGGCTGCGGGCTCTATCGCTAGAGCCGCAGAGCTTCGACGAGAAGAGTATACCAATCAAAGTGGAAGTCTTTAGGAAGTGGTGTAAGAGTCAGAAGCTGTCCTCCTCCAGTACCTCTATAGTGAATATTGCCGATTTCCTCCTCTTTCTGAGAGAGGAATCACACCAGTTAAACTTTCTGTCTCAACAATAAAAGGATACAGAAGCATGCTGTCTTCAGTATTTAGGAATCGAGGGTTAGATATTGCAAGCAACAAAGATCTACGCGATCTAATTAGATCCTTTGAAACTTCAAAGGCAGCTACTCCTAGAACACCTAGTTGGAATCTAGACGTGCGTACTGAAATTCCTTTCATCGGATAAATTCGAGCCTTTACATCTGGCTTCCTTCCGCGACGTCACTAGGAAATGCTTATTCCTGGTGTCTCTCGCTACAGCCAAGAGGACGAGCGAATTGCACGCTCTAGATTCCACAGTGGGGTTCAAAGGAGATGCTGCCATCTGTTCTTTCCAGACAATGTTTCTTGGCAAAGAACGAAAACCCGTCAAAACCGTGGCCAGAAGTTTTGAGGTAAAAGGCCTATCTAACCTCGTAGGCAGAGAGATAGAGAGGTCTCTCTGTCCAGTGAGAGCTCTTAAATATTATTTAGAGAGGAAGAGACAGATGGGAGCTTGTCAACAAGGTCTTTGGTGTGTGGTGAAGAACCCCAAAAGACTCATGTCCAAGAACGCCTTAGCTTTCTTTGTGAGAAGCGTAATTACGGACGTTCACAAGCAACTGCTCGGAGGAATCCTTCGGTCTTCTAAAGTCAAGACCCATGAGGTGAGAGCAGTAGCAACGTCCTTAGCGTTCCAAAAGAATATGTCTCTAAAAAATATCATTGAGACTACATATGGAGGTGCAATTCAGTGTTTGCATCTCATTATCTGAAGGATGTGAGAGTGACCTATGAGAAGTGATTTCTTCGCTAGGTCCATTTGTATCAGCAGATACAGTGCTGGGTCTTGGAGCAAAGACTGATCCTTAAATATTGTGTTTTATCGTACATAAACCCTCTTGTCAGATATGTGCTTGGTTTTCTATTAGCAAGCTCACTGATGTCGCACGGAGCATAGTGTCATTGCTGGTAGGGGATCAAGGGTATGTATGGCTAGTAGGGGAGTACAAAATTTTTTTTTTTGTATATTTTGTAATGAAAGTGTAATTATGTTTCGAGTTTTTGGTTGTTTGTAAGGAGTTCGGGGATAACTCCTTGCAATCTTAGAACTAACATGGATGTTAGGATCAGGTGATCGGGATCGGTGTTGTGCTCCTTGAACAAGGGTGTATGTCATAGTTAGTGGAATAGCACCCAATGACAAAGGCCTTTAGGCTCTGCCGAGTAAGTGGATAAGACCCCATTGGCAGACACCACAAGAACTCTTAGCCATAGATCAATATCTCGCTGAGGCTCTTGAGGCTAAGCAGACTCCAAGGCAGTAGCCGCGAAGTCTTCAGCCTAATAAGGTAGGAACCAAGGTTTATTAATACCTACAACATATGTTGTTTACCTGTCTATTTCAGTAGTTAGCTGTCTCTTACCTACCACAATGTGCTAATCAGTAAGTATATATCTGGCAGGGAAGTTGAATGTATAAAAATGATATTGTCATGTTCCAATAAAGTTTTATACATACTTACCTGACAGATATATACGATTAATGGCCCACCCAGCCTCCCCGCAGGAGACAGGTGGAAGAGAAGAATTCTGATTAGAAAACGGGAATGGTTCCTAGTCCTGCCACCCAGGGCAGGGCGGTAGATCACCTGACCTACCGGTAGCGTGTGCCGCAAAATTTGAAATTCTGTCGGAGACGACGGAGTCTATAGCTAAGTAGCTAAGTATATATCTGTCAGGTAAGTATGTATAAAACTTTATTGTAACATGACAATATCATTTTTTACATGAACTTTCCTGTCAGACATATACTTAGCTTACGTCTCTGACGTCACGACAGAATTCAAAACTCGCGGCTAACGCGACAGGTAGGTCAGGTGATCTACCTTACCCGCCGCTGGGAGGCGGGTGTAAGAACCATCATACCTTTCTTGCCAGATTTTTTCTGTCGTCGGTGTCGACCACACCTGTTGTCGGTACCTCTTGACAGTTGGATTCTTTTCTCGTTTTCGCCCTGGATTGTTTCTACGGACTTTTGGTGAAGTACCCGATCTTTTGGCCTGGCATTCGCGATTTGTGGACAGTTATTGGACTTTTCTTTGGATTTTTCTTTGGATTTTTCTTGGATTCATGATGTCTGATGTTGATACTAAGAAAACTGCTATGTTTAGAGTTTGTTGTATGACTGAGTGTAAGGTGAGGCTACCGAAAGCTGCGGTAGACCCTCACACGGTATGTTTGAAGTGTAGAGGGAATGAATGCACCTTTTAATAAAACCTTGTAATGAATGTGAAAAGCTGAATGAGGATGAATGGAAGTCTTGTCTTCCTACTTGAGGAAGCTTGAAAAGGATAAAGTTAGGAAAGCTTCTTCCAGGAGCAGTAGTAGATCTCGTATTAGCGAGTTGGATGTAGATAATCCTAATTTAGAAGTAGCTCCTTTGTCAGTTTCAGCTCCTGCTCCCTGCACCGAAGCCGAAGATGCGCCTTCGGAAGTGGCCTCAATGAAAGCCACCATTCGCAGTATGGAGAGGAAAATCAAGCAGCTAGAAGGTAAGAGTGATTCCAATAGTGATTTGTGCAGTGAACCCAGTGCAGTGGAGGGTGCGTCTGATCGGCTCCCTAATGCTTCCAGGCCTAGACCTCTTCCAGGACTCCAGTCCTAGTGGAGGAGGAAAGTCGAAAGCCGCAGGAAGGTTAGGGAGCATCCCCAACGGTCAGGCGTCCCCTCGGTAGATCCTGTTGATCGTTCCTTCCCAGCTACCTTGGATCGCTCCAAGAGAGAAATTTTGCGCCAGTGCTTCTCGTCGTCGCCTTCGCCTTCTCCTAAAAGAGGATGGAGCTCTTCGGAAGCCTCGCGCCCTTCGAAGAGAGCCTGGAACGCTCCCTGCGCCGCCCTTCCAGCCCTGAAGTTTTTTCGGAAGAGCCTGAAGTGGAAGCGAAGAAGCGTAAGAGATCTCAGGAGTTTCGTTCCCCGAGCGGAGATCGAGCCTCGTCTCCTGTTCACGAGTTTGTGAATTCTCCTGCAAGGGTGTTGGCTAACCTTCAGGCGCAGATTTCGGCTCTGGCTGGCTCTCTTTGCGTGTCTTCTCGTCGCAGGAAGGACGTCTCGCTTCCTGTAAAGAAGTCCAGGCTCCCTCTCCTGACTCTCGCTATTCGACGGAAGAGGCGCGCTCACCTGTGCGTTCGGATTCTCGCAGGAGGCTTTCTGCTTCGACAAGATCACATCTGCGTCTAAGCGACATTCGCCTGACAGACAAGTTTCTCCTTCGGACAAGGAGCAAACTGCGCGTAGGAGATCCTCACCCTACAGACGCTCTTCTCGAGACAGGATCGCGTCCCCTTGACACCGCTTGACAATGGCAAAAGAGCCTAGTAGGCACTACTCACCTCGTAGCCGCTCCTCGTCTCGCCTCCACTCTCCGGTTGACAAAAGCGCCCTAAATCGGACAGGCGCCCTTCGCTGGACAGGCGTCAAGAGCTTGTTAGGCGCGTTTCGCCTGGCAGGGCGTCTTCTCCTGACTTTTACTCGCCTCGAGTCAGCGCCGAGAGCCTAGCAGGCGCTTCTCCCCTGGTAGGCGCTCTCCTAGTAGGCGCTCGTCGCCAGAGATTCTCTCGCCTCGGTTCAGGCGCCAAGAGCCTGGTAGGCGCTTTTCGTATGGCAGGCGCCGTTCGCCTGGTAGCCGCTCTCCTCTGGATAGGCGCCAAGAGCCTGATAGAAGTTCTTCTTCAAACAGGCGCTCTGCACCTGACTGCTTGCCTGACTCCTATTAGGCTTCAAGGATCTGGGAAACGCACTCCTCCAGACAAGAAGGATGTTGCAAGTAGACACTTGCCTGAAGCATTGTCTCTAAGACGTATACGTCTAACTTCCTCTAGAGACTCCTTTAAGAATAGTCGCGCCTCTAAGGATCAGGAGGGCTCTTCAGCTCAGGAGGAACAGGACCCCTCAGAAGAAGAAGGACCAAAAAGACGCCTCAGTTTCCTCCTATAAGAAACTAACAGAGTTACTCCTGCAAGAGTTTGGAGATATCCTTTCTCCGGTGGCTCTCCCTCCCTTCTCCTCTTTCGTTATTCTCCACTTCGAAGACGTCGAAGGTTTCGGTCTTGTTTGGTAAGGATGAAACCGGGTACCTGTTTCCATGAAAGAAGGCGGCTGAGAGGTTTAGGGGAATGGCTCCTTTCTAAGGAATAGAAAGGGAAGACTGTTTTTTCTTTCCCTCCGTCTAAACTGACCGGCAGATTGGGATTCTGGTACGAATCGGGAGAACCTTTAGGCCTCGCTCTCCCTTCGTCTGCGGACTCGGACTTCTCTTCATTAGTGGATGCTGCTCGTCGTTCCGCCCTCTTGTCCGCCAAGACTACGTGGGGAATGAACGACTTGACCACTTACTGAAGGGAATGTTCCGAGTCCTGGAAGTTTTCAACTTCCTTGATTGGTCTTTAGGTGTAGCTGGCTAATAAGACCAAGACCCCAGATGCTCTGTCTCCTGAAGATCTTAACTGTGTACTCACTTGCATGGATAAAGCAGTGAGAGACGGATCGAGTGAAGTCTCCTCACTGTTTGGAGCTGGACCCGTGCTTAAGAAACGGTCGGTCTACTGTTCGTTTCTCACGAAGGCAGTGTCTCATGCACAAAGGGCCTCGCTCTTGTATGCTCAACTCTCTCTCTTCTGTTCCCCAAGAAAATTATCCAAGATGTCTCGAGTGCCCTTTCAGCTAAGGCTACTCAGACATGTTAGCCCAGGCGGCCAGGAAACCTGGCTCTGTCTTCCAACCCAAGACCAAGAAAGAGACTCCTCTGAGACAGGAGCCCTTTCGAGGAGGACCCGCTGTCAGAGGTTCTGCAACCAGAGGGACTAGACCTTTTAAGAGAGGTAAAACCTTCTATAAGTCAGTCAGAGGGAAGAAATTAGCGGTTCAAGGACTCCAGACATCAGTGGGTGCCAGACTACTGAAATTTTGCCGACGTTGGGCCACCAAAGGGGCCCCAAAGGGGCACAAAATTGAGGTCCCTATCGATTGTCAGCAAAGGATACCTCATTCCCTTCTCGTCAAGACCACCATTGACGACAACTCCGAGGGAGTTGGTAGCCAAGTACAAGGACCCCATCATGAATCAAGCCCTTTCTCTAGCAGTAGATCTCATGCTAGAGAAGGAGGCTATAGAACTAGTGAAAGATCCCCGCTCTGCGGGCTTTTACAACAGACTTTTCCTAGTTCCGAAGAACTCAGGAGGATGGAGACCGGTGTTGGATGTAAGCGCCCTGAACGTCTTTGTGGAAAAAGAGGAAGTTCGCCATGGAGACAACTTCCTCAGTGTTAGCGGCTCCTTCGTCCAGGGGACTGGATGGTGTCTCTAGACCTTCAGGACGCTTACTTTCATGTGCCGATCCATCCTTCTTCACGGAAGTATATCGATTCATGATGGGAGGCAAAACATCTTCCAATTCAAGGCCTTGTGCTTCGGCCTATCAACTGCACCCCAAGTTTTCACGGGGTTAATGAAAAACGTGGCGCAGTGGCTACATTTGGAGGGAGTGAGGGTGTCGCTTTATCTCGACGACTGGCTAATCAGAGCAGAGTCTCAAGAAAGATGTCTGGAGGACCTTCAAAAGACCCTTACATTGGCAAGTTCGCTGGGACTTCTGGTGAACTTCCAGAAGTCTCAATTAATCCCCAGTCAGAGAGGATCTATCTGGGGATTCGGATAGCCTTCTCTGGCTTTTCGGGCTTTTCCGTCGCCAGAGAGGATAGCTCGTTTGCTAAGAGAAAATAACGACCTTCCTAGAGAAAGATGCATGCACAGCGAGGGAGTGGATGAGTCTGCTGGGGACACTCTCCTCGCTGGAGCAATTCGTTTCTCTAGGAAGGTTGCATCTCAGGCCTCTACAGTTCTTCCTACCACCAACTGGAGGCGTCTCTCCCTAGATCTGGAGTTCTCCTTCAAGATCTCAAGGGAAATCAAGAGAGACCTTCGGTGGTGGAACAACCCACTTCGATTTGTGGAAGGAATGTCTCTCTACATGCCGAACCCCAGCCATGTGTTGTTTTCCGACGCATCGGAGGCAGGTTGGGGAGCGACACTCGGACAAGAGAAGTGTCAGGCACCTGGAAGGGGGATCAGGTGTCCTGGCACATCAACAAGAAAGAGTTGATGGCAGTCTGGATGGCATTGAAAGCCATTCGAACCCCACGTCCGAAATGCAGTAGTGCAGGTCAATTCGGACAACACAACAGCCTTGGCGTACATCAAAAAACAGGGGGGGACGCACTCCTTCTCCCTGTACGAAACAGCAAGGGATCTTCTGCTGTGGTCTCAAACAAGGAAGATCAGTCTTCTCACCAGATTCGTACAGGGATAAAGGAACGTCAGGGCCGATCTCCTGAGCAGGAAGAATCAACTCCTGCCTTCCGAGTGGAACCCTCCACTCAGAAGTATGGCCAAGACCTGTGGAGAAGATGGGGCAGACCTCACATCGATCTCTTTGCAACAGCAAAGAATGCAAGAATCGAACTTACTGCTCCCCGATCTCAGACCAGGAGCAGTAGCAGTGGATGCGTTTCTCCTAGATTGGACAGGGCTAGACGTCTACGCCTTTCCCCCCTTCAAAGTACTAGGACAAACCCTCAAGAAATTTGCTATCTCGGAGAGGACAAGAATGACGCTAGTAGCTCCGTTCTGGCCCGCCAAGATTGGTTCACAGAGGTACTGGAATGGTTGGTGGACTTTCCAAGAGCACTTCCACAAAGACAAGATTTGCTCAAACAACCCACTTCGACAGGTATCACAGAAACCTCCCCGCTCTCAATCTGACTGGCTTTCGACTGTCAAAAGTCTTGTCAGAGCGAAGGGGTTTTCGACAAAAGCTGCTAAGGCTATCGCCTCAGCTAGAAGACCTTCGACCCTTAAAGTCTACCAGTCGAAGTGGGACGTCTTTCGCCGTTGGTGCAGGAACCAGAAGTTTTCCTCTTCCAGTACCTCTGTGACTCAGATAGCAGATTTCCTAGTTTTCCTCAGAGAAAAATGCGGTTTGGCAGTATCTACTATCAAAGGATACCGTAGCATGCTGGCTGCGGTGTTTAGACATAGGAATTTAGATCTTTCGAATAACAAAGATCTTCATGATCTATTAAGATCTTTGAATCTTCTAAGAAAACTTCGAACGAAGTTCCAAGTTGGAATCTGGATGTGGTTCTTCGTTTCCTGAGGTCCGCTAGGTTTGAACCACCACATTTAGCCTCCTTCAAAGATCTCACGAGGAAAGCTCTCTTTCTCATGGCTTTAGCATCTGCTAAAAGGGTTAGTGAGATTCATGCCCTAGAAGGAAGGGTAGGTTTCAAAGGAGATTCCGTGGTTTGTTCCTTCCTTCCTTCGTTTTTAGCAAAAAATGAGACCCCTCAAATCCTTGGCCAAGGAACTTTGAGGTTCGTGGTTCATCTGCCCTAGTAGGGGAAGAACCTGAAAGAAACTCTTTGCCCTGTTAGGAGTTTCAAAATACTACCTTCAGAAGAAGAAATCCCTTAAGGGCATTGAGGACAGACTATGGTGCTCTGTAAAGGACCCAGCAGACCATTGTCGAAAAATGCGCTGTCTTTCTTCATTAGAAGTGTTGTGAAAGAAGCACATAGATCTTGTAATGAAGAACATTTCAAGCTCCTAAAAGTCAAGGCTCATGAAGTGAGAGCAATTGCCCACTTCCTTGGCCTTAGAAAGAATATGTCTCTTCAGAATCTGATGAAAAACAACATTCTGGAGATGTAATTCAGTATTCGCCAACCACTACCTAAAAGACGTCAGTATTACGTATTGACGAGTGCTTCGCGTTAGGCCCGTACGTATCGGCGGATTCGGTGCTGGGGCTAGGGAGCTGGAACATATCCTTAGTAGTTTTTTCCCTTGTTTTTTTGGTAATTGAGTTCATATGGTTGTATGAAAAATGATGCAGGTAGGCATCTTTTTTTTTTCGTTTCGTAATGCTAATAACGTTAGTTTGGTTAGGTGATCGGATTTGGTTTGAAGCTCCCTGCGTTGGTAGTGGACAGGTTCTGTCATAGAAGAGGGCGAACCCCCATTGACATGATCCGACTTGGATTCTACTAAGTAAGCGGATATCAAGTCCCGTTAGTAGACCCAAAGAGTCTTTTCAGCTGTAGGTCACGCCCTCGCTGTAGCTCTTATGGCTATGCAGACTAATAGACAGTATCTATGAAGTCTTCAGCCTAAACAGGTAAGAACCAAAGTTATGTTTATCCTACAACAGGTGTTGTTTACCTTTTCTTTGTTATTTTCTGTCTTGTACCCTCCACCAAGGGTGTCAATCAGCTAAGTATATGTCTGACAGGAAAGTTCATGTACAAAAATGATATTGTTATTTTACAATAAAGTTTTGTACATACTTACCTGGCAGACATATACGATTGATGGCCCACCCAGCCTCCCCTCAGGAGACAGGTATAAGAGAGAAAAAATCTGGCAAGAAAGGTATGATGGTTCTTACACCCGCCTCCCAGCGGCGGGTAAGGTAGATCACCTGACCTACCTGTCGCGTTAGCCGCGAGTTTTGAATTCTGTCGTGACGTCAGAGACGTAAGCTAAGTATATGTCTGCCAGGTAAGTATGTACAAAACTTTATTGTAAAATAACAATATCATATTTGTAGGCAAACATGAATAACATTGTCTGCGTTTTGCTAAGAAGCTTTCAATAGAAAGATTTCTTGCAACCTTTCAATGCTGTTTACGGCAATGTAACAGAATTATAGAGGATTCTAACGTGGCAGAGCACTATATTATATAATGCTCTCATGCTTACGAAAGCATAGCCTTATTAGAGAACGGAGCATGCTCAGTGAGAAGATGGATGAGTCTGATGGGAACCATTTTCTTCGTGGCAGAAGTTTGCTTCCCTGAATGGACTATATTACGCCTACCAAGAAACGGAAATAACATATGAGAGGGTGCCGGGTACCATGACAGAGGTACAGATGTTCTGGCACATAGTCTAAAAGAATTGCAAGCAATTTAGGTGACTTGATAATTTCTCGATATAGCGAGTTGTTAACCGAAGGGTTCAGTAGCCTCTTTAACAGCAGGCTCGGTAACATCACGATTTGTTCCTGATTTCGTTCCCCGTCTAACTGGAGGAGGGTTCGATCCGATCCTTATGAGGTTCGCTGCACGATGTTGCATGTCCGTGAGAACCTTCTCGATCGATGATAATAACTATTAACCCCTTCAGCACTGGGACGTACACATGTACGTCTTTTATGGTACAGTAATAAAAGACCGGGATGTACGCGTGTACGTCTTTCATCCCTCCTCGAAAAGCAAAGAAAGCGTTCTTCAGCTTGGATGGTTTCCAGACACAGTATTGTGTACGAGAGAGGTGCTGAAGCTCCACCCACAATTCATTCCAACCAATGAGCGTCCGATGGACGTCGTGACGTCATTTTCATATGGGATATTAGGAGGGGTACTGGCCAACATATGCCAGTGCGCCTCAGGCCATTATCTGAGAAGGATGATTACGATTTTGTCCGTAAACCATATAGATTTGAATTCTAAACCTTTTACTCTTTTGATTGCAGTTATTTTATATGTTGTTTTTTTCAGTATCATGTAGTATGAAGTGTTTCCGAGTCAGGGTCTGAAGTACCTGCCAAATCTATCAGATGATGATCATATAGTAATAATTTCATAGAGGTTACAGGTGATAAGAGTGTTTGGAGACATTGAACCTCTTGTCGATGAAGGCTGGCGGTTCATAACTGATCCATCTTGTGACTTGCGCCCAGACCCAGCCCCCTCTGATTCAAGGAGGGTGGCAATGGGATTCCTGCTTACATCAGATTTCACCTGCTTACGTGATTCATTTTTTTCCCTTTTTTGTGATTATGTAATTGACAAATTGTGTGAATGGATGAATGCTCGGGCAGAGTAGTACTTTCATTCAACAGGAAAGCGTAAGGTGAAAGGACTTCTATGGAGGCCTGTTACTCGTGACGAGATGGGTTTTTTACAGCTTGCTTATGATGATGGGGGTGAAAAAACTGCCCCATATGTATATAAGTATTGGTCACGAGATGCTGTTTCTTTTATTATTATTATTATTATTATTATTATTATTATTATTACTGTTTTATTATTATTATTATTATTACCAGTGCCGTAAATATTCATTGATGTATACGCTGTTTCTGTATGAAACCTAGGAATAACTATTTCAGTATGAAAACTAGTACGTACTGCTATTACCACCACTACTATTTTACTACTACTTTACTACTTTTTCTGCTACTTTATTTCTATTACTTTACTATTATTTCTACTACTTTATAACAGTTCCTACTTCTGCAATTACTTTTTCCACTAAGTATTCCTATTTTTTCCAATATTCTTACTATATTTTTTGTAATTTTTGATAATGGGGTAAAAAATATTCATTGATATCCGTACACACAATGTTTTCACATAAGAATATAAAGGAAAAATATGAATAACAAAATTTAGTGGGAGCAAGTAATGATTGATACTCGCGGTCGACAGGGGGTCTCATGCGGTATGCAAGCATTTGCAGCAATAAAGCAGGCCGGTGGCGAAGGGGTTAACGTCTGTCTAATATTAGTTGGAAAGAGAGTTGTGGAAACCTGCGAGACGTCTTCTTCATAGATCTCTTCGCAATGTTGAAGACGAAGAGGCTTCCTCTAGACTGCTTCCTTATTCTCGATCCAAGAGTGGTAGCAATATACGCCATCCTTTAGTTTGAAAGGGGAATAAACATTAGTTTTTTTTTTTTTTTCTTTTCTTTTCTTTTTCCCTATATATAAATTCTTAACAGATATATTAAGATAATTACTGGCGTCAGAGGAAGAGAGGATGATGCTTTTCGCCCCATTTTGGCCTTCGAGAGGCTGGATTCTCAGAGGTCACGTCCTACAGCACTTTTCTAAAGGCTTTCCCAAGAGAGTCAGTCTACTCTATCAGCCTCACTTAGAAAGGGATCTTAAGAACCTCTCCACTCTGAGTCTGTCTGCGTGCAGACTGACGAGAAGTTGACATGAATGAGAGGATTTTTCAAGGTGAATTACAAGTGTCATGGCCAAGACAAAGAAGTGGTGCAGATCGTGCTGGGTTGAATGAGGAAACTGTCCTCTTCCGATACCTCTGTGATCCACATGGCGGTTTTCTTCCCTTTCTGAGAGAAGAATCAACTTTTATATTTATCTGCTATCAAAGAATACAGTAGCAGGCTATACTTTGTCTCTTCAAAGGGACTTAGAGATAGCAGAGGACTAAGATCTTCGGGATCTTATACGATACCTCAATATGACCAAGAGTAGGATATCATGTACTTCGAGTTGGGATCTTTTCGTGGCCTGCAGATTCCGTGTTCCAACAAGTTGGAACCTCTCCTCATCAAGCTTTTAGAAATTTTATGAGGGAATTCATTTTTTCTCTTGACCTTACCAACTACCAAGAGGACAAGTGAATTTTTGTGTATTGGAATCTCGCATCAGATTCAATGGAGACTCGGCGATTGGTTCTTGCCAGCATAGTATGTCTGGCAAAGAACTAAAACCCTTCTAATCCTGGCTCAGAGCTTTGAAGTCAAGGGACTTTCCCAATTGATAAGGGAAGAGATAGAAGGGTCTATTTGCCCAGGCAGGATATGTTAGTTTTATCTTCAGCAGAAGAAATGGCTTAACGTTTGCCTTCAGAGTCTTTGGGGCGCGATGAGAGCTCGAAGCGCTTCCCAGAAGGTACTCAGAGGGACACGATAAGAGCCAAGAAAGCCCTGGGTTCGCCCACTTTCGGCTCAGAGTCTTCTTCGACTTCCAGGCTCCTTCCCCTCCTTCGGGCAAGGAGAGGGAAGATTCTGCAAGGAATAGATCTCGTTAGCAACGGAAGCACTCACGAAGGATCCTCCTCGGAGGAAGACTCTTCTCTCTCGTCCTGTTTAGATATCCTATCGTCTACTGGACGTAACTGGCTACAAGTGCCTCCCCTCGTCCTAGGCCAGAGGCTCCAGGTAGAAGAGTTCCTTCCACCCTTCTCCAGTCTCCTGATAATCTATTGTGGTTTGTTCAGGATCCTTGGGCAACGAAGCGCCAGCCAGGCACCAAATGCCAAACAGGCGAAAAACGCCAGAGGCAAACAGCTCGAATGAACGCGTTTATTGTCTGATGCGGAGAAGGAGCGGGCCTCCAACCTAACCTGGCGCAAATGCGCCAGAGGCGAACAGATCGGACAGGTGAGAGTGTCCGATGTGGACATCGCCAGCCAGCCTCGAGACTCCAGCCAAGCTCGTAGCTCCAGCAAGTGGGGAGGAGCCAGAAGCGCCAGACAGGCGACAGAAGCGTCAGACAGGCGCCTGCCAGGCTCAGGCTTCATCCAGAAGATATCCATATCAAAGAACGCCCTGGCCTTTTTTGAGACAAGTGTGATCTCCAAAGCACTTGGTAAGTGCCTTGATGATTCCTTCAAACAGCTGAGAATTAAAAGCGCATGCATGAAGTGCGAGCTTTTGCGAATTCTTGTTCTTCTCATAACAATATGTCATAAAGGACATATTAGCTGTCACATACGGGAGATGCAACTCTGTGTTGACTTCCCATTACCCGAAGGATGTCAAGATAACCTACGAGAGATCCTTCTCTCTTGGTTGATACGTGTCTGCGGATATGTTGCTGGGATAGGGAGCCGATACTGATCCTTAACTAGTGAGTTAAATTTTATTTAACGTCAAGTTTTTCTTTGGGTTGTTTGAAAGGAGTTTGGGGATAACTCTTTTCAATTTATTTACTAACCCTTGTGTTAGGATCAGGTGATCGGGATCGGTGTTGTGCTTCTTAATTATGCCTCTAGGCAAGGTGTGTTGTCATGTAAGTGGATAAGACTCCATTGACATATGCCATCAGGCTCTCTCGAGTAAGTGGATAAGACCCCATCGACAAGCCCACAAGAACTCTTAGCCAGAGGTCACATCCTCACTGAGGCTGTTGAGGTGAGCAGACTCCTAGGCAGTAGCCATGAAGTCTTCCGCCTAAACAAGTAGGAACCAAGGTTTTATTTATTACCTACAACGTATGTTGTTTACCTGTCTATTCAGTAAATAGCTGTCTCTTACCCACCACCAATGGTGTGAATCAGCTAAGTATATATCTGACAGGGAAGTTGAATGTATAAAAATGATATTGTTATGATACAATAAAGTTTTATACATACTTACCTGGCAGATATATATGATAAATGGCCCACCCAGCCTCCCCTCAGGAGACAAGTGGAAGAGAAAATCTGATTAGAGAATGGGAATGGTTCCTACCTGTAGCGTGTGCCGCGAAATTCTAATTTCTGTTGGGGATGACGGAGTCTATAGCTAAGTATATATCTGCCAGGTAAGTATGTATAAAACTTTATTGTATCATAACAATATCATATTTAGCCTAGCAGTGGTTAATAAGTAAATTTAATGTCAGCACCCTTCTTTAAGCTGGTGTAAAGGGAATGCTATTATAGCTTTCTGCCTTATAACGGAGGGTGATGTAACCCCTTAGTGGGGAAGAAGAGGAAACTTCTCTATCTTGTTGGGGCATTTAAATTTAAGGTAAGAAACTCAAAGGGGAGTAATTTTTGCACTATGATATTGAAACTTGCACAGAATATTCACCTATATGCACAGAATACGCCAGCCAAATTTCATCTTCCTAAGTTGAATAGTATTTATTTTTGAAATATTTTTCACTTTTTTTGGTTGTTTTTTCTTCTATCTTTAAAAGCTATCTCCTCCCTTATTTATGAATCAATTCGAAAAAATTTAAATCCAGCATAAAGCTTAAGTAGTAATAACCAAAATAGAAATGACCTAGCATATTTCATAGTTTTTCCTTTTTTTTTTTGTCTTGTCTGAAAAAACAAAAATTTGGAAAAAAAAATCAAAATTTTCAAATTTCAATATATTATTATAATTTTTTTTCCGGCGATATGAAAAATGTAATAGGATGTTTTATTTCTACAATCATCCAGAATTATAATACTTTTTAAATTTTCAAAATTGGTTCATAAATAAGGAAGTAGTTAGCATTTGAATAAAAAAAATGCTACTTTGAGAAAAAGCAGTTTAAAGTTTCATGATTCGTATTACTACTATCAGGGCAAATTGTATCATCTTCATCATCTGATAGCATTAATGAAAATTCTTCCTCGATATCATCAAATAACCCCACAGTTTCACTTATATTAGTAGGTGTCTTGTAGAATATATTTGTAGGAAAACCAATGTTTTCCATTTCACACATGCGCGACGGAGTTTCCAAGTTGCCATTTCCTGTTCCATTCTTTCTTTTTTGTTCACTTTCCTTTTTCATCTTTTCGTGTAATTTTTGCATGGTTTTTGCAGACACTAAACGCTTGTTCGACCACTTCTTCTTAGGCATGATTATTAGCCAAAAAAACAAGCAAAACCCCGATAAAAACAGACAACAGCTGATCAAGAATAACAGCACATGCGCGAACACGCCCCCTAAACAGAATTGATTGGGAAACACTCACTGTCCACGTGGTGATGGAGATGATGTTGTTGATACAACATTTCGACGATGCCAGAGGGAAAAATATCGTACCATAACAAGCAAAATAAAAATCAATATCAAAGCAAATAATTGAAAAGTAACTAGGACAGTGGACGTTATGGATGACAGATAGATTCTGCTGTCTGCATATACACGCACAAAATTGCATTTTTTACCTATTAAAATACTTCAGATCGCTTTCATCTTTCGTTTGGCAACATTACACACCTCTAGGATGCTGGAGAGCGGGTAAACTAAAATTCGTGTTCCTGACCCAAAATTTGAGTTTTTCCCCTTAAAGGTCAAGCC
Source organism: Macrobrachium nipponense (assembly GCF_015104395.2). Lineage (NCBI taxonomy): Eukaryota > Metazoa > Arthropoda > Malacostraca > Decapoda > Palaemonidae > Macrobrachium > Macrobrachium nipponense. The sequence continues at coordinate 57,370,884 of NC_087212.1, read as the reverse complement.
TAGAACATTTGTATCATCTTTTTAGAAACCTTGAACATCTTTGTCAAAGGTAAATGCTGGAAGAGGCAAAGTTAACCTTTGGTTTTGTGGTTTTAAGAAAAAGATGTTGCCAAAGGTTAAGCCTGGAATAGGCAAAAGTCAACCGTTTGTTTTGTGGTTTTAGAAAACCTAGCTGTCTTTGCCAATGGTTAAGCTTGAAGGCAAAGTTAACTTTTTGTTTTATGGTTTTAGAAGACCTCCCATCCGAAAGCATAGTTGTAAAGTACTCTTGTACCTCAAAATGTAAATGGAAGCACTTCTTTGTGTAGGCCGCAGCTGTGTCACTGAGCAACTCGAATGTGAAGCCAGCACCCTACCAGAAGTGCAAGGCTGTAGATGTTATTCTCTTAGTCATAGCAACGTGACATTAATGGCTGCCTTGTTTACAGATGGCGACGCATCCAGTGCATGTCAGGATAAAAAGGACATCCATCACGTGGGATCCTGGATGGCAACACGACGTTATACATCAAACCAACTGTCCTTTTTGGGTTGGTTCTCCTGATAAGCCTAACGCCGACCGCACACCTGCATTTACTATCTTAGATTAGTCTGAGTGGTACAATTCTTAGCTTAGCTGGGTCCGCTTAGCCTAACTCATAGGTTAGGTGGTTCTGACATACATGTCAACTTAGCCTAACAGTGGGTTGATGACTTAACATGATCTGGTTGCTTGAACATGCCTGTACTATCTTAGGTTTGGCAAATTAGTAAGGTTATAAGTATAGCCGAGCATAGATTAGTGCCTAGGCTACCCATTCGAAACACTTTTACCACCTCAGCCTAGAAGGTTGTGGTTGTAGCCTAGCATGGATAGCCCAAACTTTCTTGAATGGCTTTACCCTAACCTAAGTCATTTAGTTTCTAGATTAAGCTAGTCTATACTAGCCTAGCCTAGTTAAGTGTACATCTTGGATGGACTTAACCTACCCTAAGTGATGGAGGAGTTAGCCTAGCCTAATTGGAAGTGTTAACATAGCCTAACCTAACCAAACCAGGGTCCTAGCCTAATTGGAAGAGTTAACCTAGACTAACCTATCCAACCAGGGTCCTAGCCTAATTGGAAGGGTTAACATAGCCTAACCTAACCAAACCAGAGTTAACCTGGTCTTGCCAACTTAAAATAAGTTAGCCAATTCTCAATTGACTATACCTACTTGGACAAGTCCAAGTGGTTGTTGGCTAGGTTAACCTGGAATCTGCAAATGGGTCTCTTCCATACTGGTCTAGTTTCTATATTGAAGTCATGAACCTAACATAGAGGGTTCGAGTGTCAGTTGGCTAGAGCAAGGCATTAGTACCTCATCATATCTGGAAGGGGAAAGTAGGGAGTTTCCCATTCTTCAAGAGTGAGGTAGGGTGAAGTGATGTGGGGTACAATTCTGGGCTAGGTTGCTCAAGAATAGCACCATGATGGTTTCTGGCAATATAGGATTTCCCTTTGGAGGGTAGCATATTGGAACATATGCCTGTATATTGTAACAGGTCACCGCATAAGGTGTTTCGTGGTTGGGATCTTAATTTTTACAAAACACTGAGCTGTTTGATAGCTCTCCTAGGGCTGGGGTCTGGCCTGAAGGATTGGATATTTTTTACGTGGCTAGGAACCAATTGGTCACTTAGCAACGGGACCTGCAACTTATTGTGGGATCCAAACCGCACTATATCGATAAATTATTTTCTATCACCAGAAATAAGTTCTCTGATTCCGCATTGACCGAGATGGGAGTAGGACCTCGGACCACCAGTTTGGCAGATGAGTGCACAAACCACTCGTCCAGAGAGGAACTCGTATAATGGAAAAACCATGTAAAAGCTGTTTCGGGTTTCACCCTTCGAGGAGCCTGAGGGTTCCTTTTGCGATACTGGGAACATCCTGGAGGTTGCGCAAACACTAGGTTCTACCTGTTCTGCCATGGCCCGGATGGAAGGATGGTTTCCAGTAATTAAGGAAGACCCAGGATGAGTGACTGATGCAGTTTATCATAGCACAATCATCTTACCAGGTTCATGTGGAGAAGAGGCACCACCGATAGGAAGAATTAATATCTCAAGGTCTGGAGGTTGA